>NC_140214.1:31743758-32341258 GCF_951802725.1 Rutilus rutilus | reverse complement strand
CTTTTCCCTTTGTTTCAGCAGCTACCATCTTGGTGTTTGGTGAGGAGTTCATGTGGTGTTAAACAAAGAGCTG
The DNA here is from genome assembly GCF_951802725.1 of Rutilus rutilus. Classification (NCBI taxonomy): domain Eukaryota; kingdom Metazoa; phylum Chordata; class Actinopteri; order Cypriniformes; family Leuciscidae; genus Rutilus; species Rutilus rutilus. Next base: position 32,341,185 of record NC_140214.1, on the reverse strand, counting down.
CGTAACTAGGCTTTTTGTTAACTAATTGTGACTTTGATCGTGTCATTGACTTGTTTCTTCTGTAAGGCCATGTCCTACTCTAAATCATTCCAGTTAAACTGCCTGTTGATTCAGAGTGAAACAATGTACTGGGCTTGTGTGGTGTTGATTTTGTTTAGAATGAAGACCGTGTAGGGGTGAACGCTGGTCTGTGTGTCACGTTGAAGTGTGCGGTTATGGCCTGGCAGCAGGAGAATATCCCCTAACAGTGGGTGGGGGAGGAGGGAATGTGGGTGAAGTGGGATTTAATGACATTGCTGTTGATGCTTCAGCCATCTGCTCAGAGAAAGAGAGAGAGAGAGAGAGAGAGAGAGAGAGAGACAGAGAGAGAGAGAGAGAGTTCTGATGCAAAAAAAGCTTTGAAACATGCCGAAAGAGACAGATGAGAATAGTGACCTGGCACTAATACAGCCTCTGTTCATCCTTGTCACCCCCCTCTACACTCAAATTTAATTTTAATATCTGTACTTCCTTTTCAGTCTATTTATTGTACTTGGGGTTGCCTTTTTCCCCCCATTTTCAGCAACTGCTCCGAAATTTTTGTGAACTAAATTTTATGAATTGTCATGAGGTAAAAACAACACATCTTTCTAGAGCAGTGATCTCAAACTCAATTCCTGGAGGGCCACAGCTCTGCACAGTTTAGCTCCAACCAGCTCCAACTCAGACCTGCAAGGAAGTTTCTAATAATCCTGAAGACCTTGATTAGCTGGATCAGGTGTGTTTGATTAGGGTTGGAGCAAAACTGTGCAGAGCTGTGGCCCTCCAGGAATTGAGTTTGAGATCACTGTTCTAGATACACTGAACAGAATTATAAACGCAGCACTTTTGTTTTTGCCCCCATTTTTCATGAGCTGAACTCAAAGATCTAAGACTTTTTCTGTGTACACAAAAGGCCTATTTCTCTCAAATATTGTTCACAAATCTGTGTTAGTGAGCACTTCTCCTTTGCCGAGATAATCCATCCACCTCAGAGGTGTGGCATATCAAGATGCTGATTAGACAGCATGATTATTGTACAGGTGTGCCTTAGGCTGACCACAATAAAAGGCCACTCTAAAATGTGCAGTTTTATCACACAGCACAATACCACAGATGTCGCAAGTTTTGAAGGAGCGTGCAATTGGCATGCCGACTGCAGGAATGTCCACCAGAGCTGTTGCCTGTGAATTGAATGTTCATTTCTCTACCATAAGCCGTCTCCAAAGGCGTTTCAGAGGATTTGGCAGTACATCCAACCGGCCTCACAACCACAGACCACGTGTAACCACACCAGCCCAGGACCTCCACATTAGCATCTTCACCTCCAAGATCGTCTGAGACCAGCCACCCGGACAGCTGCTGCAACAATCGATTTGCATAACCAAAGAATTTCTGCAACCGTCTCAGGGAAGCTCATCTGCATGCTCATCGTCCTCATCGGGGTCTCGACCTGACTGCAGTTCGTCGTCGTAACCGACTTGAGTGGGCAAATGCTCACATTCGATGGCGTCTGGCACTTTGGAGAGGTGTTCTCTTCATGGATGAATCCCGGTTTTCACTGTATAGGGCAGATGGCAGACAGCGTGTATGGCGTCATGTGGGTGAGCTGTTTGCTGATGTCAGCGTTGTGGATGGAGTGGACCATGGTGGCGGTGGGGTTACGGTATGGGCAGGCATATGTTATGGACAACGAACACAGGTGCATTTTATTGATGGAATTTTGAATGCACAGAGATACCGTGACGAGATCCTGAGGCCCATTGTTGTGCCATTCATCCACGACCATTACCTCATGTTGCAGCATGATAATGCACGGCCCCATGTTGCAAGGATCTGGATCACAATTCCTGGAAGCTGAAAACATCCCAGTTCTTGCATGGCCAGCATACTCACCGGACATGTCACCCATTGAGCATGTTTGGGATGCTCTGGATCGGCGTATACGACAGTGTGTTCCAGGTCCTGCCAATATCCAGCAACTTCGCACAGCCATTGAAGAGCAGTGGACCAACATTCCATAGGCCACAATCAACAACCTGATCAACTCTATGCGAAGGAGATGTGTTGCACTGCGTGAGGCAAATGGTGGTCACACCAGATACTGACTGGTTTTCGGTCAAATTATCAAATTATCCAGCGTCAGTATCTGGTTGACATCCCAACGTACAGTAGTTGTCGGTATTGCACCTTAACGCTGGTTGCCAAACTTGCCATTTGTCATAAAACACAAGCAGGCACAGTGTGGAGCTAGTGCTGCCGCGCAAAACATTTTGTTGGATATGACCGACGAGACACTCTGGCCATACTTGAAGAAAGTAAGCTCGCCAGTGTGAAATTTTTTTGGATTATACGAAAATGACTCGTTAGTCAGCCAAGTCTGCAGGACTTGCCGATCAACAGTGAGCTCAAAATGGGGCAAACCCACCAGCCTCTTCACCCAACTCCATCTCCATTATCCTGCAGGTTTGACCACTCATTCATAATCGATGCCCGAGGGTGCCTTGGTGGAATTTGGGGAATTGGTGGAATTTGAGGTATGCTTGGGATCATTGTCCAGTTGTAAGTTCCAATGACACCAAAGCTTCAGCTTCCACATGACGTTTTCTCCTAGGATTTCCTGATACTTCAATGAATCCATCTCGCCTTCCACACGCTGCAGGCTTCCAATGCCAGAGGATATAAAGCAGCCTCAGAGCATCACAAGCACCTCCATGCTTAACTGTAGGCAGAGTGTTCTTTTCAGCATATGCTTCATCCTTCTTCCTCCAGACATACTGCTGATCCATAGGGCCGAAAAGTTTGTTTCATCGCTCCACAGAGCAGAATCCCAAAACCTCTGTGGCTTATTTATGTGATTTTGAGCAAATTGGAGCCGACTTTTCTTGTGCTTTTGGGTCAGTAGTGGTGTAGGTCTTGGAGTTCTGGCATGGAAACCGCATGCATTTAGTATGCGCCTTACTGTGCAGCTGAAACCTCAGTGCCTGTTGCCACCAAGTCTGGCTGCAGGTCTTTTGCAGTCACTAAAGGGTTTTTCCCTGCCTTCTCATAAATCTGGTTGCAGCCGTTGATAGCTTCCTTTTTCTGCCCCACCCAGGTAGTGTAACCACTGTTCCTTTTACTTTGAACTTACAAACTATGCCAACTAGATGGTGTCTAGGACCATTTAGGGCTTTCTCTTTCTTTTTGTATCCTGTTCCTTGTTTGTGAAGGATACGATGATATCTTCTCTTAACTTTTTGGACCATTCTTTTGACTTTCATATTTCTGTTTTTCCCCATATTTAGAACATGCAGTCAAACGTGACACTCAACATACCTAACCAGTTCAGATATTTCATGTGTTCTAGCTTCAAGCACAACTGGTGCAACTAACGAAGCCTAGTTTGATTAGTTGCATCAGGTTAGCTTGAGACAACACCTGTTTTGCAGATTTGTGCTATTGTGAGGGATTTTATTCAGGGGGGTTGAATAATTTTGAGACTGCAGAAGTCATTAAAAGTTGCATTTTCATTTGGGGAAACCACTTGAAACATTTGTTGTGTTGAGCCATTTCAATTACTTTTTTTTAGTTGTTAATTGCAAACAGCTGAAAGTCTGTACATTTTTGCCCAAAAAAACTGATTTGCAATGGGGATTGAATAATTTTGATTACAACTGTATACAGGGTTCGTACGGGTGCTTGAAATCCTTGAAAATGCTTGAATTTTGATGTGTTTTCAAGGTTTGAAAAGTGCTTAAATTTTGGATAAAATGCTTGCAAATGCTTGAAATTGTAACTGTAGTTCTTTCACAACATACCTATCTGACTGAATAGTTTGTTTATTAAATGGAGAAATAAAATGTAGCCCTTCAGATACAGAGTGATTTGCCAGAGCAAAAGTAGGCAGAGTTTTCATTTTGATTTCCGCGCTTGTTTGGATGCCCCGTTTTTATTGGCCACGCGTATCGTTTAACGTTACAGAGCATAGCGGCAAAAGTTGAACTATTTTTAACTTTGACCGCAACGTGCGTGCAAGCTCGCCAATGCTGCGCTACGCTTTGGTTGACGTAGCAACAAAACGTCCTCGCGTGGCGCAAGCAATTGAAATAACTTCAGTTTTACAGCCTGAAAATCACATTATCTGGTTAGCAATATTTGGACATTAATATTATGAAAAGTATTATTCATAGGCATTATCTACTTAGACAGTGATACATTTTGAAAAAATAATACTTGTGATTTGCTTAAATATCTGATCCTTCTGCTATTATGAAACAATTTTGGTATTATCTCTTTTAATGTGATAAAAACACTAAATAATCATTTTGACTATATATTGGTATGTAATTTACGATGGTTTAATGTGCTGGAAAAAGCTTTAAAATGGACCTTGAAAGTGCTTGAAAAGTGCTTGAATTTGACCTTGGAATAGGTGTACACATATGTACCCTGTGTATACATCAGTGTTATTTTAAATTTGATTGCTTTATTCAATTTCTGTTGTTGGCTATTATACTTATCTGATTACTACTTAGTACATATTTCTGAAAAACCTAAAGCACTGTTTATTTAATTTCTCAAAAGCATTTTTATTCTGTTGTATTTTTTTGTCAGTATTGTTTGTAATTAGTTTCTTTGTTCTTATTGTATTGCTGACTGTTTACTTCTGTAATGGTTTTGAGGACTTTTTACTTACATTAGGTAACCAAATATTAGTTTTTGCTGAAGTATCAATAATTGTGAAATTAAAAATTACATTTAAAATTATTCATATTATGAAAAGACTTTGAGTATATCAAGCACCAATAATCGTTTTAATAAATCATGATTTCAATAGACCAAAATTATCGTGATTATGATTCTTTCCATAATTGAGCAGCCCTACTGTATTAATACTCAATTGATTTTAGTCTTTAGACAAAATATTATCATTTTAAATGTGAAATGTTTATTGTAAAGTAATAAAATCCTCAGCAGATGTTGTCAGCATACTGAATGAATGAATAAACAAACACACACCAAAAAACATGTTTTTACTGAGGTCTGGATGTTTAATATTTTTAACTAGCATAATGAAAAAGTGCAAAGTGCAGAAAGTTAAAAACAGACCAGTGAGCAGACATTTCAGCCCATTGATTTCTTCAGTGCTTATCAAACTAACAGCAATTTGTCCCTTTTGTAGACACAATTTTACAATGAGATCAGCTGAACTTGATCAAGAGAGAATTACAGAGCTCCGTTATAATAACTCAAATACATAAACATGTAGCATTTATTTTTTAATTTTTGCATGCATTCCTACTTAAAAATACTAAATTTACATAGTGTTGTTTTGTGTAATATGTAGTTTAGCATGTATATACTGTAGGACCAATAATGTGCAGTCACAGGCCAGCAAACAGTCTCAACCATCCCTTAGTGAACCCTTTTTTTTTTTATAAAAAAGAAAAAGAACTGTACCGAAGAATCATGAGAAGGACTCCCAGTTGAAGAGCGCTTACTGGCATCCTGTTGACCAATTGTTGAACGGATAGCTGGGGTGGTTTCAAATGAGCTTTCCTGGGAAAGGAAGGACCCATATATTTACATATGAAACCTTCTGGATGGATGAGAGAGAAATAGAGAGTGGCTTGGCAGTGTGTCTGTGATGGTTGTCAGAGGAACAGAGTGCACTGTATTGTTCACACCTGGGTGGAAAATGTTTCTCTCATAGCTTACAGCACTGAGACTGCAGTGTGCATGTGGCACCGACAATTCTATTATGAGGAAAACATCACATTAATGACCTAGACCGAAAAACTTGCCTGGACGTACATAGACTAACTCTATTCTCCAGATGTGCTGGGGAAATCTGCATTAATACTGAGCGCTGTGAGCTGACACAGCAGCTGTTTTGGTATCCTAGTTCAGTCTTTGCCTCCCAGGGTCAGATGAGCAAAGACTTCTGGTTGGGTGGGCTGAAAAACAGCAGATTGGCCACACATTAAGCCTGCTCAGAGAGAATGTGGAGAGATTAGGAGACAGGAGGAAGCAAACGGACTACCCGTCACCTCCGGATGGATTCATCCATCTAAATGCATGGACTGTGGGTTCCCAGATGGCCCTGATTTTTGTCTCTCCATCTATTACTCTCTCTCTAACGCACTCACTTGCCGGATTAAAGCCTCTTCATCAAGCAGCGCCTGCGTGCATTCTGATTGGCTGAGAGCCTCAAGCCCACTGCTCACTGGTGAGTGCACTTGACGAGGTAGCCACTGTTGTCGGGGGCAACCACTTACTGCAGCAGCGGAGACCGGCAGCCAGGGCTTAAAGATCGAGAGGAAAGAAAAGGAGGGAGAAATTAGAGAGGAAAACATAACAACAATAACAAGGGATTAGCCCATGGCATCAGCCCAGCCATCAGGACTCCATTAAAAAAACCTGCCACCGCACACAGCTGTTTGTGAAAGGACGAGAGGGAGGGATGGAGCGTTTCAGATGAAGGAGCCCAATTGAAAAACAGCTGAGTGAGAGAGAAGGTGCTTTCTGCTTTGTACACAATAGAGTTGGGAAATGCTTATGGATATGATGGACTGACTCCTCTAACTGATAGTGTGGCATCACATACAAATACACACTGACCAGATATCAAGGAACCAGGAGCAGCAGCCTCTTATGAGGAGCAAAAATCAGTGGTGTCACCTGTGCGCAAAAGATCAGGCCACATCCATGTTGATTTGAACTGGACGAGCAACACAGCTGGACTCTTCGTTTGACCTTAACATGGGGGACGTGGCAGAATACCAGCGTCTGCCCAGCGATTGCGATGAGGATGAGGTATTACAGACTGCCTAGATAACTGATAACAGTTTTGTTGGTGTTACCTATTTTGAATATCTATTTTTAGTGTTTTCATTTGTTTTATTGTCCATTACACATCCCAGCTTATTGCTTCTGTGTACAGTCAGAATTGCATACTCAAAGGTGGATAAACACTGACTAACCACTAAGTAGACGCTCACACCTCTGGTAAGTGTGTCAGTGTGTCTGTAAGATGTTACAGTAACCCACATGTGGATGATTCGTCATGTGATGTGTGGTACTCTGATTAGCATGGTGGTGGATGCTCTAAATTTTCCTTTTCTGGTCTCGTGCACACACAGGTTTTTGGCCAAAGAGCGTGTGAGATGAGAAAGACTGTGTTCTGCTGTTGTTGTCGTTTTTTAGTCTGAACAACAGCATCTGGTGTTTACATGGGGTGGTGCTCGGCTACGCTACTATAGTACAGTGTGTGTATATATAGTACTGTATGTATGTATTTATGTATGTGTGTGTGTGTGTGTGTATGTATATGTATGTATATAGATAAAAACACACACTCAATATATACATACACGCACTACTGTTCAGAAGTTAGAGGCCAGTAAGACCTTTAAAAAAATAAAAAATATTTATTTTTTTTCAGCAAGGATGCATTAAATTGATCAAAAGTGGCACCAAGATTTTTATTTCAAATAAATGCTGTTCTTTGACATTTTTATTCAAGAATAAAATAATACATAATTTAATGCACTGTGTGAATGCAGGCCAATATTCAGAACAATCTTATGCTGAATCAGACCCAAATATCTTTACTGGGATTAATCCCAGCATCTATGTAAACCGTGCAACCCCTATAACTATAAAATAACTATAACTGCGAATGAGACCAGGGAACTGCTCACCATCTGTGCAGATGATTCTGTGCAGCACCCAAATACATTAGTATGTAGTGCAGTTGTTTATGAGAGGATAACACACACACACACACACACACACACACACACACACACACACACACACACACACACACACACACACACACACACACACACACACACACACACACACACACACACACACACACACACACACACAAAGAGCAGGACACTTTATCTTTATGAGACTCTCCAGGATGTGTGAATGAAAGCACAGAACACGGGAAAGCTCTGGTAATGAACAAAATCATGCAATGCTTGACAAGTTACCGTAACTTTTCTGGAGATTTTTCAGAAGGAAAAATATGTGAGGGATTCTGTGTGAAGGAGGCTATATGGGGATCATTACAGGGGAATTGGTGCATGTGTTTGTCTGTGAGGACAACTCGTGAGAAAGAGTGTTAATCTTGCTATTAAACAAGTAACTACAATTCAGTACTTTAATTTTCTAGCTTGATCCGATTAAATCCCAGTGGATTAAATCAAGTCATGCTCTACATTTATTGCAGAATATTCAGAATATTGTTTCTCTCTGAAATACTGTATGGAAGTTATGAGAAAACTTATGTTTTATGAATATATTTTCACATCTTTAAAGCTGTGTGCTGAAGAATTGAGCTGCATATTCAGTATGTAAACAGAAGCATGTGTTGTCTTTTTAGCTGTGTTCAATGTTTTTTTTGTTTCTGTCTTCTGTCTGCATGACATTTCCAGATGAGCTTACTGGACTTTAGAGAAGATTATGGGTTTTTCATCTGCATTCTGGGGGAGAGTAAATAATCTGGGATCCCTTCAACACTGTGTGTGCTATTGGGATGGTGCTAAATGTAAAGCATTATCTGTCATATTGATTTAGCTGATTTATGAGTAAATGTAAAGTATCTTCTAGGTCTGAAGTGTTGACGTTACTGGGTGTCATTCAAATGCCACAGGTCACTAGCACTTCTGTGTATTGCTGCCTTCTGGTGGTTCATTAGAGCTCTGCAGCCTGTAAACAAGTGATCCATCTGACCTCTACAGTAAATATTTCTGTAAAAAACATTGAGTTGGCTAGAACAAGCAATTCAGTAGTCTTATGGGTTTAACAGAGTAGGGCTCTGATTCCATTAATCAGGTTTGATGCTGGTTTGACATGGACCATCGTAGAATCCTGCAGGCAGACATTAGAGTGAGGGGGGATTTGTCTTCTCTGTGATGTGCTACATTTAGAGGTGAAGTGTGAGCTTGGCTCACCCGGTCCAAATGTGCAAAGCTGTGGTGGTAACTACAGGTCACATACACAAATGCACATAGAAGAAAGTGTTCCTTGATGACGACACCATCACCTTGTTTCTTTGGTGTTTACATTTGTATAATGCAAAATATAAAAAATGAAAATTCTGTCTGTTCATCTTCAAAACACAAATGAAGATATATATATATATATATATCTATATATATAATTATTTTTTTTCATTTGAAATTTTCAAGCTTCAAAAAGTTCATAAAAACATTGTATAAGTAATCCATATTAATAAAGCACTTTAATCCAAGTGTACTAAAAAGATATGGTCACATTATATGATGCACATATTTAATAATTTAGGCTTTTTTGCATATAAACATTGGTCAATGCTGCACATACATGAAGCGTTTCAAATAGGGTAAACAGAATCTCAAACTTGCTTGATGCATGAGACCCAGTGAGATTTGTTCTTAAACTCATATTTCAAGACAACATGTTTAATTTTGGGTGAACTATCCTTTTGGGTGAACTATCCTCAGGCAGTGGCGTAACTTTGTTTTAAAAAGTGGCTGGGACAAGTGGGTGGGACAGGTGGGGTGGGGGTTGCTAATACAATGCTAAATCAGATATATGTACAATAACATTAAGATGTCCAGCAATCGATTTAAATAGTAGGCTGCATGGGGTTTAATTTGTCGTAAATGAGATATAGCCTAATATATGTCGTCAGTGCCGAGAATCTTCGTGTGAATAAATACATAGATCCGCCTGTTTGAACAACGTGTACCTTAATGGTCCAGTGGTAGAACTTTCGCCAACCGTGTCAGATGTTCTGGGTTCTAATCCGCACTCGTATAGTTTTTTTTCTTTTCTCGTATAGTTTTTTTTTTTTCTCATCAAAACCGATTATGTTCATCAGTGGTTGTATATCAAGCAGGGACACGTTTGTGTGCATTATGTTTTGTGATTTCACCAGAACGAATAGAGAGTATCCGCAACGGATTGAAGTGCGCGTCCGAGTGAAGACAGTGCGGCGTGTGCGCGAGCCACACGAGAAAACACTGTATGCCCGCGCAACTGATCGCAGCGGCAACGAGCACTTTGATCACTTGATTTAAATAAACACATTTCAGCTCTAGATCGTCTTTTATTTAAAAAACGAACGAAATGAATGCTCTGCCAGTTAACTGGAGATGTTTTATTTATTTGTAGAATTGGTACATTCGTGCCACGAGATGTTTTAAAAAGTGGTGGGGGCAATATTGACCCTGGCAAAAAGTGGTGGGGACATGTCCCACCCGTCCCACCCGCAAATTACGCCTATGTCCTCAGGTCAAATCAGTTTTATTTGTATGGCACTTTTCACAGTGTGTGATGTTTTACATCAGCTTTACAGAAAATATTGTCTTAATACTACGGTTGTGAATCATCACTGGTCTGACGATTCAATTATGTCTTCGATTCAATATCATCCTCACTTTTCAATATTACTGCACATACCTACATTTTCATCAATGAATACAAGCAGTCAAATATATGAACTCCCTTTTTATTGTACTGTATCTGCTCCAAGAAAGTTCACTTCCTTAATGTAGCAAACATCAAACTTAAGTCTTAAGTTTGAACTTAAGTCTGAACACAGCAGACAATTGGACCATTTAGAACAAACACTGGTAAATACTAAAAGCGCATGAAACTGTCAAGTGTACTTAAGTTACAATAACGCTCACATGCACACACTCGCACACGCTGTAAATTTTTAAATAGTGGGTGCATTTTTTATTACTCGCTTTCGTGTTTTGCCTCCCTCCGCCATTTTACGCTAGCGCGAGAAGCGCGTATGTGACGAATGACGTCAGAGAAACATCAGTAGGCTGTAATCGATTGTCTATTACTGCATTGATGCAGAATCGCCCACGTCCGCATTGCAATGCATCGATACAACGACTAATTTCAACACCCCTGCTTAATACCCCCCATGAGTGAGCCACAAGTCACTTTGGCAAGGGACAAAAAAACCCTCTGTAAGATAAATTGACCAGACACGACGACACCTACATGTGAACAGCTGGTTTAAATTTTCAAACAAATGTCTGAGCTCAGTCACAGGGACACACACTTTCCCCTCCTTCACAGCTGTGCTAGCACTACCAATTTTTTTCCCATTCTCTTGCTTAAATAAAGCTCGTTCTTCGATAAGTCTCCAGAAAATTCCTACTACATTAGCCGCTCGGTCTGAAGCGGCGCTGGAAATTCTTTGTTTCAGGGCAGTAATTGGAGGCAGACTGTTTATGACACATAGGGCCCGGCTTTACTGCATCTGTCCTTGCTCACCTCATCTTCCCTTTTGCTCCTGGAAAAAAAAAACACCTCCACAGTTCAACCGGCATTGTACAGTTTGTTTATCCCTTAAAATGTTGCACATCTGGTTTAGTCTGTGGGCCTGATGAACGAATGGGGAAGGAGGGAGGGAGAAAGGACGTAAATAAAACATGGTTTATTCTGCTAGGGGTGATGAAGCCAAAATGTCCCCTTAACATTCGGAGGGGGAAGAGAAAGGAGATAAAATTCTGAATGTGTTTGTTTACTAGAGGTTGAGATAACGTTTTTAGAGGGATTGAGGAAGGAGAATGCCACGAACCAAATAAAGAAGAAAAGTCAGGCCATGTGGGAGTTGAGAGCAGAGTGGGAGAGAGAGTGAATATAAAAGAAAGATGTGGTGAGAGCCAGAGATAGGAGGGGATATGGTGGTGTTCAGGAGGGGGATTTGTTAAAAGCCCAACATATGGGAGGAACACAGGAAATGAGCTCTCCGTCCTGCAGTTAAATCTGACCTTTTGGCTCACGATCAAATGCTCCTCCATCCGAATACCATAGTCTCTCTGTCCCGGGCACAGGCTGATGGAGGGAGGAGAGGGAGAGGGAGAGCGAGAGGGAGGGAAAGAGAAGGGGCACTTCCCCAGCGTCTGTTTGCGAGTTGCAGGAATTCCACAGTCACGCACTAGGGGGAGAGAAAAAGAGAAAGTCCTAGACGCTCCTCCTGCTCCAGAACAACACGTCCCCTCTGACACAAACATGCAAAAAGACAAAAAAAAAAAGTCAGTACCTCTTCCAAGCAGACCACAGAAGCACTTAGGGACGACTTTGTCTGGGCTTTGCAGCTCTTCTGATTCTCTTATCACTTTCACTGTGGCTGTCATCTGAGTGAGGGATTTGGGAATAGAAGAAACCGTCCTATTAATAGCTGGTTGGTGGACTGAGCAAATGGATAGAGGAATTGGCAACTGAGGAAACTGACTCCACATTCTGCAAAATATTTTTGCAATAAGGACTTCACCTTGCACTCTGACTCTGGACTTCTGACTCGTTCCACAGCCTCAGTGTAAACTTGTTTTGAGATGTTCTAACTAGGCTGCCAAGTGAACAGTTCCCTTTGGCGAACCGCTCTCTGGTGTTTTCTTGCCTTTCCCCACATGGTCCCCCCTGCATACAAGTTCTACAGACTAGCAGTGATCTTCGGTTAAAGGAGCTTAATGTGGATTGCCCGTGATGGAATGTAGTATGTGGGCTGTTCAACTTCAGGAGACCTTCAAACTGAGGAGACCTTCACAGTTTTGGAGTGGTGTCTCTTCATCTCGGACCTTGTTCTCCAACAAAAGAGTCTCGGACGCTTAGCTTGACTTTTTTTGTGGATTGTCTCATAGAACTCAAGATGCGTCGTTTTGACAAGCTCAAAAAATCATTCCCTTTTCTTGCTCATTTCCATGTGTACAGAGTAAGTCTGTTTTTTATTCTCTTGTGCAGAGCATGCTAGGTTTCAGTATGAATAATGGATCTGGGAATTTCAGGACTGACATGTTAGTTCAGCATCTGTGTTGGTGTGAAACCACACCATGCCTTTACACATGTGCCAGAGCTTAGCTGTGTGCATGGATATCATCAGATCATACCAGAGCCTTATCCCCAACAATACATCAGACCTTCACATTGCATAACTTGTCCTAACAGTCCACCCTTTATTTATGTATGCAGTCTCAGCAGTCAGGTGTCTGTGTTTTGTTTGTTTGACATGCATATACTATTCAGTGTACATCTATTAATTCACTCTTGTAATGTTTTTTCTTAAGTTTGTGTGAAGGGTGTAACCACTCTTGGTTGTAACTCGTGGCCTTAGCCCAAGGGCCATGGATGTAGTTCCCTTGGGATTAGAGGCTACAGCTTTCTAACACTTCACACTGCACAAGCTTAATTTGTTGCCACTAGCATTGTAGTGTACCTGTGCTTGGGTAATATCCAAGCTTCTGAATCCTAGCAGCACCACTGTATTTTTAAAATGATAATACCATGATGCATATTATTATGAATATTAATTATAATTATAGGCTGAATTCAGTTTTGGATTGGCGCCTGTAGCTCAGACTAAAGAACTGGACACAAAAAGGAGCAAAACAAAGTTGAACGCAATACTGAAATCTCAAGATGTATATATTTTGTTTTTAAAGAACTCTTTTTAATGTAACAGCATCTTAAATGCAAAGCACATTGTGCAAGACTATAAAAGCTGACAATGTAATGACCATAAATATGCATATCAAGCATGTGCACATCACCAGTGATTAAAAATTTCACAGATGGAATATAAGAATGCAAACTGCCACTTGATGCACATTTTAAGCAAATAGAAAATGTAAAAAATCTACTCTAATAATCCATTCAGAATCATGAAGGACATTTACTCCAGCTTCTAACTATACTCACAGAGACTTACAACGGTCATTGTACCAAGACCAAAAACAGTTCCTATTTAGCATGTTACTTGTAAGGATGCATTGAAATAAAAGTTAAGTTTTGGGATGCAGCCTTCATGACCACATATCAATCTCAAGATCAGGTGGTTCAGACACCAAAAAAAATAAAAATCACAATTGAGCCAGACATTTTATGGATGTGTTGCCACTGTGGCTGTGAGGACTCATTGCTTGCTTGAATTAGCAGATGGATTTGTCAGACTACGAGCCTTCATATTAAAGACAAGGTTGTAACAGATTTCACTCTGTAGTTTTGACAGACACGTTGCTGGCAGCAACTACACATTGACCCACTTTGCCCACAGGGCAAGTGTTTTCCCTCTCCATCATCAGCTACTCATCTCAATGAACACTTTCTAGAAGTCTCTAAAGAGACCTGGTTTCCTCTTTCACACATTTCCCCTAATCTTTTTCACAGGAGAGATGTTTCCTGTATGTTCAGAGTTTTTGATATATATTTTTTTGATACCATTGAAATTTCATAATTCTTGTCACCAATTTCAATATCACAAAAAAAAAAAACTAATACTTGTCTAACTAACACAAGTATATAAAAAAAAATCAATGATAAAATAAAAACAAAAAAACGGTTTACAAGAAATAGGACAAACTACAATAGAAAACCTGAAAAACTTCAAGCACTAGAAATTGATCACTTGACACAATGTATGTATTTCTAATTTAAATTCTTATGAAAGTTACAAAAGTGATTCAGACAAGATCAATGTGAGATTGTTGGATTTAACATGTTAATGTTAGGCTGCTTTACAACAAAACTGTTTACGTTTACTTAAGACATAAACAACTTATGAGGATACTCGGGTATTGATACAGGTGTCCTGATTCAATTCCGAATCATACGATCTCAATTCGATTCAATTCTCGATTCGATTGAATGAATTCAATGATTAAATTTTCACTGGCCCCACCACAAAAAAAAGTAATAAATGAATAAAATAGTTATTGTTTTTGTTGTTTTTGTCTTCTATTGTAATAAGGTTATGACACCCAACATTTTAGATAACAGTAAAATTTAACAGTTCTCGATTCCAATTTCAATACCACAGCTAAAACTACTAACAAATATAAATTGCAAATAATCTTCACTGTACACATTAAAGTTAAATCCTTATTAAAGTTACAAAAACCCTATTCAGTGAAGATTAGGGAGTGATTTCTTTCTCTTTTGTAGTTTGATTAACATTAAGAGCAAAAATTAAGAACACACCCTCCGCCAGTGGTGGAAAGAGTACTGAAAATACTGGAATTTCTAACTTCAATATGAGACCTTGAAAAATGTGAATATTCAGTATAATTTTCAATACCATCGGGAAAACCACCACATACTAAATATTTTTATATCAAAATTGTCCATCCATTTTGTCAAGGCAATCATTATTTTCAAGCTTCAAAAAGTACAAAACTCATTGTAACAGTAATATATTTGAATGGAAAGTTTAATTCAAGTCTTCTGAAGAGACACGTCAACTTTATACGATGAACGGATTTTAATTTAGGCTTTTGTTTACATATTGATCAATAACCATTACAATAATCTAACTTAAACATTACAATAGGGTAACTCTGTTGCAATACCTCACACACAGCACAAGGAAGCTTGATTTCAAACTGAATTGAATTTGCAAAAAAGAAAGTAAACAGTCAGTAATAAAATAAGAACAAATGTGTTTTTATATACATTTGAGGTTTTCAAAATAAATGCAGTGTGTGTTTAAGGGTTAGTTCACACAAAAATGAAAGATCTGTCATTAATTACTCACCCTCAAAACGTTCCAAACTTGTAAAACCCGTTGATCTTTGGAACACAAACGAAGATATTTTTGATGAAATCCGAGAGCTTTCTGACCCCACATAAAGCTGCAGTGTAATTAGCAGTTTCAAGGCCCAGAAAGGTAGTAAAGACATCGTTAAAATAGTCCATGTTACTACAGTGGTTCAACCTAAATGTTATGAAGCAACAAGAAAAGTTTTGAGTGCAAAAAACACCAAAATAACTTTTTTCAACAATTTCTTCTCTTCCCTTCACTTCTCTGATGCTGTTCACGAGTGCAGCGCTTCCGGGTTCTTCGTCAGAACGCCGGCTCAGAACTCATGCGTCGGTGTGCTCACATGATGTCTTTACTATCTTTCTGGGCCTTGAAAGTGGACATTGCAGTCTATGTGGGGTCAGAATGCACTCAGATTTCATCAAAAATATCTTTATTTGTGTTCTAAAGATGAACAGGTTTTACGGGGTTTGGAATGACATGAGGGTGAGTAATTGTGACCCCGCCTGTGAAACCCCGGCTGAAGTCGCAGAATCTATCTCTGAGTTTAAGAGCGTCAAAGTAGTCAGTCATAAAAATGACAAAAATAGGTTGTGTTTATTGCTGTAAATTATATATTATACCGAGGGTTTTGAGATGCAATACTCAAATTTTCATTTATAACATGATAGATACTGAAATTAATGATTTTATTGACACTACGTTATACTTTTGCGCAAACCCCGGAAGCTAGTTATTTTAGTCGATAAAGTTTTAAATATGGATATTTTTCTTACAAAAACGCATCGCTTCACCTTTAGAAGGCCTTTATTAACTCCCGGAGAGCTGTGTCAAGCACTTTAATCATGAATAAATGCGCATTGATGGACTTCCAAAGACAGACACCCATTCACTCTCATTATCAAGCTTGGGAGAGCCAGAACTTTTTTTTTATATATACAACTCCGATTGTATTCGTCTGAAAGAAGAATGTCATATACACTTAGGATGGCTTCAGGGTGAGTAAATCATGGGCTAATTTACATTTTTGGGAGCCATAAATCTCCCTTTAAGAGCCATATAATATGTTGTTTATTTAGATAAATCGAACATCAGTGTGGTTTGACCTGTAATGTCTGTACAATGTAGTAATGCAGTTAGACAGACTAGGTTATTTACATGTACAAATCATACAAATGCCTCATTCCGAAACATTTCTATCATACGTTTACATAAAAAAATAAAAATAAAGATCCACCTTTGATTGTTGAATGTCTTCCTGGTGCATTTCACTTACAGCCAATATGATTTCCTGTAGCATTTTCATCGATAACTTTTGACAACGTTTAATTCAAGATCATGGAGAGATTGGAGCTTGACGTCATTTGATTCTGCAGTGAGAACCACTTGGAGAGATTCGCGATTGCATATGACATGACACATGAGCGCACACTCAATATCTGGGTCCAGTTCATTCCTATATTTGAGAGTTTGCGTCCAGTTTTCTGCAAATACATGCGCCCTCGCGTTACAATATTGCGCTCGCGACATTTGCAATTAAAATATGCCATAGAAACCTGCGGGTATGAATAAAATAATGCACAAAACATGCGGAGAGGAGGCGGGTGTGTCAAACTCACTGTCGGAGAGATGAGAGAATGAGAACACGCAGCTGGTATCGGTATGTATACTGCAGGAAATGAGTATTGGAACAGATATTGAGTATTGTCAGATATTTCAGTGTCGATATCAAAATATAGATATTTTGACAACACTACTATGTAGTTTGTTGTTTCTCCAAACTTTCAGTCCATTAATCACTCTGAGCTCCTTGCCTCCTTCACTTATGATCAGCTCTTCAAAACCTGCGGCTGCGGTGGCTTTTTTCAGTCCAAATATCAGGGTTTTTATTGGTCCGTTTACGATTGGATATTTTTATTGGCTACCGAAATGCCGGTCAAAGATTTGAATATCAATTCAAATTGTACTCAGTAACGAAATGTGATTTTACAAGTAGCGAAGTAGATTACTTAGCTTAATATGTACTTGAGTACAAGTAAAATTACATATTTAAAAATATACTCAAAGTACAAGTACCCGAAAAACTACTTACAGTAGCTGTAATTCGTTACTTCCACCCCTGCCCTCCGCTTATGGTGTGTGCGCTCACAAACTTTCTCACACAGCTCGAGCGAGTTCTTTCGTTTGAATGCTTAAATTGGCAAGGTTTGAAAACACTTGCAAATGATAAATTATCGTGACCATGCAGCACTGGCCCGATCGGGACACTGACAGGTCCTTCAACTGTCTTGGACGTCTTTCACACTGAAAGGCGAAACTGTATCCACCATGTTAGGCACTGAGTGAATGACAGGATCCCTGCCGTAAAATCTCGCAAGGTAAATAAGAGGATGACATCTAGTGGAGAAGACTAGTAATAGGATTAACATCAATCAGATTTTGTTCAATGTTTGTGGAAATAAATACGGGAAAAAATATGTATTAGGGGCTTTTGAGAATTGATATCGAATCGGCCACATAAAAAAATTAATAAAATGAATCGAAAAATCTTTTTGTTTTGCCCAGCCCTAGAAAACAGGGGCATTTTGTCACACAAGTGTGTGCATTTGACCGTTCAAGCCCAATAAAGCACCAAAAACAACTCAGTTCAGTACTCGCATGCTTTATGAGCTGCGGCTTTGTGTGCGCGTTTCAAGGTGTGTGCGCACAGAAATCATCTCTCAGATGCACATATACTGAAATGAGTTCTCTTTCAATGAAACATAACTTTTTTAACTTATGCTCTTATGCCTTGTAGGCTTAAAAACGCATTCAAATAATAAGACACAGCAAGATAGTCGAAAATAGTTTGTGACTGTGCAGCAAGATGGTCCAAAACATCGGTTTATCATGTATATCGCACACCCCTAGTTCAGAGATTTGAACTTTTGCATCAAGACCTTTAAGTTTGCAAACAAGCAAAGTAGACAGGAACTATTGCCATATTTGGACATGACGTTGGATTTGTTCCCAGTGTGAAGTGTGAAATGTTGCTGGGAAGTTCAATGTGTGGGGAGGGATGTGGGTGCTTGTAGATGTTTAGTCATTTGGATTTGTGACCCTCTATTTTGTCAATATTAACTCCTACTTAGCTATTTTTAGTGGCACTTGCTAAGGCAAGCATCACTATTATGGGGCCTTATGAAATGAGTTCCTAAATTCTGTGTTTTCAGTTTAATTTTTACTGGATTCTTAATTCAAATTCTGTGACATTCAGCAATATACAGTAAATTACATTTGTATGGCTTTTTTTTTATCTCTGTATCATGGAAATCATAGGGCCCTACTATTAGTAATGCTCATACTTATAGTAAAAGAGAGAATGAAAGAGAGAGAACTTCACACATGTTTCAGTGTGTGACTACATTCTGAAAGTTATTGATGGTTAAATGAATGTCAAAAAGGCCCTGACCCCTATGACCCATGACTTTTCATGCATCAACAGAGGAAGCACTTTGGCCACAAAAGACTTCTTATGCTCTCTAACCTTCCTGACACTCATTCAAGAAACCTGTCGACTTTGTAACCCCTTGTTTTACACACACATCTTGGCAAGCTTCCGCCTCTTTCACAAATCAGCAACATCTGAAGACTTCTGTCTGCGCATAGACCAACTATTTAAAAAGAGCACTGACAGTACACAATGACACATCCTGTGTGAAGTGAACAGCCTCTTAGTCTAACTTTGACAAATTGACACAACTCAATTGATTGAAACCAATTGACTGGGTTGTTGTGGACTGTAAGCCAGTGACCGAATAAACAAACAAAATATATTGACTATTAAATTAATTTTTCCCCCTGTTAGATCAGATGTTTGTTTCTTTCACAGTTGTGCAATGTCTTTTGAATTATTTTCATTTAGGTGTTTTTTCAGAAATTGTTTATTTGTAATTAATTGGCATATCATGTAAATAATTTGATTAAAAACTTTGATTTAACAGCCTCAATTTCAACACATCAAGATAAATTTTACCCTACAATCCCTCACAGCTGCTGGTTCGTCACTTTGTGGCATTGCATATTGAGTGAACTGATTCTGTCTGAAGCATTACAATCAGCTTACTTTTGTAAGCTTTGTCATTTACAGTATGCAATCTTAACAGCCTGTTATAGTTAGCTGCACACACCATATGCAGTTTCATTGTATGTAAAAGTCTCAAGAACAAAAGCGTAAAAGTTCCATGATTGCACAAGCGCACAATGTCATTTAAAAGGGCAAGGAGGTTCTGCAGTCTCTCTGATCGCAAGATTGTTCTGCTTCCTCCCTATTGCCTTAATTTTGTTAAGACGTGACTGACCACAAGGCCTCCAGAGAAGGAAAGTGTGTCAGTGAAAGAACACCAGTGTGAAGGAGTGCAGTGGGAGGGAGAGATTGGAAATTGAAAGCAGCTGATGTCCAATACGCTCCAACAGAAACATGAACAAGCACAAAAGCAGACTATGGAAAACAGTAGCACACTTTTAGTTGTCCCAGAGCTTCCAAGCACCAGTGCCAGTGTTCTTCCATCCGTTTGCTGTTCCATTCATCTGTTCCCCTTGTTACAAAACAGGAGCTTAAAGGGAGTGTGGATGTTCATTCTTTGAAAGGTGATAAGGACTTTGGGACTTGGGAATTGAGTGCTTATGATTTTTATGGAAACGTTTTTAATTGGGTCAGAAGTGGAATTGGAGATGCAGCAGCTGCTGTGGAAAGGTAAGGCCTGTGTTAGCTGGTTAGTTTTGAAGGTGTGGAGATGCTTCTTTTGGGAGGAATTAAAAAGCTTAGAGAGCGACTCAGCACATGTGGCCTGGGCCAGGGCCAATGCCATCTGTCTTTTATGAACTTCAGGTGTGTGTGTGTGTGTGTGTGTGCGTGTATGCTTACCAGATGTTCGCCACGGTTGAACAGTGAAAGCCAACTGTATAGTTTTTTTATGAGCTGTTGTTGCCGCATACTCTGAGCTGAATCATTAATAGCATGTTAAATGCTCAATCACACTTTTGGACTTGGTCACTTGTTGCCGTCTAGATGGACACCACTTTTTATTTTTGGCTAGCCTAGTGGTTAGGGAATTTATTTAGTTGGGAATGGCTTGAACATGTTTGCTTCTGGTGTTTTGGGAGAGTCATGGCCTATGGGGAATCGCTCTGTGGACTTCATTGGTGTGTGTCTTTCTGTGCAGAAGCTGGGCAGCAGTATGCAGTGTGAGGAGGGCACTGAGTGGCTGCTGGAGCTGCTGATGGAAGTGCAACTGCAGCAGTACTTCCTGCGCATCCGTGATGAGCTCAACGTTACACGTCTCTCACACTTTGACTATGTGAAGAATGAGGACCTGGAGAAGATTGGTATGGGCCGGCCCGGTGAGTCCAACCAAGGTGTTTTGCTTGTAGCTTTATTTCCACAAGCACTTCACACAGAGATCTGGCATCAACACTTATGCAGAGATGCAAACCAAATTTTTTATGATTTTAATTGACATTTGTTATTTTTTATTTTTTTTAGGTCTGAGCATTGTACATGAGTCATGTAAATGCAGACCATAGATCTGCCACAGCAACACTGAAAATAGTGGAAAAAAAACCCCAAAACAAATCAGTGTTGTCTATTACGTTTAATGTTTCTTTTTTCTTAATTTTATTACTGACTTTTTCCTTGACTTATTTAGACTTAAAATTAAACTTAAAACTTGACAACTACATGCTAGTATTATATTATATATATTATTATTATGAAAAAAAAATCACTAAAGGTAGAGCTTTGTGAAGCCTGATCTAAGAATGACAAAGACCTGTTTTTTTGTTTGTTTTGTTTTTTACATTGGTAAACCCAGCAGTAGTTTTAAAAGTCTGTCAGATAAGTCATGCACATTGAGCCTTTGTGATACCTGAAGTGAATTTTGAAATTTCCCTTAAGCCGGCCCGATTATTGCCCATCTCAAGCTCATTACACGCCTCTTCTACTACTCTCACTTTTACCTCTTTTTGGCACGTCCTATTTTACCTTCTCACTCTTTTTCAGTTTCTTTCGGTTTCTCTTTCCCTGATTCAGCTTTTTTATCTAAACAGGAACTGTTTTGCAGAAATAGGTTTGAAATTAGAAGTCAAGTGTTTAAATTATTTTTTGGATTAAGCTGCATTGACAGGATTGATTACAGAGGGTGATTTGACTCATTCTTCAGTTTGTAAAATCAAGCAAAATCACTTATTGTAATGTTGCTCCATTGGACAAAGCATTCTGGAGGGTTTAAACTTGTACAAAAATGTTATTTGAGCTGTAATTTATCTAAATTACCCTTGAGACAACTCTGTTCTATGTGGATACATTTACGTTAATTTATTACAGAAGTAATTCCTTAGGGTGGATAAACCGAAAACCCTTTCTAGTGTCTTTGCACATATCATGTGACAATTACAAGGTTTATCAGCTTCACAACTTTGCACAGGTAGTAAGCAATTTATTACACTATTACTAAACATTGTCCATTTGAATTTTTATTCAAGTTCATTGGTTTGCTTCATACACATTGTAAGTCTTTTACTGTAACCACAATGTTTGCTTGATTGAAGAATACAGCAAGTAATTTTTTTACCTGTGGTAATTGTCAGCATGTCACAATGTCACTGTTGATAAAGCTGAACTTGTTCTGAAACCGCAATATTCATAAAATAACATTCTCTCATTTGCTTTCTTTGATAGGGCAAAGACGGCTGTGGGAGGTGGTGAAGAGGAGAAAAACCATGTGCAAGCGCAAGTCTTGGATGAGCAAGGTATGTCATCAGCCTTCCTCACACGTACTGACAGATTAATGAGACTTCTAGTCCAAGGTCAGGTCCCACACACAAACACACATCCGGACAAGAACTTCACTTCAGTCATTGGTCATTCAGCTCACATTGTCCCTCAAGCGCTTTACAGTCTCTCACTTGTCTTATTGAACCTGAAAGGAATAAACATTTAAAGCACTTGACCTAGACTATTTCAGCAGCCTTTCATCTTTTGCACAACATAACTTATGCGATTGCTTTTGTCAAGCTGAGGTCAGTCATGATGCTTCTTAAAAGATAACTCGCTGTTCATGGAGCCGAGCAGTTCAGAAATTGAGCCCTCTCTGTCTTAATTTCTATATGTTGTGTGTGTGTGTGTTTTTTATCTTATGTAGTTGGTCACTGAGTGCTGAAGCAGGAAATGTCCACTCAGGCCTGCCGCTCACTCACTAAAGCACTAACCAGGTTAATGGTCCATCAAATGCTGCAGGAAGAGCCTCAAATTGGCCTTAGACACAAGCAATAAATCGGCACAATGTGGGCCTTTCTCTGGGGTTTGTGTGTGCATTTTAAGCGTGCGCGTGTTTGACGATAGATTCAGAATTCAGAGGAAATTAAGTTAGTGCTTGATTCTGTAGGTCAGACTAAAATTTATAAAGCATAGTTTACTGCATTCTGCCAAAATAAATTATGGATGATACTTTGATAATTTAACAATATTTTAATTGTATAAAGTGAACCCTGAATCATTAATACTGAACTGATACTAACAGACCTTTTTTATTTGGTCAATATGTTTGGAAAGTTTGATTCTGGGAATCACTTCTTTGTTTCATCAATTAAATGTTCATGAAACCCCCTGCATGTCCTTGTACTTGCTTTAAAATATTTCTGTTATTTCACTTTTTGCTTTAACCATTTTGAATCTACTTGGCAGTAGGCTTGCTGTGGTAGTATGTGTTATTGGTGTTACACGGCACCGCCCCACTGTCGTTTAGATTTTTT
Source organism: Rutilus rutilus (assembly GCF_951802725.1). Taxonomy (NCBI): domain Eukaryota; kingdom Metazoa; phylum Chordata; class Actinopteri; order Cypriniformes; family Leuciscidae; genus Rutilus; species Rutilus rutilus. Next base: position 32,317,838 of record NC_140214.1, on the reverse strand, counting down.
TTTTGTATAGAAAAATAAAAACAAGAGTTTGGTTCAGTTGGACAACTACAATAATAAAATGAAATTGTTTGCTCTGCTCCATACAGCATGAGCTGCACAGTGCAGCAAGAGTCAGATTTCACTCATCACGTGACGAGAGTAAGGAGAGATGACTGACAGGACGGAGGAGGAGGATTTGGTGCGCCAAATTTGGTGCGTCGGTTTTTGGTCTGTTTTAGGGTTGGCAGACCCTTTAATGCTGGTTTGCTGTGAAAAAATAAGCTAGGAGCTAAATCAGACTGTGTAAAAGCAGTGGCTTGTTATGCCCAAAATATTTTTTATAACAAACCATAAACTGACCAGAATAAATGTATTATTTGCTCTGAGCTGTTTTCGTGTGGCCGGTTATAGCGCCACCTCTGTGTGAGACTTGTTTTCATAGGGCTAGATGTCTGGTTAGTGCTGACCGAAGACCTCACTGGAGCCAGAGTCAGTTTTAACCTGAGTAAATAGTAACAGCAGTTAATGCATTTGTAGTTATAACACACATTTATTCATTTCTGTTTATTTATGTTGGTCCGCCCTGCTCTGCTTCGTTTAATACAACTACAATGTTTCTTTTTCTGTGTTTGTATTATGTATAAAGTGTGTATTTGTGCTTCAGTGTTATCCCATTTGTAACAGTGTACAAAGAGCCAGGAGTCAGGACTAGAATTAGAGAGACCGCAGAATGAATCTGTCTCTTTCTTCTCTGTTTGACTTGCCACATCATTAATCTCCTATTCCCAAATACATTTAAGGATGATAGACTGTGTGCGCTCATTTACGGGCTTTTTGAAGGAAGTGTGTATGTGGGAGTGATATACATGCAGGGTCGGACGGATGGTTGCTTGTCTAAATCATTTGCTGGGCAAATTCCTCTGTCTGTGGGATGAGAGGACATCTTGACCTTTGGCACCAGAAACTGCACACTTGTGCTAAATGAAGCACACACACAGATATTTTCTAGATCTTTACTTTGTCAGAAAAAAAGAAAGAAGTGAAAGTCATATACCTTTAGGGGTACAACAACATATCACTGGGGCAGTGCCCTTAAAGGGACAACTTTGTACCTTATTTGACCCTAAATAGTGCATATTAGAGTAGTAATATGTCCCCTTAAGTTACTACTATGAACATTTTAAGGGTCGATAAAATACAAAAGTTGTCCCTTTGATGGTACTGCCCCAGTGAAAAGATGTAGTACCCCTAAAGGTAACATTTTTGCACATCTGAGTGTACTGTATATCATTACTTTTACTACCTGTATATAGGCACACAGAAAGTAGCACATGCACACAGGTTGATGTACAGTTGGTACTCAACCAGAATAATCAAGGTTATGCGTCTTATTCCTGTTATTTTAATTTGTTAGATGGCCTAGATTTATGAACTGAAACATAACAGTGAAATAAATTTAAAGTAAATGATCGTAAAATTAGCCTAAAACATTGTCAGGACTTGCTAACCGATGTTAGTCGGCATTTGTGTTTAATGCATGTGTTTAAGAATTAGATAGGCGTACAGTATGTTGTTATGATTAGCATCATTTTCTTTAATAAATAATGAAAACATTTCAACATAAAATGGTGCAATAGAAAAATGTCACATCAATGAGGTTTTGCGTAAGCATAAGACATTAAGTTCATGCACATAAAACGATAACTGGACTACATCCAGGCGATAACTGTGTGGTCAACGCTTGTGCGTCGCGGTGCTTCAAGCATTTGAGTTCGAATCTCAGCTCAACCATCTTCATAATTTTGTTTGTAGTTTAATAGGCTATTTGTCAAAAATAAAAACTTCTGAAATGTTAATTTATTGATTTGAATTCGGAGCTTTGTTATTGATTGTCTGTAATTTTTATTAATAGGCGTTTAGATAACATTGTAGCCTACATGCTGTTAACCGATGCTGGCCGACAGCGTTTGTTTTTACCGTTCTTGATGCTTAAATAGGTAAAAGATTATTAAAGTCAGGCGTTTTGTTGAATTAATAATGGCACATTACAACATAAATTTGCTACATTCCAGTTGAGCCTCTGTTGTGCTGTACAGACGACAAAACCCGAAGGTGCTGTTGAAGGCAGATTATCAGCCGATCGCACCAGAAAATGAAGATGATGAAGCTCTTCTTTAATCTGATAAATTATTGTTTTGTGAATCATTCACGAAATTGAGATGACTGACAGTGATACCCAGCCATAGCAACGAAAGAAAATTTTCAAAACAGATCCATACATTGAACAAAAAAAATAAGACTAACTAAATTGTATTGCTTTCAATATAAAAACCAATGAAAATGTAAAAGACTAAAATTAATTGAGTTTAAAACCCCATTGCACATTTCACGGTTTAAATAAAGAGTCGGGACAGTTTATTTATTTAAAACAAGTCGAGTTTAGCGTTTCCATATGCGATGCAAAATGAGAAATACAGAATCTTATTCTTGTGACTTTTTTAATTTGTATTGCCAAAGAAATTGCAGCTTTTCTGTGTTCAATTAAAACAGTACAAAATGAAAATAGTAGCCTACAAAGCAATATAAATTAAGATCGGTCATTTTTCTTTGCCTCTCTCTCGCAGATGCGCTGAGATCTCCCTCACTGCGCAAGCCGGGTCTCTATTAAAATTAAATGTTTCAGGGTAGAAACACATCATACAGCTGATAATACTGTATATATCACTGCATGTCATCCACACCAATTACAAAAAACAACTGTAACAAATTATTTAACCTTGTTTGCTTCAAAGAAAAATAATGCCTTGTAATAATTCACTTTAATTCACCTTAGGCTACAATAAAACGAGGTTGATCGCGAATTAAAGCGCTCTGTATCGTTTCGTCAACAGTTCATGTTTAGGTGAGGCCAGATTGTTGACAATCATACACACACTGCTCAAACATTCTAAAACTCTACAAAACCAGTTGAAACAACTGGATTGAACACTTCAATAGATTTTTTTTTTTTTAATGAAAAATATTGAAATACATTAGCTACAATATTTATAATTTAATTACGATAGGGCCTATTTGGACACATCGAGAGATTTATCCTGAAAGGAATTTTGCCTTTGCCTGTTCTGTATCATTAGGCTGTCTATCCAACACTCTTCATATGAAAGGCGGGACATTAACATATAGCCTATAGGCTATTGTCCTGCATCCCCACGATAAAGCCACTGAACTGCCCCTCCAAACCCCCCACAGGCTCTGAGAGGAGAGGAGCTCTGAGACAAAGAGAAGTCGCAGACATTAGCATTATTAAAGTGTTGATAATGAAGGAATTAAATCATTTAGACTACATAGTTCTGTCATAAAAAAGTGTATTAACTAAATATTCCATTAATTCAAGAATTAAAACGCTACTTCAGTTTAGGCCAGCTTTTTCCAAGCAAAACGAAATACAAACTTCAAACTCATGTTCATTTGTTGTCATGAAATTTTTTTTCAACTCAATATTCAATTCCACAGGGATCTTTCAATCGGGCTGGATCTTTGGATCGTTAAAACCAGGGTGCGATTTGTGAATTAAGCAGAGGGCAGTAATTTTTATTTATTCAAATAAATCTCGAACCACAGTGGGTATTTCGTGCTGCTGTTAAACTAAATAACATTTATAGAATATTTATGAATTTAAATTACAACAATAACAATATTGCAACATTTAGACAAAAAAAAAAAATCTGTTTTTACATTTTAATTCAGGGCGATTTACATTTAATTAGAGCCAGATTTTCACTCTTGCCTTGTCCTTTCCTCATTGGGACGCACTCATACACATGATAAACATATTTGAGCAGATCCTCTGTGCCTCTCGGTTTCATATGGATTACATAATCAGATAACATTCTTTAAATATTTTGACATTTAAAGCTTTAAAGCTTTAGACATATTTCTTATTGTGACTGAGCTGAGGCAAGTGGCTTTCGGTTCATTTTTGAGACGCGCAGTTCCCGGAGACCGAGACCACAGAAAACGTTTTGTCGTTTAGCCTATTGTGAGTGTACATGAATAAAAGTTTACAGTTTTGAATTATGTACTCTTATCTACAGTATATGACCAAAAAATGGCGGAGTATAAATAATGTTCAGCAGAAGCAGGGATTTAGGCCAGAAGGAAATCAGGAATCAGTAGGAATACAGTCCACGATTGTTTGGGATTTGAACCTGTGTCATCTAAATCATTGAAACCTAAGTTCTACCACTCGACCACGAATTTACTAGAAAGCCCAGAAGTTCGGTTGTCCAGCAGTCAGTGTGTTCGCTCACACGAGAGAGAAGCGTTCTTCATTCGTCTCATTCCTTAATAGAATAGTAAAAATAATCAGCATCATTGCACCTAATTGATTTTCACTGACTGCGAGATATGCCTATAATGGTCTTTTGGTGTATTTTTTGTTTGTTTGTTTGTTTATCGCGCTGCTCTCCCGAGGAATAGGCTTCTGTTGCCCACCGACGTCTACAATATGAAATATAGGATATATCGTTGTCGTCTGTATTTTTAACCTTTGTTTATATTTTTCTGTTCTGAAAGTTTGTTCTATTCTGTTTAAAATTTATGACATATTTAATTTTTGCTTTCGTTAAATTTAACCAATTCTTTTGTAGCCTAATCGGCATAGGCTATTTACTTTTAAGGATTGTTCTATTGTTTTGTTTGTTTATATATATTTAATTCTTGTTCTTGTGAATTCTTGTTGAAATAATGATTTTTTTTTTTTAAATACGTTGTGCTGTTTTTTTATATTTTTTTAAATATAATATATTTCTATAAATACAGATATACAAGTTCACTGTTCATTCAAAAAAGAGTCTATCGTATGTATGTATCGTTTGTTTAAACAAAATTAACCAAATTTTATTTATTTATTTAATAATAAAATTATTACTTTATAACATGCAGTTTCAACTATACCACTATTAGGTTGTTGCGTTATTGTACAGCAAATGTCAATAGCTCTCTTTTTTTTTTTTTTCATGTTTGTTGTAGGTTTATTTGGAAATTACCATAGTTGTAGTATTTCATCCTTGCTGTTAATTGACATTAGCCACACTACGTTTCAAAATGCGGCAATTGCAACTGTTTTGTAAAATGTCCCTTTGCGACACCTGGTGGTCATTTCGCGAATGACTTTGAAATGGGACTGGTTTATTTTTGCCGCGGTGGCTAGCACGGCGATAATAGGCATTAATATATGATAATACGATACCTACTGTACCTACTTAACCTCCACTCAGCTCTTTCATACATGTCAAATAATGAAACAAAAACACACACCGATTTCCTCCCTTGTGTGGAGGCTTTAGTTGCAGCATTGGCCTGGGTCGACAGGAAGTGGCCTGGATGAGAGCTTTCTAAAATTACACCTGTTTGTTTCCGTTCCTGGCACCAAGAGCAGACTGAGTAATCTGCCTCCTCACTCTACTGTTAGTGTGTGTGTGGGCATGCTTTTAGTTGACACGTATCCTCAGTAAGTGTTCTCCTGTTTCAAATGTTGCTTTCATTTAAATATGTATGTATATCTATATAGGAGGGCTCGGGAACCCTTTTCACCAAAGAGGTGAGACAATAGTTTTTTGAAAGAGCCAATGCAAAAACGAATATTTTACTATTATTATTAATTTACGAATAATATTTCAATAACAATAACTTAATTTAGCTTCATAAAAAAAAATAAAAAAATGCAACAAACAATAGATACCATAGTTTATTATGGAATTAGTTGTGCAGGGTTTTTCAAGGTCCCACCTGAGCAGCATAAAACCGTGTGTGTGTGTGCTTGTTTTTCTATCCCGGTGGGGACTTCAAACAAGCTTATAAATCATACAGAATTTGTGTTTTTTCAACAACAAAAAAATTATGTACGAATGCAGAATGTGTTCTGTGATGGGTAGATTTAGAGGTAGGGTTAGTGTAAGGGGATTTAATGTACAGTTTGGCGTACATTGGACATAGGCGTGTCACGTTAACTTACAGAGACGGAGATATGAGCTGTGTGTCATGTGAAGTTTTCAGATTTGAGCTGCTAAGTAAGCTGCTGAACAGAACATTGTGAGAACTAGATCTGTAAGTAAATACGGTTTTGTCATTTCCAAACAGTATGAGCATAGCGTAGAAACATATGTGGTTTGCCATTGATTGGTGTTGTGCACAGCAGTGCATACGCAAATTGGTCGGGATTAGCAAACACTGAAAACACTGAAACTAATGTTAACAAATGAGACCTTATTGTAAAGTGTTACCCAAATATTTTCTTAATCTTTAATATTTGGCCACTTCTTCACAATAGAAATGCTTCAGCCACTGTAATTTCTTAAACAAGAATATGTGGACACTGGACATCAAAATATGCAAACTCAGAGCAAGGGTTTAAACTTCTATTTTGAAATCGCAGTGAACAGTGTGCATATTTAGAAACATACTGATATATTCTCCTGTGTTGGTGTAGGTGTATAAATGTTTTACATTACAAAACTGATTTTTAAGCAACCCAAACTCTCAGCATATATGCAGAGATGGAGTTTGAGACACGCTTCACACATGTAAATGATAACAGTTCTGTGAACGGAGCCGCTCTGAGATGATTTTTGCCGAAGAGCGACAGGTTCCCAACCACTTCTATAATGTTTTTTGTTATTTATTTATGTGTTTGTCACTGAATTTTGGTGGCATTACTACATTGACAGTAAAACCTGAATCATCTATATTGTGGAGAGCAGCCAACAATTCCCACTTTTGGAACGGCTTAATAAACTTAGTAATATTCGCTTAATGAAAATGTAAAAATGACAGAAAGATTTTGTGAGGGGTAGTTTTTGGGTTAAGGTGACTGAAGACATCAGTGGTTCAGTATTAAAACAATAGAAGTCATTGGAAAGTCCCAAACCATGATAGAAAGATGTGTTTGGATTTGTTACTCATTGAGGCTTTTGTCAGTGTGTAATGTATCTTTGCTATGTGTACGGTTATCACGCGGTAGTCTGGGGTTCAAGGCTCTGTCTGGATCCTCTATATTCACTCTGGTCCCAGTTCAATTTTTCTATTTTCAGCCTGTCCGTCAAATCCAGGCTCTCACTCTCAAGGCTAGAGACATTGCGTTCCATCCTTCTCTATTTCTGTTTTCTGTTTTCTGTTTTTTTTTTTTTTTCAGCATCATCTCTGTCTGTCTGATATGTCTGTCTGTTTTTAATGGGTAATGGGCAGTGGTCTTCACAATTTTTTTCATGAGAGCCACACTGATAGGACAGAGTCAATAGGAGAACCACTTTTACCGCAAAGTATTAAGTTACATCCAGTAATAAATACCATGTCTGCTGATCAATCTACCATTCCCGAACATACAATCATTCTTTATCATTTACCAGGCAAATTTGTAACTGAGACTAGTTGATTTCCCTTAATGACAAAAAAGCAGGATTTCCTTAAAGCTCATCCCAGAATATATTTTGAGTGACCTTAGTTTTTTTTTTTTTTTTTTTTTTCTACATTAGCCCATCATGTATCTCGCCATCCAAGAGCACATTCGGCATTAAGAGCTGGAAAGGCCGCCAAAACTGGCAACTCCGCAGTGAGTCACGGCTATGTTTACATCCACAACATTTGTTTCAATCTGACTGAATTCATTCCGATTGATGAATCTGAATGTAGTGTTTACAATGAGCGCTAAACAAGTAATCGAGTTGATGTGCGTGTTTATATGTCACAAGCTTCAAATCGGACTACATTTTACATGCACACACTGCACAAATATACAAAGTTTCCCGCTGTTTGCGCTTAATAACCATTCTCCTACATTGGTTCTTTATTTGTTTTAAACAGCAGACTTAATATTTATCCATTGGTCATATCCATTTATCCTGGTCAAAATTTGGAGATAATGAGCAGATGAACTGTTGTGCCGTGCTGCTTATATTTATCACTTAGTAAAAATGCCCCTCCCCACGCCCAAAACCAGTCATCTGTGGATAAGAATCTGAAACAAGGACTGGTGGGACGTTGTCCTGCTCCACTTCACAGACGCTGAGTGAAAGGAGAATTTTAGAATGACGGTACACTAATTTAATATGACACTTTATTCAACAGGAAGAACAGGTTGTTCCGCGCGTCACACGTCATTACGCTATTTCTACGTCATTGCACATGCGCAGTCCTTAAAGTTTCGGTTTTCAATCCAATTAAGTGTTTACATGTTCTCTCGATCGGATTAGAAAAGGAATAAACCACCCCTTTCAATCCGATCGAAATTTCATTCGGATCGAGCTCAATCGGATCGATTAAGGTGTTTACATGAAGGCTTTTCAGTCCAATTGAGCCGTCAGTCCGATTACTAATGAATTATTTAGTTGCATGTAAACGTAGCAAGTGTCATGGACGTAAAGGCAGAGCAAGTTTAAATATCTTTTATAGTCTATATTTCCATCTTGTAATGCCGCTGTTTTGGGTTGTTTTTTTTTATATAAGTGATTTGTAATATAGCAGAGACTTAGAGTATTTTAATGGGTTATGTTATAGCCCTACTTGTTTTTAATGTTTTTATGAAATATATGTATTGACTGCATTATCACATCACCTTATTATTTACCACCATGCAAGCCACAAATTAAAGCTTGTCAAGCCACAGGAGGCTCGCGAGCTGCGCAGTGAGTAACACTGGGTAAAGGTTAGGGTTATCTTTCACTCCTTCACCTTCCGTTGCTGCCAATCCTCCTTGTCCCTTAAGTTACAGCCCCTGGCTTACCTCAGCCCACACCCTGGTTCTTGATAGCTCAGCTCTCCTCGGCCGACCCACAGGCTCCTCATACAAAGTGCCTCGAGCTGATAAGCAGTTGGAAAGAGTAGCTCTGTCTAGAATCGCCGTCTCTCTCTCTTGTTGTGATTTCTACTGCTGTCCTTCATTTTGGTTTTGGGATGTTCCATATTAGTGGTTATCATTACCGTAATGGAATAGAGACTAGCCAAGGAATCCTCAAGTTTCTGGTACACATTCGATGCAGTTCCAGCTGTGCACAATTAAAAGATGGTTTGTTATGTGTGTTGATAAGGGCTTTTATTTGTCACCTCTAGATCTTGACTTTGTTGTTGTTATCCCTCAGGTTTTCAGTGGGAAGAGACCAGAAGGAGACTTTAATCCCCAGCCAGCCAGTACTTTCCGAAAACCCTCCCCCACATCTCCACCGCTGGACGGCCAGCAGCAGACCCTCACCTGTCTCATCAGCGAAAAAGACCTTGCCCTCTTTGAGAAACTGGGTGACGGCTCCTTCGGCGTGGTCAAGCGTGGAGAGTGGTTCACACCAAATGGAAAAGTGGTGAGTGGAAGAGGGGAGAAAGGATGAAAGTGTTTGAAAAAAACAGAGGGGGCTTTGTTGAAAACACCAGATGCAGAATTCAGGCACCAGCTCAGTCATGCACTGGGGCGTACTCAAGATTAGTGTTCATTTTGTCAGCTATTTTTAAGTTTAAAAGTTTGTTTTCTTAGTCTTAGTCCTGTGTCAAATGTACTTAGTTTTTATTTTATTTAGGCATCCTTGTCCTGTTTTTATTTAGTCAACTTTTAGCTGACAAAAGTCTGGTTTCAAAGACAGGGCTTAGATTAAGCCAGGATTAGACCTTAGTTCAATTAGGACATTTAAGTAGATTCTATAAACATGCCTTAGAAAAAAAAATATATATATAATTCTGATGTGCATCTTGAGACAAAACAATGGCACTGACATATTTTAAGATATGTCTGTGCAAGTTGCTTTCAGTTAAAACAGCACAAACATGCATTTTAGTCTGGGACTAGGTTTAAGCCTTTTATGTGAAACCGGGGGTAAATGTCTGGGCATTTTAGTCTAGTTTTAGTCAATGAAAACTTTGTCATATTTTCAATAATGCTGCATAATGGTACCCTGGAAATCCAGAGTTCTCGCGAGAGCACAAGTTGAATTTGCTCAGCAAGTTTACACTGGCGTCGAGTAATGATGCTCATTAAATATGCCCTAGTATCCGAGCTGCACCAATCACATCGGGTTATCTGATATAGGCGGGCCAGAGGCGAGCTAAACAGATGACGACAGCGCTGTGACGTCGAAGTCATTAGTAAACATTGCAAGATGGCTATGGATGAACACCAGTTGTTTGAAACTGCTTTGGCCACTACAATGAACAAGTTAGACTTGGCTTTTTACCTAAAAGAGGAACAGAAGACGGCGCTCGAATCGTTCCTTTGCAAGAAGGGCGTTTTTGCTGTTTTGCCGACCGGATACGGCAAGAGTCTAATCTACCAGTTAGCTTGGGGCTTGTTGTGATTGGTCGTAGTGTTATCCAACTGCGTGCAGTGAGATTTTAAAATGCATGCTTGGTGCCGCCCCTCGAGCTGGCTGATTTTCATTAGTCGATGCCAGACCATTAATCTTTTAGATTTAGGTCTGGATTTCCAGGCTAGCATAATGGTTAAACTGATAACAACTTTATCAGTATCAATAATAATAACAACTCAAAATTATAATCACAATGATTGTTGTCATTTGAGAAATTTATTTTTTACATTTCATCAGAATTATTGCACTTTCACCTAGAAGTACAAATCAGGAGAATGTCAATTCATACGCATGGTTACCTCGTCTACTGTACAGATTTATTATAGGCTATTTATCATATAAATTAACACTCTCTGTCTACATTATGAAAACTGGTAAAACAAGAAACTTCTCTCAAAAATGAAAACAGAAAGACATGAATGTAGTTTGTAATTACTATTAGGAATTTCACTATTAAAACAACAGTTAATTCAGCAACCACAATCGCAAACAAAATAGTCAAGATCTATGTTTGGATTTATACAGTTCATCACGGAAAAGGTTTGATCGCATTTAGTCGCAGCAAACAGCACAAACTGCTCGTGAAGAAATACAGACTGATTGAATGACAATTTAATTTGTTTGAAATTTCATCTGCTCTTATTCCGCAGTGCAGAGAGAGCGCATGCACATGGTTGCCAGATTGCAAAGATTAAGTAAAATGCTGGGGAGAAAATGTAACAGAAAATCTGTTTTAGGATTTAAACTCTTGACATTTGGCAACCACAAACATGAACGCTCATGTTAAGCAGCATGTAATATTTTGTCTCCTCTTTTTTTCTCGACAAAAATAGAGAGGTTTTTGTAACGGTTTTGTTTTTTTTATTTCATTTTAGTCTCATCTTTTTTTGTCAATGATATTATATATTGATATAGTCACAGTTATCGTTTAATGGCCTTTGTGTCATCTTGTCATTGTCTTGTCTTAGTCATGGGAAAAAAGCTCGTTGACAAACATTTTTCATCATAGGTTTCGTTAACGAAATTAACACGACTCAAGGATTCAGGTTATGCGGTTGATACTTGAGTATCTATTTTTTTTATTTTATCTCCATCACAAGTGACACATCACAAACTAAAGACTAATACAGTTTTTGGCAGGAACGTTGTTTGTCGCAATCAGAAACCGAGATCAACACAAGATTAGCTTTCAGACACTTGTGGTCCCACCTTTCCCTTCAAGACTCCATGTGAACATCCTGTTTCAGGGCTGATCTCTATGTGTCATTGTTGCAGCTGTGTTCTCTAGAGGAGGCTTGTGGGAGAGATGGGCCTCTAATGAGCTGATGAGGGGTCAGATGTCGTGTGAACTGAGCCGGAGGCTGTAGTGATAGTGTGTGTTGCACACCAAAGGGTTCTTTCCACATGGGACTTGAGTAGGAACATCTTTCCTGTGGCCATCTGTGCTGATCAAATACTGCTCCTTTACACTATACAGAGAAATGACAGGGCAGAGCTGCTCTTTTCATACATGGAACATTGAGACACTCTCATCCAACGCCACAGGATGACTTAAAATAATTAAAGTACACCCCTACTTTAAATATTTTAATATTAACACATTAACACATGTGATTAAATCAAAATCCTTAGCGCGTTAAAATAATTGAACGCAAATAAATTACTGAAGCACGTGAAATTGCATCATTAACGTAAATTGTCACGCAGTTAGATGATCTTATAAGTCTGGAGTTTATCACACTGAGAATCTACATTGGCACAAGCACCTGTAACCCTGGTAGGCGGACATTTCTATTCTAACCCTTTAACCCGATTTTGCTTCTCTGTTTGTGATCAGATCATTTTAAGCTTTCTAAATCCTGGAATGTTTTCAGCCTAATGATCCAGTAAGTGATAAAGCAAACCAGCATCTCGCTAGTAAACTTTTGATGGATGAGGACTGCAATCAAAGTAAAGACGATTACGCTGACGTACAGGAGTCGTACAGCAAGCATGCGCAAGTCCATTATATTGATGTGCAAACAAACGATGTGTGTGCGCTCTCGATGCACTGATCGTACATTGTATTTATGCACAGACACATTTCAGTACATTCACATTGTTTCCACACATTCAGGATAATACATACAGTTCTTGAAACTTCTGGAATCACATAATGAATCATGATTCATTTATCAATATTCCCAGTTATGTTAATAAAAAGGTTTGAAAATGAACAGCTGAACAGTCAAAATTACAGAAGAAACTATCAAAAGTATGCCAAAAAATATCTTGGCTTGCTGCGATAGTCAGTGTTAGTCAGTTACCATTTGGTTTCAAAGCGAAATGTAAAAGCCGCTTTTGGCAATATTTTGGATTTAAACCCAATGTTAATAGGGAACCTGCAAACATTGAGGCAATCTGTAAACTTTGCCTGATGAAGGTGGCAGAATCTGGAGGTAACACACCTTCAAACGCACCACAAGAATGAGGCTGCCATGCTTATTTGTTTTGTTAAAGCTGTCTTTATCTTTTTGATAATAAAAGTTCAATTTTTTATTTTGTCATTGTACTATTTTGTTGTTATGTTTTTCATTAATAATGAACTCACCTTTCAAGCAATTGCTGTCCCCAAATTGCCCGCTAATAGAAAGTAGAAATTTGCACAGCCGCACAGGCATTCATAAGCGATTTAAAAGCGAGGTGGAAAAGAGGAAAAAACTCCAATGTCCACCCATTCCTCCCACCCCTGGTGATACCGATATAACCGGTGTTGTCACAAGTCAATTAACCGATGGGAAAATTTCCTCACATCCTTAATATATAATATTGCGTTGGACAAGACCTTCGAGTCTTAAGAACCACTGGTCTATAGACAGTTTAGGTAAGTTTAGTTGTCTTTTTTTGTTTGACAGTTGGTTTTGGTTAAATAAAACCTGTAGCCTATAGAGAAATTGCACAAACTGAAATGAGAGAGATAAACATTTTTCAGTGATTAGACACTGTTTTGGACTTGACACCTACTTTGAACTTCAGGTGTACAAAGACTCAATTTATGTGCACCACCTACAATTCCTTCTAATAATGCAAAGATCTATTTATCATGAATTCATTAAGCAATGCAGATGGGCCTAGGCAGTCTGAATAATGCCAGATGTTACATGATTTCTTTCCACCAGAGTTTAAGCAGGTGCACAGGGAATAATGTTGCTCTGTGATGACCAGTAACAGTGTAGACGCAGTCATTAGCATTTTTGTGGGATTATGTGTACAGGCTAGCAACAGTCCAGCTGCTTTGAGCTCTACCCAGCAAAGACAGATGTGTTGGCTCTCAAAGTTCTCTTTCAACATGTCCCCCTCAGCTCAATGTGGCAGTGAAGTGTTTGAAGACAGACGTGCTCAACCAGCCAGATGCTCTGGACGACTTCATCTGTGAGGTCAATGCCATGCACTCTCTTGACCACCAGAACCTCATCCGTCTCTACGGAGTCGTCCTCACACACCCCATGAAGATGGTGAGTGAGTGTGCGTGTTCTCATCTAAAACAAATTGGTGGCAAAGACAGGGTGCTAAAGTATCAAGGCCTTGAGAAGGGAGGGGTGGGCTATAATAAGGCCTGACATTTGCATGCTCTCTCAGACTCATTATTTGCTGACACTGACTTCTGGAGTTATTCCTGATTGGCAGTGTTCATTGTCTCCGGTGGCGATATGCTTCTTGTCATATCACTTTTTCAGTCGTTATGAAATGAAACTTAATATTGTCCCCTTTTCTCCCCATGCCTCTCTTCCCTGAATGGCCCCACTTTATCACCTTTCTTTCTCTAAGGTGACTGAGCTTGCGCCTCTCGGCTCCATGCTGGATCGTTTGAGAAAGACCCTGGGCCATTTCCTCATCTCCACCTTGTGTCAGTACACCATCCAGATTTCCAATGGCATGGGTTACCTAGAGTCCAAACGCTTCATCCACAGAGACCTGGCTGCCAGAAACATCCTGCTGGCTTCCAGTGAGCAGATCAAAATCGGAGACTTTGGACTGATGAGGGCACTGCCTAAGAACGATGACCATTACGTCATGCAAGAGCATCGCAAAGTCCCTTTCGCCTGGTGAGGGAGGTTTGGAGGGCTGGATATATTCACAAAGGAAGAGTTCGTGTTTGCATGTGGTTTGAATCTATAGAGAAGGGATATGGAGGGCTTAAAATTATTTGGTTGATTTTGTTTATATGCAGTGGCAGGCCAGAGCTCAGGATTCAGATTGAATTTGAATGAGGTCATTGTTTGTGGCCCTTGTTTTGACTAAATGAACTGTGCATGATCCTCATTTCATTTTTCCCCTGGTGGATTGTTCATTTACGGGCATTTTATTCTACTGACGTAATGTCTATGCATGGTGTTTTTTTTTCACATAGGTGTGCCCCAGAGAGCCTGAAGACACGCACATTTTCTCATGCCACAGACACATGGATGTTTGGTGTGACACTATGGGAAATGTTTACCTACGGTCAGGAGCCCTGGCTCGGACTAAATGGTAGTCAGGTAACCCCACCACATACAATCTGTACTTTTAGTTAGTTATAAACATCTACCTAATGAATGACCAGCTTTCGTACTGATATGTTCCAATGACCCAAATAGAGCTGCTCGATTATGGCAAAAAAAAAAATCATAATCACAATTATTTTGCCCAATATTGCGATCACGATCAGTATTTCCTCTAGGATTTTTTTCCAGCTGTGGTGGCAGGCCTATTTCCCCCTGGTGGTCAAACCTCCACACCCAAGAATCATGCACACTCACACACAGGCCACTTTCTGAGGAATTGAAAAATGAAAACAACCATTGTCAAAACAAATTT
The DNA here is from genome assembly GCF_951802725.1 of Rutilus rutilus. Lineage (NCBI taxonomy): Eukaryota > Metazoa > Chordata > Actinopteri > Cypriniformes > Leuciscidae > Rutilus > Rutilus rutilus. Next base: position 32,302,680 of record NC_140214.1, on the reverse strand, counting down.
TATAGTTATTTGCAAAGATTTAAACTGCTACAGTAAGAAAAGACTAAATTCATAATATATGGCAAAAATACTATTATAAATTAGGTTAGAGGATAATTCAGCAGCAAAAGTTATGAGTGCACAATCATTTTATTAAATCTGAACATTTAGTTTTTTTTGTGGAGAATAAAAGGTAAAATATTCCACATTGGAATCTTTGTATTGTTATAAAAGACATTGATGAAAAACAAGTAAATACATTTATACAGTATATACCATAAAATGAAAAGGCATTTATTTTAAAGTTATAGCGCCACTTTTTAATAAGGCAACAACATATGATAGATAGGACAGAATAATATTTCATTGCACAAAAGTATTATAATATGAAAGGCTCTAATACAGAGCAGCACAAAGTGCTTATGTACATTTCGTGCACAGAATGATGCGCTTGAAGCAACATGGAGTAACAGCTTGCAGCACTTTGCATAGAAAAGTTCAAAGCACAAAGGGAAGAGATGGTGATGCATTGTGTATTATATCTATGCAACATTTTATTGAGCCTTTTCTTTTAACAATTTTAAATTTGAGTTACTGTGCGTGTGAAGAACAATTCATAGTGCTCACTACTCCAGTGTTGGGATCTAACAGACACGCGGGAGAAAGATGACATGGTTTAGAAACCGCAATAAACTCTAGCAAGATAGTCCTTTTATGCAAAACCATTGACCTTTATCTACAAATAAAGTATAATAATGGGAACATTGATCTTGGAGTGAGTTTCATCGTCTTACTGTAGTAACCAAATTGCTGTTTGAATGCTGATTGGAGAATGACTGAGGGAGAGATGAGTTTGCATTAACTTTAACTTAACGACTTATATATTCATTTGTACCTCACATTAAGCCATCGAATGGCTTCAGAATTCGTACAGTCGTACAAAATACAAATCTGATGAAATGGTGCACATTGCGTTCCCAGATTAAAGGGTAACTCTCACCAAATTGCAACCTAGGGTTTCATGTTGTGTCGAGCCTTCTTAGTGTTTTAAAAATAGCGATTTTTGATGCTATCATAGAAGTGCCCCAAGCACTCCCATTCAAAAGGCAATTTGACCGAAAACGAAAATATGGTCAAACTTTAAAGTGGCGTTTCCATTCTAATTATGCTTTTAAACAAAAGTTTGCCTTGGGTAGATTAACAAAAAAGACCCTAGGTTGCATTTTGGCGGGAGTTACCCTTTAATGTTATAGGCAAACCAAACTCACAGCATATGCATATTGAGATTGAGCAGCATTTACTGTGAATGGAGCCGCTCTGAGACACACGGAAGTAACCTACACGCATGTAATAAAGCACATATTAAACGTGTTCACAAATAAATGTAGACCCTTTTCAAATTAATTATTACTCTTATCTGTATGACCAAAATTACGGTTAAGTTGAAAAAATGCGCGCTTCCCATGTCGTGCAGTAAAGCGTGCTATACTTAAGCTGCCTTCCACACTCCACACGTACACTTGGATCGCCTAATAGTAGCGCACATTTATCTAGGTTAACGTTTGAGCGAGTGGCCAAGTAAAGTTTTGGATTTCCTGCCCACAAGGACCTGCCTTTAAAGTCCTTACGGACTGCGTGACTTTGCCACTTCCTGTGGAGTTTTATTTCCCCTGAGACTATTCGGGGGTAGCCCTAGTTTTAATACATTGTGCAGCCTTAGAAAACTGTCTATTTATGCGGTTCATGGATTCTCGTCCGTGGAATGGCCACTTCCGGTATTTTGCCAGTTACTCGACACGGGTAAATTGCAATCAAGGATTTTTTTTTATCGATTACTCGATTTTAATCGAGAAATCGTTACAGCCCTAGTCACATAACAATTTTATGTTTGATGCACAATAATTTTTTTATCTCAATTATTGTATTTTCATAATCATTTCTGAATTTTCAGAAAATCAATTTCGATTAATCACATAGCCCTAACCCCCAAAATCTGATATTTAGAGCCTAATATTGGATTTGCTGCTTAATAGTAATCCTGCCATTATTGCACTAATATACTTTTTTTTTTTTTTTTATGTGTGTTTTTGACAGATCCTCCACAAAATAGATAAGGAGGGTGAAAGGCTGCCTAAACCAGAGGACTGTCCTCAGGACATCTATAATGTCATGATGCAGTGTTGGGCTCAAAAACCAGTTGACAGGCCAACCTTTGTGGCTCTAAGGGAATTTCTAGTGGAAACCATGCCTACGGACATGAGGGCCCTGCAGGACTTTGATGAACCTGACAAGCTTCAAATCCAGATGAATGATGTCATAACCATCATTGAGGGCAGGTGAGCTCTTGTACCATAGAATTTAGAATTTATAAAAACGGTTTTGAGGTGGTGAATTAAAATAACAAATATCTAGATTTTTAGTTCAAAAGTGAACTCGCGCTGCCTCCCCTAGTGGTCGCTATGGGGAGTGACTCGACATGACAGGTGTATGAAGCATGAGTCTAAACACAACAATGAATTTGACATTGGCAGGCGACAGCCTATGACGTCACCACTGGAGCGACCGAGAGTATAAAAGGGCACCTGTGCAAAACACCATCCTCTTTCTTGTCTTCAAGGAGATAGTTAGTTTGTACATGAGTGAGGAGCTTGCGTTTAGCACTTGAGTGAACTAAATGCATGCATTGTGTGGATTTCTCATGTTTTTGGGTGGAATGCTGTCAACTATTCAAGGAAGCTGGATGCGCCTGGTATATGCTTTCACGAGACGTGACTACAAGAGACAGGCTAGGAGCTTTTTTCCTTTCTGCTCTCTCCTGAGGGATAGTAGTTAGTGTTTGCACGAGCGCGTTCAGCTCTCGAGGGATTTTAGGCACTCATTGCGATGAATCAGTGTTTGTTCTCATATGATACTTTTCAGAATGATAGAATCTGACGTTTGAATTAGTGCACTTGACTCTCAAGGGGGTTAAATGCGTGCTTTTTGCGATGTGGTCGCAGTATGGGTTCCACCTAGGCTTGACCTAGGCCTCCTGAGGGATGATAGTTGAGCACCTGCACTCTGCAGTGCGAGTTCAACAGCCGCCATTATGGAAGGCGGGTTTAAGTGCGGAGGGTTGTAGGCAGAGCAGGGATGAGTTGAACAGGAAGTTTCCTTTTTCGGCTCCTCTTGTTGGCTCAAATAATGATGTTGTTATTATAACATTTAGGAGCTATTGAAAGTTATGCCTGCGCAAATGACAGATTAGATCTGGTTTGGCAGCATGAGACAGACTTTATGGAAAACATTTCTATCTGGACATAACTGCCCCGCTCCTTCTGTAAGGGCTTTCTGTGAGCTGTCTTGAGCGCAGGACGTTGTTAGGCCGCCTCTCGCTTTAGAGAGTTGTGCTGAGTTCTCCATCCTCAGAGCTCAGCTAGGCAGCATGCTAGGTTGCTAGGCTCTCTGTGATCCTCCTTGGCTACTGCTTTTACAGTACTGGAGTGTTGTTTGGCCCCTTCTCGTTATTGAAGGACATTCCTCTGGCGCCTCCACTCCCTAGAGCTTCTCCCAGACAGTGAGTCTGAGTTGTTAGGCTTTGAGAAGCCTCCTTGGTAATCTGTTCTGAGCGTAGGACATCGCTAGGCCGCCCCTCGTTTGAGTCGTCATGCTGAGGTCTCTTTCCTCAGAGCTCAGCTAGGCAGAATGCTAGGTTGTTAGGCTGTCTGTGAGCCTCCTTTACTACTCACTGTACAGTAGTGGAGCGTTTTAGGCCTCCTCTCGTTATAGAGAGTCACTCTTCTCAGGCCTCCGCTTCCTAGAGCTCCGCCTGAAAAGCAGTTCTGAGTTGTTAGGCTTTGCGAGGCCTCATTGTTCTGAGCGTTGGATACCAATAGGCCTCCTCTCACTTTCCAGAGTTGCCATATTTAGGTTGCCGTCCATAGAGCTCGGCCAGGCAGTAGTGTCAAGTTATTAGGCTCTCTGTGAGCCTCCTTGTTTACTGCCTTTACAGAGGAGTGAGACTGAGGCCTCAACTCCTAAGAGTTCCGCATCGGCAGCGGTATCAAGTTGCTAGACGATCTGTGTGCCTCCTTCATGGCTATTCTTAGCGTTGGGCATAGTAGGCCTCCTCTCGCTTTGGAGAGTTGTCATGCTGAGACCTCTGCCTTTAGAGCTCAACTAGGCAGTAGTGTCAAATTGTTAGGCTATCCTGAGCCTGTTTCACTACTGCCTTTAAGTGTTGCTAGGCTATCACTAAAGAGAGTCATCCTTCAAAGCCCTATTATGTAGCCGCCTTGACAGGCGTAGGACTTAGTACTCAGGCCTCCGTCCCATGAGCTCAGCCAGGGGGCCAAGTTGCTTGGCTCCTTCGCCAATGCATCTAAACTGGTGCGTTAGGCCTCTTCTAGCTATAGAGAGTCTTTCTGCTGAGACCTCCACTCCTCAGAGCTCCTGGGCGGCAGTTCTGAGTTGTTAGGCTCAAGCTGTCCTGAGTGTGGAACATAGAAGGCCTCCTCTCGATATCAGGTAGTTGGGCTTTCTGTGAGCCGCCCTGTAAGCTGTCATGGGTGCAGGATGTAGTAGGCCTCCTCTCACTTTGGAGAGTTGTTATGCTGAGGACTCCATCTTTGGGGCTTGACCAGGCAGCAGCGCTGAGTTGGTAGGCTCCCTCTGAGTCTCCTTGGTTACTGCCTGTACTAAGGAGCGTTATTAGGCCCCCTCTCTCTATAGAGAGTCACTTTGTAGAGGCCTCCGCTCCTCAGAGCTCCACCTGGATGGCAATATCAAGTAGCTAGGCTCTCTGTGAGCCTTCTTGGTAGCTGTCCTGGGTGTAGGACATAGTTAGGCCTCCTCTCACTTCGGAGAATCATTATGCTGAGGCCTCCGTCCTCAGAGCTCGACCAGGCAGCAACACTGAGTCGTTAGGCTCCCTCTGAGTCTCCTTGGTTACTGCCTGTACTATGGAGCGTTGTTGGGCCTCCTCTCACTAGAGTTATCTTATCGAGGACTCCGTTCCCCAGAGCTCTGCTAACAATTTGTGCTACAAGAACTCGGCTAGGTTGTTTGCCAACTGGTTAGGCTCTTTGTGAGCCTCTTTGGCTACTGCAAGCATCGCTAGGCCTCCTCTCGCTAGAGGGTTATTTTATTGAGGCCTCCGCTCCCCCAGAACTCCACTAGGATAGCACTGCAAGTTGTAGGCTCTCTGTGAGCCTCCTTACAAGATATCCTGAGTGTGGGACGTTGTTAGGTCTAATTCTCATTTTAGAGCTGTCATGCTGAGCCATCTGCTCCTAGACCTCGGCTAGGTGGTAAGGTAGTATGTTAGGTCGTTAGCCTCTATGTGAGCCTCCTTGGCTACTGACCTTAATGTGGAGTGTGCTAGGCCTCCTCTCTTTATGAGAGTCATAGTATTGAGGCCTCCACTCTGCAGAGCTTTGTTGGTCAGACTGAGTTTATAGGTCTTTGAGTGTTGCTCTTGTCCTCTTGTTTGATGCCTCAACTCTTCAGGGCTGCCTGAACAGAAAATCTGAGTGTAAGGCTCTCTATGAGCCTCCCTAGATGCTGGCCTGAATATGAACGCTGTTAGGCTTCCTCTCTTTAGAGGCCTCCATTCTTGAGAATCTCTATGATCACGTTTTTGGTTTGCACTGTAGGGATGAGAACTCCTTTGAGTCCTTTGACTTAGCTTAGTAAATAGGGCATTCATCCCTTCAGCATGGCAGTGTAGGCATTCCGTTCACTATTGCGACCCCTAGGGGGCGCAGCAGGAGTTTCCTTTCGAAAGGGAATGACTCAGGTTACGCATGTAACCATAGTTCCCTGAGAATAGGGAATGAGACACTGCATCCCTTTGCCATGCTTTCAGTATTCCTGAAGATGTCTCCTTTCAGACAAGAAGTGGATGACGTGATCATTGTCATGTTTAGACTCATGCTTCAGAACCCAGTCATGCCAGAGGCATTGCCCATAGCGACCCCTTGGGGATGCAGTGTCTCGATTCCCTATTCTCAGGGAACCGTGGTTAATGCGTAACCTGAGATGTTCTTTTAGCTTATTTTCATGCTTTATGTCTTATTTTAAGTAATTTAAAAAATAAGAGGCCCTATTGGAAACTTGGTCTACACCAAAGGAGGGTAATTGTAATACATTTAAAGGTTCTGGTTAAATAACTTCTCAAACTGATTCATAAGTGTTTGATTTTCTAACAAGAATCTGCTCATATGATTTACTCTTTCAGGAATCAGACTGTACTGGTTGCATCAACAGTTGGTTCTAGTATTTAAAAAAGTTCTAAGTTCTATAAATTAGAACTAGTTCTCAGTTCCCAACCCTATTGACACCTCTTTAATGAAGCAGCCAAATATGAGCGCTATTCCAGTTCTTGTCTTAAAAATGGTCTCTGTGTGCCCCGCAGGGCAGAGAACTACTGGTGGAGAGGTCAGAACAAGCGTACCCTGAAGGTTGGTCAATTTCCCAGGAACACAGTCACGTCAGTTGCAGGTCTCTCTGCCCATGACATAAGCCGTCCACTGAAGAACAGCTTCATTCACACAGGCCATGGAGACTCTAATCCTCACCGCTGCTGGGGCTTTCCTGACAGAATCGATGAGTGAGTCCCTCAAATGTAACCTCACACGTGTACTCTTTATTTTCACAATGTGGTGTTCTTTGAAATATGAGATTTAATTGGTCACGTCACCTTCATTTATATAGCGCCTTTTACAATACAGATTGTTTCAAAGCAGCTTTACAGTGATAATAGGAAATTAATGGAACAAAGATTGTTTTGGCTGTAGAGCAGCTCTAGAAGAAAATCATTGTCCAGTTTAAGTGATTAATTTCCGTTGTAAAGATCATTAGTTATTAACTTAAGGAACGCTTACACAACACCGTTCTGGCCATTCATTTACACGACAACATTGTTTGATGGCCTGAGAACGCAAACGTTGAAATAGGATTTTTTTTTTTTTTTTTTTAACAAGCTTTGAAAACGATACCGTTATAATTTTCGTGTAAACTTAAAAAATGTGAATCTGTGAAAACGGTGACGACATGCTCATGCGTATTACGCGTTTAGTCTATAGGTATGTGCATTTATATGCATATGTGCGCGGACACATAGTCTTTTTTTACAAAGTGACATCGCCATATTACAAGTATCCATGGATCCAGGTGAACGGGAATCATTTTGATAACGTTTTTAAATGTACAGAGGGCAAGGGGAGGGGGGAGACAGTCTAGTTGACACGGTTAAAGGTTAACGTTTTTTTTTTTATTCCAGCGTTTTTTTTTTTTTTTTCATGGCTTTAAAAAAGGCTTTTTTTCAATGTCAATATTTAAAGAGTTTATGATAAGCTATTCTTATCCAAGGATGTATGTAAATTTTGGAGAGCTCATGTATTAATTGGCCACATAGATATGGTTATCGGCTTAACATCAGTTGATTAATTGTCCTGACCAATGTATTGGTCTATCTCTAGTGTAAATGTTGGTTTGTATCACAGTGACAGCATTTATTATTTGTGTAACCAGTGTTCTCGCAAAACATGTTCATGTTCTGCTAACCTCCCCTAGAATCATGCTTCTCTTTTAATTACTGTAGCTGTTCACACAACCACATCACATTTTAATGAATGCTACATTAATATAGATCAGTAGGCTCCTTAAGATGATTGAGGAAATAATACTTAGTAGTTTTTAGTGGGTGCGAGTGTAAACTCGCAAGTTGTAAAGATGAATCCTTGCTGGTCACACGCTGGATAATAAATGCTTCTGTCATGGCCAATAAGTAAAGTGCCACATTCACTTAGATGGAACCACGGCCCAAGTCTTTGCACATAATGACAGCATATAAACACTTTGCTTCATCAGCACAAGGTGGCAGTAGAACACAGTACACTGTCTCTACCAGACAGTTGGCTTTATGAACTGATATCACAGCTGTAAATACTGGCGTAAAATATAAGGGTGGCTGTTAAAATCTGAAATGTCTTTTTACAACTTTGGTTATACAGTGTCATTAAATCTTCTTTTGGCAGGGTTCTAGAGCCTGGTTTTCTGGTGAACTTAGATTTAAGAAATGGTTTTGCAAAGACACTGATGGGCTGCTAAATGCTTCTGTCATTCTGTTGCTTTTTCAGTCTTTATCTCGGGAATCCCATGGATCCTCCAGATGTGCTAGGGCTGGATTTGAACTCTGCCAGACCAACTCAACTCCCTGGACGTGCTAGGAGTAAGCAAATGACTTTCAATTAGAAAAGTTTAAATATTTATAAACAGGGTTCCCACACTCATAGAAAACATGGAAATGTCAAAACATTTTAAAATTGTTTCCAGTCCTATTGTACTTTCTATTCATCAGAGTCCTGTAAAAAAAGAAACAAAAAGTGTTGTTTCCCACAACATTTTAAGCTACACAAATTTTCAACACTGATAATGTGACACTGAAGACTGGAATAATGGTACTGTAGCTGGAAATTAAGCTTTGCCATCAAAAGAATAAATTACATTTTAAAGTATATTGAAATTGGAAACCATTTTTTTAAAATATTATTATTATTATTATTATTATTATTATATTAATTGTAATAATATTTAATAATATTACTGTTTTACTGTATTTTTTTTATAAAAAAATTGCAGCTTTAGGTGAGTATATAAGACTTCTTTAAAAAAAAAAAAGTTTTGAATGTGTTTTTATTTTATTATTTTTATTATGCTCTGCACACAAAAGCATTGGCTAAGATAGTGTTCAAAGTAAAACTACTTTGTTAGCCACAGTAATGTTCAATTTGTGAGTGAATTGTTATTTTAAATGTGGTCTCTTCAACGATCTGGTTCACAGATCAGTCTGAGAGCATTTTCACACTTGGTTTGTTAGAGAATTTGACTGGTGGTGTGTGGACGTTGTCTGTGTACTTCAAGTTTGTGTAGGCATATATGAACACGGCAATTGTCCTCCTATCCGCACTAAATGAGACCACCTCAATTTTTAGCAAACTCTCGAATGGTTTGCTCAATTTTTGACAGATCGATGTGTTTTAACAGTCATGTTAAGTCTGTGGTTCGCACCTGTTTTTTCCATCTCAGGAACATTGCTAAGATTAGATCTATGGTTTCAAAAAAAGAGATGGAGATGCTTGTTCATGCCTTTATTTCTACACGATTGGACTATTGCAATGTGCTGTACACTTGTTTGAATAAATCTTCTATAGATCGACTGCAAGTTGTACAAAATGCAGCTGCTAGGCTTTTGACTAGGACCAGCAGGAGGTCACACATTACTCCTGTGCTGAAGGCCCTTAATTGGCTTCCTGTTGGTTTTAGAGTACATTTTAAAATTTTGGTCATTACTTTCAGAGCCTTGCATGGTCAAGCACCTTTTCGTCCAGGATCTATTACATATGCATACTCCATGTCAGTGTTTGCATATGTAATACTCCAAGAGTACTCTGAGGTCTTCAGGCCAAGATCTTTTAACTGTTCCCAGAACATGCCTTAAGACAAGAGGTGACCGTGCTTTTTGTGTTGTGGCTCCAAAGCTCTGGAACTCGCTCCCTTTAGCTCTGAGAACTATGAGTTCTGTGGAATCTTACACTTAAAAGAAAACACTTAAAGACTCATCTTTTTGGACAAGCTTTTAACTAACAATTTGATTTGTTTGTTATTGAATTTTTATGGAATCTGATGGTAGTACAGTTGTGGAGTTGTACTAGGTTTGTACTTGTACAGTTGTTATTTTATTTTATTGTTTATTTTTATTACTGTGCAGCACTTTGTGACCCTTCCTTGTCTGTGAAAGGTGCTATACAAATAAACTTTACTTACTTACTTACTCTTGTTGAGAAAGCAGTGCAAGCCAGAAAGAATGACCCAATAGCCCTATTACCTACAAAATCTGTGGGTCAGTACATCACTTTACATCATAATTAAAATAAATGCCTTTAAATTACTCTACTGTAGAACAGGTGCAATATTGTTTTTCCAGACGCAGCCCTGCTTACCGCTTAAACTGATAAATAGAAATAATAGTGATAAACGGAAAGCAATCAGCCAGCTGAGCTGTTGTCCATCCATCATTAAATTTGTAAATGCTGCTGAGCTAAACTCCAGAACGTAAACAGCACATAAATTGATCTGAAAATGCTTGGAATAATTTATTGATGTATTAGTTTGACGCTAATTCAAATAATAATAATAATAATAATAATAATAATAATTCTTATCCAGTAATCATAAATGGCTAGAAAGAAATGTGTTGGTTAAAAAGTGTGGAATCCTTGTAATCCAAAACCCTACTTTTAAAAATATTGACTCTAAAATAACTAAATTCCCGCTTTTTCTTCTTCTTCAGTTAACTGATTCTTTTAATACAGGTCATCATGCTTTGGGCACTTTCACTTCTGTTATGTTCTGTTTTTTTTATTTTTCCTACCTGCAAAATATCTTTGCATCTGCTTTCTATCTTTCACTTGCTTGCTTGCTTTACAGAGGAGCCTCCCCCTCGGCCCCCTCAGCCGTCTTTGCTGGTTAAGAGTAAGTGTGGACTCTCAGTTCAGTTCACTCCTAGCACCCTTTCTCAAAGTTACTTCACATCTGTATTGTATGCCTTTTCTTTTTTTTTTTTTTTGCTCTCTTTCTCCCTCTGCCTCTATCCCAATTGCTCCAGCTTTTTAGTTCTTATCTGTTTGTTGTGTATATGCTGTGGTCTCATGGTAAACGTCTGGTAAACTTCTGATCTCATAATACCTATTTTTCACCAAAATAATGCTGGTTACGGAGCTGGTGCTCAACGAGGATCTGCAAATCTCTATTGAAATGCTCGAAATCCGAATCAAGAATTGTGAAATTACACTGGTGTAGCAAATTAGCTCAAAGAGGAAATATGAATAATGAATCATAACTTATGATTAATTATGAATATTTGGATCAGTTAATCTGATTAATTTAATGTAGCCTAATTAATATTACAATCAATGAATCAGTTCGTCCAGTGAACATTCAGTATTGATTATTAATTCTAAGAAAAGGGTATTCTTCATGGCCACAGAAAAATAATTATTTCTTGGCATGTACAGCGCTTAGAGCGTCTAACAACACCAGGCATTAACTGCAAGCAGAGAATCAGAACCAAATATGTATTATGCGCAAGTTTAATTATCTAAATCACAAGCACAACTAATCTAAACAAACACATACACACAATAACACTTACATGGGTAAAATGGAAAGTGACAGAATGGAACCAAAACCTGAAACAGGGAATGAAGCTATGGAAAAGAGTCATTTAACCATGAAAAGAACCATCAGCTTATTGTTTTCAAAGCACCTTGTTAAGAGGATTTTAGTGCTTATCTTAACACTCTGTTTAGTTAAAATATGCGATACTTGCATTGTCTTTGAAGTTGAAGGAATTTGTTATTCTGAAGTGGGTCTTGATGATTCTTTGAGTTGGTTCGATGTTGAAGTTGCAATCAATTTCTGCTGCGTCGAATAAAGAAATTACAAGAAACTTGCGTGGTTAGTTTGACTCTGTTATAGTTGAGAGAGAGAGTTCTCTCTCTCCTGAGGAAGCACATGGCTGGAGTGCAGATTGAGGCCTGAATAATTAGTAAACTAGTGCAGAATAATTAGTAAACAGAGGCCATGCAGGGCAACCAGGAGAAGGAAGAGAGAGAGGAACTTGTGTGGATGTTCTATAAAGCCTAGGAAAAGTCACACCTCTCAGGGTTGGCTTGACCAATGAGAAAGGCTGGGAGGTTTTATGGCCATTATGGAGCATGGTTAGAATGGGTCTGGCAGTTTGTGTCCATTTATACTCAGATTAATATAACAAACACACTGCATTCTGTGAGGTGGTAAGGTCCACCAAAGTGTGAGCAGATTTTAATAGCAGACACGGTATGAGTGGGGTTACATTAACTGTTGGTTCTATCGTAAAACATGCATAAAACAAGAGACCATTCAAAAGAAACTACACAATACCGTATTAATCATACACACAATGTCCTGGGATGCATATTCATTTATAGATTATTTCATTTCTAAATTAATGAAGGAAAGTCTGTTTTAAGGGCTATGGGTCTTTCCTATGGCCTGATTCAAATGACTTTGGAGCTCTGCATTCTTTTAAGTCATAAAACCATGGCTACCAGATGCCTGGTTCTATTACTTTGTGGGTTGTCACAGACACCTTGTTTTGTAGTTGGTGAGGGGTTTTAAAGATTATTTGTTATATATAACAAATACTTGTGTCTGATTTGTCTCTGGTGTATACAATTTTGGTATCATTACCTTATTTATTATTAAAATACAAGGTTACATGGGTTAAAAACAACAAAAATAACCATTCTATTTTATTTATTACTTTTGTGATGAAAATGTTTATTTCTGACAGTGCCAGTAGAAAAAAATATTTAACGTTGAGCCCTGCCCCTGTTTCCCCTGTTGAGTCCTCCTAATAAAAAATAATAAAAAAATGGCATGAAGATGCTGTAATGCCATCATAAGCTTTGGTGTATCAGTCAGCTGTCATTAAATATAGAATAAATAAAAAAATCATAGCCCTTAATTCATATATAATATTAGTAAACAGAATAATTTGTCAATTGAACATGGAAAGTACAGTGCCTGGAGTAGCTGCGGCAAAAAGCTTGTGGAATGAAGACTGAATGTGTATTACATTTTCTTGATTATAGTGGGTGCAAATATAGTGTTTTTTTTTTTTTTTTTTTTGGTTACTAGTTACTGATTTAATAGCACCTTTGGACTCGTTTTGGAACTGATATTTCCAGCACAGCCATTTTTTAATGTAGACACCTAAGAGGTCTGTGCATTAGTATTCCCATTCAACAAGACCATTCAACAAGACCTGCCAAACCTAGACCCTTTGTTGAATCGCTTAGTGATGGCTCCCACCCAAATGTTGGTGAAAAAGGGGTATGAGACATGTTGGTGTTCATTAGTTTCTCTGAAGGAATTTGAGATATACTATACCTTCATTACTTTTCATTGTGTATGCTCAATATTTATCTCTCTAACAGTTCCTCTGTTATTACATTACGTTTCATGCTCAACAGTTCATATTTGTTTGCCTGTGTTTTTGTCATGTGACCAGAACCTTGCTATGATGTTGTTGCTGAGGATGAGGACCAAACTTCTTCAGGTCTTCGGCGACTCTCTTTGAAGAAGAAGGGCCTTAAGCTCAAACCAGCCGCCTGGGTCTCTGCTACCAAATTAGGTGATCGTTCGACATACGGTGTGCGGACTCCAGGGGGCAGCACTCCCACAGAAGTCTCTCTCATAGACTTTGGAGAGGAGTTTCCATCGATCACACCTTCACCCTCTCCTGTGATGGAAATCCAGATCCCAGCCCTTGCTAAACTCGCACTTGAAGCAGAGAACATTTTGGACAGAACTCCTCCTCAGAGCCCCTACCGCTCTCTACCCCACCCCCTTCACCCTACTCCAGTGGTGGACTGGGACGCCCGGCCCCTTCCTCCACCCCCAGCCTATGACGATGTAGCACAAGATGAGGATGACTTTGAAGTGAGCTCTATCAACAGTGCGGAACGTGGAGCTGGTGAACCATGCTCTCCACGTACGCCCTGCACTCCTACCAGTGAGTGCAAACCTCATGTAGAAGACAATTTATTTTTGCCCTGCAGGCAGAGTAATGCCTGCACCTTCTCGCAGTCTGCTGAGATCTTCCAAGAGCTGCAGCAGGAGTGTATGAGGCACCTCAATGTACCTGTGAGCTCTACCAGCCCTTGTCTGGAGACACACCGCCAGATTGTCCTAACGGTTTCTGAAGACAAACCCCAGATACCGCCACGCATCCCCATACCACCCCGTCCAGTCAGACGTGCTGGTGGCGATTATGCCCGCTGGTCTGGTGAGCTTTCCCCAGTCTCAGGAATTGAGGATATGGAGCGTCCACCCCAGATTCCCCCACGAGACCCCCTCTCTCAGGCGGGCTCACGCACACCAAGTCCACATGTGGGCTCTCCTCAGACTCGCAGCAGCCTCTGCTCAGCCGCCTCCATCTGCGGCCCATCCTACCTCTCCACCTCACCTGCTAAACTCATGCCAACCACTCAGAGCTTCGCCTCTGATCCCAAATATGCTGCTCCCAAGGTCATCCAGGCACAGGGCAAAGATAAGGAGCAAGCCAAAGGGCCCTGCATTCTGCCTATTGTACGTGATGGCAAGAAGGTCAGCAACACGCATTACTACCTCCTGCCTGAGAGGCCTCCATATCTGGACCGCTACGATAAGTTCTTCAAAGAGGCAGAGAGCGGTGAGGAGAAGAAGCAGATTAACACAGCCACTGTTAAGCCCATGGTCCATCAACAAGGGGAGCTCAAGTCCAATTTCTCCTCCAATAACAACAGCAGTTTGACAGGCTCTGGATTTAGAGGTGGGCTAAAGAACTCTCACAGCCTGTGCCGAGTAAGCTCTGATGGCTCATTTAACAGGGCTGACAGCACCAGCAACCACGACAGAGTCAGACTGGTGAGAGATTTTGAGGTTTATATTAAACAGATCCTTCCTTTTTTAGGGGTCATAATTGAGGGAACTTGTTGTTGACCAGAGTAATTATCTTATAATAGTGCCACATGCAGATAGCCCATAATACTGTTCCATAACCTAGTGAGTTTTCTACATGGATAACTACGGCAAAAAAACAAACAAAAAAACTTGAGGCTTATTTAGTTGGTCAGGCCAAAATCTAAGATATAATTTTGGGTGAAGACAATCCCAGAATGTTTAGCAGTGAGCTCCCTGAGAAAATGTATCCAAGACAGCAGTATAAAATGGTAATTATATTTAGGAAGAGGCTGTATGCTTTCAGTGTGGATACATGCGGATTCTAAATCGTGTTAAAAGCTAAATATAGCTAAATAATTCAATTAAAATTGTTTTTGTTATGCTATGCGTTGTTTTGCAAATTACATCTGGTCTAGGTTCAGGCAAAATTCTGAGCTTGCAGCTCTCTCCTCGTACAGCACGCCAAATACGCATATTTTTTACTTTAGATGATTATATTGTAATGTGAACTTGTGAAATGGCCTTAGTGACTGCCAGCGTAGGCTGTAGCACAGAAAAGCAGTTCATAGGTTTTGAAACAGAGCTGTCTGTTAAACAATTAGATTATATAATTAAGTATTATTGAATTAGGCTCACATTATTCTCTCTGATTATTCCAAAGCACTCCTTTACTGGCCATCTATGGATTTAAGGTCATAAATTGGATTTGCCCTGTTTAGGTGCAGGAGGCTGTCCATGGAGTAACAATTGAAGAATGTCAGGTGGCTTTACAGAATCACAGCTGGAATGTGCAAAAGGCTGTACACTACTTGAAGGTAACAGCCATCACAGCTGTCTTGATTCACTGGCTGGTTAATTGTAATCTAATTAGGGGCCAAGCACCAAAGGTCGTCTTCTTCTCTCTTGAGTCTATGGCAGCCCATATAACTGCTTGTAGGAAAGTTATGAAATTTGGCACACAGATGGAGGACAGTCTGAACAGTCACCATAGCAAATTTGGATTCCACCATTTTGAATTTTCCAAACTCCTCCTTGGCCGTTTTTCACGAAAATTGAATCAGATCATCTTTAGACCAGGCTGACAAAAAGTTATGGAATTCAAGTTGATTCGTCAAACCGTTCTCCAATAAGATGCAAACAAATTCAAAGAAGAGCTTGCCAAAATGAACGTAAGGCTATATTCTCTGCATATATATTCTGCCCAAACTTGGTTTGTGTTATGACAACCATGACCTGAGGGTACCTGCACGTTTTCGGCGCAGTGCCACCTAGTGGTCAAGAGATATGAAAAATGTACATTTTTGCTTATAACTTCAGGACGGTTGGGCTTTTGTCTCTTTAGATATGGTGCAACATGCTGAGTCGAACTATATCCAATTTTCCCATATCGGCCATTTTGAATTTGTCATAAAATGCTATATTTTACGAACACATTGGCCTATCGTTACGAAACTCTGAATGTGTCTTTGGTACCATGCCCTGAAGGTACTCAAAACGTTTCGGGGCATCATCACCTTGTGGTCAAAAGTTATAATGACATTTCCAAAAATGCCAATAACTTTTGATTAAATTAGCCTATTGTAAGTCTTATTAGATTCCTTGGGTCATGCTGAGAACATAAATACCGATTTTTGCTATAGTCGGCCGAACTTTTTATCTGCCATTTTGATTTTCTTTAAAACCCTACTTTTTCAAACTCTTCTTAGACCGTTGGTCCAATTTTCACAAAAATCGCATCATCTTCAAACCATGCCGGCAAAACATTATGGATTTCTCATGATGCCCAACCATGCTTGCATGACTTATTGTGCCTTCTTTGTGATTGGCCCCTTAACTGCTGCTTGCAGCTATATTTGTAATTTAATCTGTAAGTAATCAGCAAGTATATCCATGATGTTCATTTAGAACCTAATGCCTTAATTTACTCTTTTTCATTTTTCCCTTCTTTGGTTCCCAGGTGGAGCAGCTCTTCTGTCTGGGGCTGAAGACGAGGGTGGAGTGTCATAAGATTCTAGAGATGTATGACTGGAATCTGGAGTTAGCCAGTACACAACTATTGGACTCCTATGGCTCGGTCAAGCTGAGGTAGGACAGTCTTTCTTTTTTGTTGTTCAGTGCTGCCCCCTACTGATAATTTAACCTCTCCTTATAAACTCCTCATCTGCAGCATGAGTCTGTAATTTTCCAGAAAGTTTATGTTCATAGCACCCAATTCACTCTATTCTATTTCCATTGAGCATATGACCAAAATGGATTTGCCATACAGTAATTATATTTTCCAGCTGGGCAAGGCCTATTCTATTTAATTCACCTTACAAATGCTCCTTCTGTTTCATCAAAAAGTTTGTGATGCTTTCCATCATCATGTCACATGCTGCTTAAAAACTTTCATGGAATGAATGTGCCATTAGTTACAACATTTGAGTGTGTTGTACTCAGACTACGGTGAAAATAACCCCTCGAACCAGGAGAAGAGACAAATTTGTTTGCTGAGCCTTCAGGCAGTTTTCCTGATACCTGTACAGAGATGTTGCATTAACACCTAAATTAATTTCAGTCAGTAACCTTAAATGTAACAATTATGCCCCAGGGAATGCTCATACTAATTTTAATCACTTTCAGTACCCATCCTCAATTCCCATCTGTTGTAGACAATTCTGCTGTAAGAAAACATCCCGAGAGGGGGCTCAGTCTACAAAAAAAATAATAGTGTTGTGTGTGTATTATTCCAAAGTCAGCACATTTTGATTTATTGCTGCCTGTAAAAAGAAAAAAAGTTTTTACACCTTCACTACTTAGTTGTAGTTGTGGCATTTTTGTGTAGCTTTTAATTATAATGTTTATTTTTTAAGTTTCCTATTTTTCATCGCCCCCATTTTTGATTATATCATATTGACGTCCTGTATTGTTATCTTGCTTGTGCATTAGTTTAAAGTTTTTGTCAAAATTTCTATGCATCAATTCTTTATTTCCTTTTTTGCAGACGATGATGGATTGGAAAAATCCTCATGCTCTAAAAGACTGTTGAGAGCACAGAGGGACACTAAGGGCCAACCAGGAATCTATCCTAGCACATTTTACCTCCAGATCTGGTGTGCGTGTGCGTGTGTGTGTGTGTGTGTGTGTGTGTGTGTGTGTGTGTGTGTGTGTTATACAAGCATAAGACAGTGACTGTTCCTCCACAAATCTCTCTCTAGGGTGCAATACAGGTTCACACAGGTCAAATTTTAAAGAACCCGCTTTTTATTTTCCAGTGGATAGCAACAGATGGAAAACAAGGTGCTGCTTGTCATTTTTCATAATTTTATACGAGAGGTGAATAGACAGACTTATGAAAGCCGTACTTATGTATATATTGTCAGATGTTTTGGTTATATATGTGCATCTGATTCAAATAGTTCCTTTTACATTTGCTTTTTTAATTTAATGTTTTGTGTGGGTCACTTGTAACAGAATAAGAGTTATTGAAACCTGACCTATTTCAAATGTATGTACATTGTTAAATTGATGTGTTATATGTTAAAGCCCTTCATGTTGAACTATCATCCTCTGTCCCCCATGCTGACAGACTTAAGACCCTCTCTCTGCCTTTAGTATTATTATTTTTGTACTTTGCTCATGAATCAGTTTAAACCAATTGATTTTGCTGGCGTGGCAGTTAAGTCACAAAACAGTTTTATTATTTTTATTATTATTTGCACAATGCTTCCAATCTGAAAGTTAAAGACAAAACGCTTGAAAAAGCATCAGGAGACCTCCAAAGCACAATTAAAGTGACTGAACCTTTTCATTTTTTACAAATCACAACTGTTAACGTGTCTGTTTCAATGTGGTTGGCACAGCACTAGACTAGTTTGTCCTATAAACTTTATTGTTTATACAGTGATGTTGTGGCATTTTTGGCATCATAGCAAAAGATCTTAAAGATCCGCAGTACAGTGTTTCAAACTGCTTATCTACATGAATAGATCTGCTTGAACAGTGACCAACGAATAACAAAAAAAAAAAACAGTAAGAGTCCACAGAAATGTTAAAAGTATAAGACAGCCTGTACAACTGAATGGCAGTCTAACTGTGTTGTGTGTTGACTGTAGCACCCTTACTTTATGAATGCTCAGTATCGTATGTGTGTGTATCACATAGATGCTGCTTCTGTGTTCATCATGGTACGCTGTCCACCGTCCTCTCCTTTGTCCTGACAATTTGAGAGCAGGACTTATTGTATTTGTTACCCTGGCAAATTCTGTGTTGTGCATGATGGAACACCATTCTTCACCCTGCTGCTGATCATCTGAAGATTCAGTCAAGAATGGAAGCTAGTCCTAGTCTTACATTTATGCTGTTGTAATTTTAGGTAGACTAAAGTGAGTTGTCCGATAACCCTGTGTTCCTATTCACGTTCATTAGTTCCATTTTCTAAATAGCTTTAAGAATTAGAACCTTGGTACCCTAATTTTGTAAAAAGCATAATGATGCAAAATTTATAGTATATAATATAAATACATAAATGTATTTTTTATTAAAATGATTATTTTTTATCTTTTTCTATGGAAGTGTCTTCATATTTTCTTTCTTCCTCTTGAACACATTTCAAAGATTGTGATACAAAAGAATACCAACATATTGAGGCAGCTATAAATTGTATTAATGCAGACCCATTTACACTGTGAAAGGACAACAATAATTATACTTTGACAGCCTTATTGTGTTTTTTTTTTTTTTTACTTGTGATTATTTTCACATTTTTCATGGACCACCCTAGAATGCACTCTGCACTAGAATGTATATCAATCTGTCCTGCACCATGGATGCGTACTCAAACTTACTTTCTAATGACTATGTTGACAGATGTCTATATAAATATTCTGTCTAAAGTAAAACATATTTGTAATTAGGTCCATACTGTGCATTTGCAAAGTTATACATATCCCATGTCACTTGTGTTAATTTATTATTTTGATAATTATTTTAATGCTTTCTTATCCCAGAGTTGTAGTACTCCCATCTCTATTATTTTGCCTTTAAAATCCATTCTGAAGATTTTTTTTCTTTTTTTTTTCTCCAAAATCAAAAAAGAAAGTTGGCAGAGACCACCATAAATATAATTGGAGTTGTTTAGGCAGTTTTGTTTAACTTTTCTAACAGTCACTCAGGAGGCATGTGGATGGAACCTCTCAGTTAGCATAGTTATATAAAGTTAGCATATATCTAAGATAATTCAGTACTCTCTGAAACAGAGTTCACAAAACATTCACAAACAGTTCACAAAAAATAAATATTAAAAAGAAAGAATTCTTACAATAAACATATACCACAAGGGTAAATAAACACTGTAAACACAAATAAACACTATTGTTCAATAGTCTACTCTTACTAGTAAGATATAATACATTATAAATCTGTATACAATTTTTTTTTTAACAAGATCTTAATTGTTAAACTAAACCTTTAATAATAATATTAACAGCAGGTGAAGAAATAAATCACTATAGAAAAGGCTTAATATCAAAATCCTCATTCAGCCCTGATGGTGACAAAGTATTTAAAGTATAAATCCAAAAACATTCCCTTTTTAACAACAACTCATAATCACCTCCTCTTAAGGTTTTTTTTTTTTTTTTACCTTCCCTATACCAATGTATTATAAAGCACTGACGTTATGGCCAACTTGTTTAAAATGAGACGCTATAGGACTACGCATATATCTGGTCCTAATATTGCTACGATGTTTGCTAATGCGAGTACGCAATGTTCTAGATTAGAAGTTTTAACAACAAATGCAAGACCACAAGGGCACTGAATAAGAACAGGTAATAGTACTGTGTATCAGAATATTGCGACCAGTGTGTGGATGACTAAAATAATAGCATTTGTGTGTAAATAAAGGCAACTAATGTAGTTAACTAATGTTAACAAGTGGAACTTATTGTAAAGCAGGGCTTCTCTGGTCTTTGAGGTCCACTTTCCTGCAGAGTTCCGTCCAACATTGATCAAACTCACCTACCTGTAACTTTGTAGTAATCCTGAAGACCTTGATTAGTGTTTGATTATAGGGTTGGATTAAAGTAGACTTCGAGGGCCAGAGTTGAGAACTAATGTAAAGTGTTACCAGTTTGTTTCAGAACCTGGCACGTTTTCTCCCTTAGTTTGTTTTGTTAGTCAGTTGATCACTTGAGATGTGTATATACATACATTTTATATATATATACATACATTTATGTGAGTGTATATATGTATGTGTGTGTGTGTGTGTGTATATATATACATACAGGTGCTGGTCATAAAATTAGAATATCATCAAAAAGTTGATTTATTTCAAGAATTCAACTTAACAGGTGAAACTAATATATTATATAGACTCATTACATGCAAAGTGAGATATTTCAAGCCTTTATTTGTTAGAATTTTGATGATTTTGGCTTACAGCTTATGAAACCCACGAAATCAAAATCCCAGAAAATTAGAATATTACATGAGATTATTTTGGCAGTGTGGGCAGGTGCAAATACTGCTGGAAAATGAAGTCAGCATCTCCATAAAGCTTGTCTGCTGAAGGAAGCATGAAGTGCTCTGAAAATGTCCTGGTAGACGGCCTGCGTTGAGTGGACAGCACAGTGGACCAACACCAGCCGATGACATGGCTCCCCAAACCAACACAGACTGTGGAAACTTCACACTGGACTTCAAGCATCTTGGATTGTGTGCCTCTCCATTCTTCCTCCAGACTCTGGGACCTTGGTTTCCAAATGAGATGCAAAATTTGCTCTCATCAGAAAAGAGGACTTTGGTCCACTGTGCTTTATTAAATCCAGAGTCAACGCAGCCGTCTACCAGGACATTTTCAGAGCACTTCATGCTTCCTTCATTTTCCAGCAGGATTTGCACCTGCCCACACTGCCAAAAGAACCAAAACCTGGTTCAATGACCATGGTATTACTGTGTAATTACTGTGTGATTTCATGTAATATTCAAATTTTCTGGGATTTTGATTTCATGGGTTTCATAAGCTGTAAGCCATAATCAAATAAAGGCTGGAAATATCTCACTTTGCATGTAATGAGTCTATATATATTAGTTTCACCTGTTAAGTTGAATTATTGAAATAAATCAACTTTTTGATGACATTCTAACTTTATGACCAGTACCTGTATATAGTGGGAATGATTAGCAGAACTAATGGTGCATTCAAGTCTTCCTGGGAAGTTATTATTTACAAGTGGGGAAGCTGTAATTATGACGTGAACTTCCACTTTGGTCGGAGCAAGATTTTTTTCTATTTTTTTTTTTTAAAAACTACTTCTACAAAATTATGATGAATAAAGAGCATACACAAGTTTACTTTTTTATTCAATTTATGAAGGTCTGTAAATTTAATTGTACAATGCTATTGTATTTTGTATGAGTAATACACTGATAATGTGTCCTGGGATTTGTCCCAGAATCGTTTGATTTTGGTTAATTCACACTGGCAGTAATTTTCTGGAATCTGTGCGTGCGTTCATACATCCTGTAAAGACACGTGACATTGCTGTGATGTGTAATGTCTCCACAGCATCTTAAGTTTGATTATGATCTGCGATTTCTCTTTCAAAAAAACCATACTTGTCGCATTTTTTCTGATTCGATAATAAACTATCTCACTGTGTACCGTTCCACTAAGCTGGCGAATGATTTCAGCTTCAGCGTCATCCCAACGACACACCCCTTATGGCATTATCCCTGCCTTTTGTTCACATAGGGATGCGTTCTGGGACTGATCCCAGCAATGTTACTAGATCCCCATTCCGTGATCAATAGTATATTCTTTGAAATGTTGCTGTGTGAAAGCCAACAGAACCAGGAAGAATGCCTCATGTTACGCATGTAACCATGGTTCCCTGAGAAGGGGAATGAGACACTGCGTCCCCTAGTGGACACTTTGGGGAATGCCTCCGGCATGAGCGGTGTCTGAAGAACTGAGTCTAAACACAACAATGAACTTGACGTTGACCGGCGACAGCCGATGACGTCACTACAGGAGCGACCGTGAGTATAAAAGGGGCACCTGTGAAATACGTCATCCTCTTTCGTGTCTTCAGGAGACCGTTTGTATGAACGTGTGTCTAAAAGAAACAACCATGGCAAGCACTAGCTCTTTCGCAAGTGTGTTCATCCATGTCAGCGTTATCTGACACCCGATGACACTTATGATATGTGCGTTATTTGCCTGGGTCAGGAGCATGCACACTCAAGCCTTGAGGGGGCTATTTGCGTGCATTGTGAGCGCCTCTCCATGAAGGGGAACCGTGGTTGCATGCGTAACCTGAGACGTTCCCTTTTGAAAGGGAACTCGCACTGCATCCCCTAGATGACACTTTGGGGAATGAATACCCACACCGCCATGCTGAAGGGATGAGTGCCTTATTGGCTGACATAAAGACAAGACTCAAAGGAGTCCCCGTCCCTGAGGTAAACACCAGCATCATTACTAATTCCCTACGTCCAGAGCCCAAGCTATAAAACCCTTTACAGACAGGGCTCAAGAGCTGGGTATTCCTAAGAACACCTTTAAGGGAATATAGTCATAGACTGGAACTTCTGAAGAACGGAGGCCTCAACAGGACTCTAAAAGAGAGGAGGCCAAACTATGTTCTGTATTCAGGCCAGCTTCCAAGGAGGTTTACAAAGAGCCTAACCACTTGGCACTCTCTGTTCAGACAGAGCCCTGAAGAGTGGATTCCTCAAAGAGGCTTAGCAACGCTCTAACCCAAAGACATTCCGGCTCCAAGGACAGAGGCCATAACAAACCGATTCTCAAAGTGAGAGGAAGCCTATCTACGTCCTAATAGAGAACAGCTTTCAAGGAGGCTCCAGAGAGCCTAACGACCTGATCCAACTGGCCCGCGAAGCTCTGCAGAGCGGAGGCCTCAATACTCATAAGGAGAGGAGGCCTAGCAACATTCCACACTAAGGTCAGTAGCCAAAGAGGCTCACAGCGAGCCTGGACCACCTGGCATACTGCCTGCTCATAATTTGGCTCAGAGAACAGAGTGTCACGGTTCATGAATTCACTGTTTCCTTCTTGTCTCGTGTACTTGTTGTTATGTGTGTGTGTGGGTGTGTGCGAGTGGGCGTTACCGCTCTGATCAGCGCATCAGCGATCCAGCTGATCTCACTCTCATCACAGCTGCAGTCAATCCATTCACCTATAAAGTCTCACCGCACTTGTCTCTCTTTGTCAGATCGTTGTTTTGGTGTCTTCCGTGTGTGTGTATCCAGTCCCCGTCGGAGTTTCAGTTCCTGTCTTGATTTCCTGTTTGGTGTTCTACTGGTTTTCGTTCGACATCTGGATTTCTTCACGATTCGTCATCGCATCACTACACCACCGGATTGCTGACCATCTTGTCCCTGCGTCACCCAACCTGAGAGAGACTTGTTCATCTATTCCAACCTGAGAGAGACTTGTTCATCTATTCCAGCCTGAGAGAGACTTGTTCATCTATTTTCCTCAATAAAGAGTTTTACTTGCATTATTGCTTCCGTCTCATTGAGCGTGACATAACGATCTGACCATGTCAATGGAAGCAGCGAGTAATCCCTCAACTTTGGATGAGTTTGTAAACTCCAGCATTCAGCGGATGGACAGTCAGGAGAAGAATCTGAATGATACGGCCCGGGCTGTTCAAGCTTTGGTGACGCAGGTGTCCGAGCTCACCCAGCAAATTCAACATCTGCGAGCTCCCACTGCGCCACCCACACCGGCCGTTCCCCCCACACCATCAGCGAGCGCCTCCCAGTCGGAGCCCCGCCTACCTGTTCCGGAATCATACGCGGGTGAGCCCAACTTTTGTAGAGCTTTTCTGACACGTTGCTCGATGCATTTTGCCCTCCAGCCCAGAACTTTCTGCAACGAGAGTGCCAAAGTGGCATTTGTGCTGACCTTGTTGACTGGGAGGGCAGCTCTATGGGGGACGGCGGTGTGGGAGAATCAAGACCCTTGCTGCGCCTCGTTCCAGACACTCGCCGCCGAAATGAAACGAGTTTTCGACAGAGCGGTTGCCGGGAGAGAGGCGGCTCGGATGCTCGCGGAACTCAAACAAGGAGAGAGGTCAGTTTCAGATTACTCGATTGAATTCAAGACCTTGGCGGCTGAGTGTCAGTGGAACGAGGAGGCGCAGTGGGACATGTTCCTGCATGGGCTGGCTGACCGCGTCCAAAGAGAGATCTACGCCCTGGACCTTCCTACTTCCCTTGATGGACTGGTGGAATTGGCACTTCGAGTGGATGCACGACTGACTGGGGTCGAGCGACGGATGCTACCCAGCCGAGGATTAAGAGGAACTGAGAATCAGCGGTCCAGCGGCAGGGACGCGGTCAGCCTCGTCGACGATCACGAGCCCATGCAGGTCGGTCGAGCTCGGCTTTCCCGGGAGGAGAAGGAAAGGCGGAGATCCCAAGGCCTTTGCCTGTACTGTGGCGC
This sequence comes from Rutilus rutilus, assembly GCF_951802725.1. Classification (NCBI taxonomy): domain Eukaryota; kingdom Metazoa; phylum Chordata; class Actinopteri; order Cypriniformes; family Leuciscidae; genus Rutilus; species Rutilus rutilus. The sequence continues at coordinate 32,277,713 of NC_140214.1, read as the reverse complement.
CGCAGGACATTATGCTTACAACTGCCCGGTAAAAGGCCAAGCCCGGCAGTAAGTATGAGGCTACTGTCGGGTGGGATCTCCGCTGAGAAGACCTCATCAACATCTACGCTCCTCCCGGTAAGACTAAGATGGTCAGCCCACAATCACGACTGTCACGCACTGGTGGATTCAGGGGCCGAAGGTAATTTCATGGACCATTCATTTGCACTCAAGTTCCAAGTTCCCATCCAACCACTCACTCACAAGATCGCTGTTCATGCACTCAACGGCCAGGATTTACCCACCATTGCACTCATCACCGGACCCATCACACTCATCACATCTGGCAATCACACTGAGACCCTTTCATTTTACATACTGGACTCACCTCTCGCACCTGTTGTTCTCGGACATCCTTGGCTCATCAATCACAACCCCAAAATAGACTGGCAGAAGAATTCAGTATTGGAATGGAGCAGTAAATGTCATGAGTCCTGTCTTGTGTCTGCCTGTTCGTCTGTTTCTGTTTCTGTGTTTCAGGAGGTGGCAGTGGATTTGTCTAACGTGCCCGCGGAGTACCAAGACCTGAAGGAGGTGTTCAGTAAGTCTCGTGCTGCTTCTCTTCCTCCGCATCGTCCCTATGACTGTGCCATAGAGTTATTGCCAGGTAAGTCTCCGCCTAAAGGCAAGTTATATTCGCTTTCTGTCCCAGAAAGGGAGGCTATGGAGAAATATATTTCTGATTCTCTAGCAACGGGGTTCATCCGCCCTTCCTCTTCTCCAGCGGGGGCGGGGTTCTTTTTTGTGGGGAAGAAGGACGGATCTCTGCGACCTTGTATTGATTACCGGGGGCTGAACAGCATCACGGTAAAGAATACTTATCCTTTGCCGTTGATGTCTTCAGCTTTCGAGAGGTTACAGGGAGCATCCATCTTCACTAAATTGGACTTACGTAATGCTTATCATTTGGTCCGCATCAGGAAGGGGGATGAGTGGAAGACTGCTTTTAACACCCCCAGGGGGCACTTTGAATACTTGGTCATGCCTTTTGGGTTGTCCAACTCCCCAGCAGTCTTCCAGGCACTCGTCAATGACGTGCTGCGAGATATGGTCGATCAGTTCATATATGTCTACCTGGATGACATATTGATAGTTTCCTCTTCTCTCCAGGAACATGTGCAGCACGTTCGACGAGTGCTTCAGAGGTTGCTAGAGAATGGGCTTTTTGTCAAGGCGGAGAAATGCGTTTTTCATGCACAGTCTGTTCCTTTCCTAGGGTACATTGTGTCGTCTGAGGGAATACGTATGGATCCTGACAAGGTTAAGGCTGTGGTGGATTGGCCAAGTCCAGATTCCCGTAAGGCCCTACAGAGGTTTCTGGGGTTCGCTAATTTCTACCGGCGGTTTATTCGCAATTTCAGCCAACTAGCCTCACCTCTGACTGCCTTGACCTCCCCCAGAACTACGTTCAGGTGGTCAGACGCAGCTGAGGCTGCGTTTGCCAAACTGAAGGGCCGCTTTGTTTCAGCCCCCATCCTCATTGCCCCTGATCCAGCACGTCAGTTTGTGGTGGAGGTCGACGCGTCAGAGGTGGGGGTAGGTGCAGTGATTTCCCAACGCTCTCTCACAGACGACAGGATGCATCCGTGCGCGTTTTTTTCTCATCGTTTGTCCCCTGCCGAACGAAATTATGACATTGGTAACAGAGAGTTGTTGGCAGTCAAGTTAGCGTTGGAAGAATGGCGTCACTGGTTAGAAGGGTCGGGGGTGCCTTTTATCGTCTGGACCGACCATAAGAATCTGGAATACATTAAGACTGCCAAAAGATTGAACTCCAGGCAGGCTCGGTGGGCACTTTTTTTCGGACGTTTTGATTTTACTCTCTCGTACCGCCCGGGTTCTAAAAACATCAAACCCGATTCTTTATCGCGCATTTTTGATCGTTCCGAACGCCCGTCCACTCCCGAGTGCATTTTACCGGAGACTCTATTCATCTCCACACTCGTATGGGAGGTCGAATCGAAGGTCAAGAAGGCCTTAGAAGGGGTAACGCCTCCGCCCGATTGTCCACCGAACCGTTTATTTGTACCGGAGGGATTACGGTCTGACATTATTCAGTGGGGGCATTGTTCCAACGTGGCTTGTCATCCAGGAGTTAGTCGTACCAAGTTTTTGGTCAAGCAACGATTCTGGTGGCCGCTTATGGCTCGTGATGTCCACAGTTTTGTTTTGGCTTGCTCTGTTTGTGCCGTTGGTAAGACCTCCAATCGACCCCCAGATGGGTTACTTCAACCGTTGCCTGTCCCTTCGAGACCCTGGTCCCATATTGCGCTAGATTTTATTACCGCCCTCCCGCCCTCCCGAGGCTACACGGTAGTTTTGACCGTGGTGGACCGGTTCTCGAAGGCGGCCCATTTTATTCCCTTGCCCAAATTACCTTCAGCCAAGGAGACAGCGTTGATTGTCGTTGACCACGTCTTTCGCTTACATGGCCTCCCGACAGACGTGGTTTCCGACAGAGGACCCCAATTTGTGTCCAAATTTTGGCAAGAGTTTTGTAAATTATTGGGAGCGACTGTCAGTCTGTCCTCAGGGTTTCATCCCCAGAGCAATGGTCAAACTGAGAGAGCCAACCAAGATTTGGAGAGGTCGTTGCGATGTTTGGTCTCCAAGAATCCTTCCTCATGGAGCCAACAATTGTCAATGGTGGAGTACGCCCACAATACATTACCAGTGTCGTCTACGGGCCTGTCTCCGTTTGAGTGTAGTGTAGGTTACCAGCCACCAGTTTTTTCTAGTCTGGAATCCGAAGTCGCGGTTCCCTCTGCTCACGCCTTCGTCCAGAGGTGTCACCGCACTTGGACTAGAGCCCGTGAGACTCTACTCCAGGTGGGGGCGCGCACCAAGGCCAAAGCCGACCGCCACCGGTCTAGGCCTCCCGTATACGTCGTTGGTCAAAAAGTGTGGCTTTCTACCAAGAACATTCCTCTCCGCTCCGTCTCTAATAAACTTGCTCCCAAATTTATCGGCCCGTTCACTGTCACCAAGATCATTAGTCCGGTGACAGTCCGCCTCAAACTCCCTCCAGTGTACAGGAGGATTCATCCCGCCTTTCATGTTTCCAAAATAAAGCCTGTGTTTCGTTCTTGTATTAATCCGCCTGTCCCGGTTCCCCCCCCGCCGCGGCTCGTAGAAGGGGAACCTACATATTCGGTTAACCGTATTCTGGACTCAAGGCGGAGGGGACGCGGTTTCCAGTACTTGGTGGACTGGGAAGGTTACGGTGGGGAGGAGAGAAGTTGGGTACCTGCTAGAGACATCCTGGATCACTCCCTTATTGATGATTACAATCGACAGGTAAGGGAGTCTGGGGACGCCCGGAGGCGTTCCTAGGAGGGGGGGTACTGTCACGGTTCATGAATTCACTGTTTCCTTCTTGTCTCGTGTACTTGTTGTTATGTGTGTGTGTGGGTGTGTGCGAGTGGGCGTTACCGCTCTGATCAGCGCATCAGCGATCCAGCTGATCTCACTCTCATCACAGCTGCAGTCAATCCATTCACCTATAAAGTCTCACCGCACTTGTCTCTCTTTGTCAGATCGTTGTTTTGGTGTCTTCCGTGTGTGTGTATCCAGTCCCCGTCGGAGTTTCAGTTCCTGTCTTGATTTCCTGTTTGGTGTTCTACTGGTTTTCGTTCGACATCTGGATTTCTTCACGATTCGTCATCGCATCACTACACCACCGGATTGCTGACCATCTTGTCCCTGCGTCACCCAACCTGAGAGAGACTTGTTCATCTATTCCAACCTGAGAGAGACTTGTTCATCTATTCCAGCCTGAGAGAGACTTGTTCATCTATTTTCCTCAATAAAGAGTTTTACTTGCATTATTGCTTCCGTCTCATTGAGCGTGACACAGAGGCAATAAATCAGAGTAATTACTTCAATGCACATGCTCATAATCCATTATACACTGATTTATAAGTATTAATTAGCCAGCCGTATGCCATGAATGTATTTATAAAGGTGCTGTCTGTATTGCTATAATGTTATTATATAATAGTTACAAAGACTTTTTAGTAATTCAGATTTATTTCTGTCAAATAAGTGAATATATTGTTATTAATAGCCATGTTATGTTCTTATAAATAATTATTGGGAGTGATAATACAGTTACTAACCTATATAAATGCATCATTGATGACTTTAAGGAAAGTGAAAACATGGGATACAATTTTCCTAAAGAAAATGTTAAGAAATCATGAAGATAAGGTCATTATACATTTTAAGTTTTGTTAATGACATTTTTTAAATGTGCAAATGTAACTATTGAACAATAATTCCTGTGGTAAAATAATGAGATAATAATAATAATAATAATACAAAAAGTTTAAATGTAATCTTTTTTAATGTTACATTCACATTTTAAAGTATATTTATATAAGCAATTCCTGTCACGGTATCAAATGAGAAGAAGGATTTGCAGGTTAACAGTGTTTAATAAAAACATAAACTCACAGCCGTACGTACACAAAATGATAATCCAAACAGGTGACACAGAGAAGGCAACAGAACAACCAGTGACATCAAACAATGAACCAGCAAAAGACACACACAAAGACACAGCTTATATATGCAGGTTAATGGGAAACAGCTGGTGACAAATGATCAATGATTAACAGACAGGAGTATGGGAAATGCAGTTCATGATACATATGACAGTGAGGGGAAGAGACATCTGGTGGCAACTCAGGGAACAACACTAATACAATACAATAAACACAAAACACAGTCTCACACTGTGACAGTACTCCCCCCTAAAAGGAGTGGCTTCCAGACACTCCATAAGACCAAGCACAAAAGTTCAGGTGGGTGGAGGAACGGAGGTGGATCTGGGGGAGGGATGGAGGGTCTAGAACCCCAGGGCGGGGCCGCAGGCGGTGCAGGGAGCCAGGGCGGGGCCGCAGGCGGTGCCGGGAGCCAGGGCGGGGCCGCAGGCGGTGCAGGGAGCCAGGGCGGGGCCGCAGGCGGTGCAGGGAGCCAGGGCGGGGCCGCAGGCGGTGCAGGGAGCCAGGGCGGGGCCGCAGGCGGTGCAGGGAGCCAGGGCGGGGCCGCAGGCGGGACCAAAGACCAGAACGGCGCTGGAGACCAGGGTGGTGCTGCAGGCATCTCCAGACACCAGAGCCGAGCTGCAACCCATGGTGGTGCTGGCGGTAACAGGAACCTGGGCAAAGAAGCACAAGAGGCCCTATGGGCCAGGTTAGCTAGGGCAGACAGTTCAACTAGCTTGGGGTCGGCCATCTTGGGCCAGGCAGAGAGTTCAAGGAGCTCGGGGACGGCCATCTTGGGCCGGGCAGAGAGTTCAAGGAGCTCAGGGACGGCCATCTTGGGCCGGGCAGAGAGTTCAGGGAGCTCAGGATCGGCCATCTTGGGCCAGGCAGAGAGTTCAGAGACCTCGGAGTCATCCATCTTGGGCAGGACGGAGAGACTTTCAGTCGTGACAGGAAGTGCAGTAGACTCATGTTCAGACCTCTCAGCTGTGACAGGAAGTGCAGTAGACTCAGGTTCAGACCTCTCTGCCGTGACAGAAAGTGCAAGAGATTCAGGTTCATATTCCTCAGCCGTGACAGGAGGTGCAAGAGACTCAGGTTCATCTTCCTCAGCCGTGACAAGTACAGTAGACTCAGGTTCATATTCCTCAGCCGTGACAGGAAGTACAGTAGACTCAGGTTCAGACCTCTCCGTCGTGACAGGAAGTGCAAGAGACTCAGGCTCAGACCTCTCAGCCGTGACAGGAAGTTCAAGAGACTCCGATTCAGACTTAACGGCCGATTCAGGTTCATGGGCTTGAGAGACATCTTGCTGAACAGAAGAGCAGAAAGCAGACCACACACACCACAGAGCCATGGTAAACACAGGAAATACTGAGTCCAATGAACATACCTCTGGTGCCTTCCTGAGAACAGGTGCAGGCATGATGATAGCCCTCCTTAGAACAGGTGACGCTGAGACAACAGCCATCTGGAGTGTAGGGGCAGGTATAACCCCAGCAGTCTCAAAAATAGGTGCAGGCATAGTGACAGCCATCTTGGGTACTGCTGCTGGCTTGGCGGCGGCCATTTTGAGGACGGGTGCAGGCTTGGCAGTGGCCCTCGTGAAAACCGGCATCGGGGTTGGAAGGCCAGCCCTCCGCACTGACCTTAATGGAGTCTCTGCCAGACTAGACCTCAGACGCTGGGTTCTGGCATGGATAGGAGAGAAAGGTGAGGCAGCCATCCTGTGAAGTGGCTCTGGTGCGGCAGCCATCTTGTGAATAGGCTTGGGTCTCCTCTCCATCTCCCTCTCTCGTGGCCGACGCTCGGGAAAGAGTGAAACAATCATGTCTCTAGCACTCGCTACATCCATAATTGGCTCGGGTGTGGCAGCCATCTTGTGAAGAGGCTCAGGTGTGGCAGCCATCTTGTGATATGACTCGGGTGTGTATTCCCGCAGGCCCAGAGTCCCAACACACAACGACCGGTGCGCACTACCTCCCCTCAAAAAATTGCTTGGACGGGGTCTCCTCCCTGATCTCCGAGAAGAATTCACCTTAGTCTTAGAAAAGACCCGAATCATCTCCCCGGTAAGTGCCTTGAAAGAGGCACAGCATGGGTCCCGTCTCTCCCACACCTCTGTTCCCCATATGGCTGCTGGACCGGTCAGCAGCAGTAGCACGAACGCTACTTTCGATTCCTCAGTTTCGAAAGTCCTGTGATGCATATCTAGATGCAGAGAACACTGATTAATAAAGTCTTCACATAACTTAGGCTCACCAGCGTATCTCTCAGGGAAGTCCGTGCTAGGCTCCGGCTGACCACTCGACTCCGTGGGGTTGGGGGAAATGGATGGTGTGGGCGACACGGAACCACTCTGCAACAACAGGAGCTGTTGTTGCAAATCCGCCACCCTGGTACTCAGTGCCTCTCTCACCCGCTCCAAGTTGCTCTCCTGTGTCAGATCCATAGCAGTGATACAAAAATAACTCCGGCTACAAATAACTCCTGTGGCTGATAACCCGCTCCTTCCTTAATGTCTGGTTCATTCTGTCACGGTATCAAATGAGAAGAAGGATTTGCAGGTTAACAGTGTTTAATAAAAACATAAACTCACAGCCGTACGTACACAAAATGATAATCCAAACAGGTGACACAGAGAAGGCAACAGAACAACCAGTGACATCAAACAATGAACCAGCAAAAGACACACACAAAGACACAGCTTATATATGCAGGTTAATGGGAAACAGCTGGTGACAAATGATCAATGATTAACAGACAGGAGTATGGGAAATGCAGTTCATGATACATATGACAGTGAGGGGAAGAGACATCTGGTGGCAACTCAGGGAACAACACTAATACAATACAATAAACACAAAACACAGTCTCACACTGTGACAATTCCATGCATATGGCTGAGGAGATAGAGGTAGAGCTCAAAGTTACCATTCATGACTGTGGTGGCAAACAAGTTTCTAATACTGAATAAGAGACAAACATGGATCAATTGTCTTTAACGATTAGGGTAGAGTGGGGGAAAACGCCCCCCTTAAGGAAAATGTGATATTACAGTGAAACAAAACATAAATAATGTGACTAGAATTGCAATCCCGGTTTTGAGTGACTATGGCAGGAGTTATTCACCATTTATTAAATATTAATATATATACACATGTTGATACATTACTTGCCTTTTACTTTTAGAGATTAAAAACTATTGTCTGTTAATTTTGCTGTTGATCTATGAAGCAAACTGGTTGGTAAGAAAGGGGGCATTTTACCCCACCTTGGGGGGCGTTTTACCCCACCGCTGGGGCAAAACGCCCCTTTTGTACAAAAATATTTTTCTGTGAAAATACGAATTAATTATGAAGGCTGAGCAATTTTAATATTTATTTAATATTTAATATAATTATATTCCTTATAAATAGCATATGATCTCAAACTACAGACTTCACTATTCATCTATCATACATCACTGTGATATTCTGCAGAACAATATTCTCTTAAACACTTGTTTACAAATATCTGAAAATTATAGCATTTACCATTCAATCCTCTTCTCTTCAAATATGTCGCTGGTGTCAACTTCTCCATAGAGATTTGTATATCACCGTTATCAACGTAGTGCATAGCAACAGTAAAAATGTATCTTGAACACTTTTAGTGGTTATTTTGGGAAAAACAGGTGTGGGGGGGGGTGTTTTACCCCAGGGGGGCGTTTTCCCCCACTCTACCCTATTTATTCCCTTGCAAGGAAAGGTTAGTAGTCATACAGTCATTATAAAGTGCCTGCAGAGTGTGACAAAGAGTGGGGGCACCCTTCCTTCTTTATAGTTGACTCCCTCTACGTCATCAGAGTGGCTAAATGAACATGTCCCATAACTCATTAACACATTGTTACATATTAAATTTCTTCCACAATGACCTCTAATGCAAACATTAGCCATTAAATACATAATTGATAACTAATTGGTACATCAAACAAGTATCTCTGGAACTATTTTATATCTGATCATTTATAAATCAGTGTATAATGGATTAAGAGCATGCACGTTGAAAAAGAAAATGCATGACTTATAAGTAATAAAAAAAAAAATCTAAATGTTATTATAACTTTTCTTATAATGCAGTATGGGTCTTAATGAGTCTTTATAAATATATTTATGGAATAGTAATACTTATGAGTATAAATGGGTCTATAATTCATTATAAGCATGGGCTTCATAGAAAGTGTTACCCCAACCCATCCCCCCCACCCCTCACCCCTGTGCTATGCCTTTAAAACAAATAGCCCTTGATCACTGGAGCAAAGAACATATTCTATGAAGCTTACAATTTTACTATTGTGGCATTTATCGTAAATTACGGCTCAAATCCTCAGGGAAAAACTGGTATTTATGAAGAATAGTGTTCATTGATTTAGAAATCAATGCTTGTATGATTGACCTACTGTATATAACACAAGAATCCACATGAAGTCTGAAACAGCCCTTTAAAGTGCATCTGTAGCAGACGGCATGTTCTGCTTCCGTTCTGGCTGCTCGTTGATCAGACTCTCAGAGCCTTAGACTATTCATCTTTGTGTTCTGGGCTATTGTTCAGTGTCCCAACACCCCAGCAAATTATTAATACCTGTCAACCTGATTATTACAGCATGCACAAACCATCTTATTTGCAGAATGCCCTGCTGAAACTGTGAGAAATACGTTTTTTTTTGCTGTGCTGCATTTTTGAGAGTGGTAACAGGCTTATGTAATCTAATTTTCTCTCTGTCGATCAATTCAAATAGCAAGCTCAGTAACTTATAAGCAAGTTTAGCTATTGAATCGTCTTTAAAAAAAAATCATCTTTAAATTAAAAACTTACACTAGCTTTCGAAACTTATATTAAATCGTATATGGAGAGAGAGAGTGTCTACTGCAGCTACTCACTCTTAACCTCAACCTGGCTCCTGACACAACACACACTCACCTTAGGTCATCTTTCAGGTGTAACCTGCTCATGCACACCCTCCTGCCTATCCTCTATGGTTTCATTCACACTTCCTCCCCCTAATCAGTTCTCATCACTCTATACTAACAGTGCTAGTACTGATCTTTGCTTCAGTCTAACATCTTGATTAGACAACTTTTGCCCCCTTTCATCAAGGTCATCCCGCACAACTCCCTCTGCCCCCTGACTATCTGATGTTCTCCACGAGCATCGTTCTAAACTCAGGGTGGCAGATAGGAAGTGGTGCAAATTGAAAGATCCCACTGACCTTAGTTTGTATCAGTCACTCTTCTTTTCCTTCTCTGCAAATGTCTCCACTGCTCAAATGACATACTACCACAACAAAATTAACAATTATTCTGACTCTCGCAAGCTTTTCAAAACCTTTTCCTCTATTCTTTGTCCTCCCCCTCCTTCCCCAACTAACAGCTGAAGACTTTACCAAATTCTTCATAAATAAAACAACAAGCTTCACACCACAAACTGACAAACACATCTTAACAGTAAACACACACTCTCCCCTCCTCCCCTCTGCTCTCGGAGGCAGAATTCTCCAAACTCATCTTTTTCAATCACCCTACTATCTGTCTGCTTCATCCTTTCCCCACTCATCTCCTTCAAGCCATTTCTTCTACAGTTATACTTGCACTCACTCACATTAGGTTGTGCTGCTTTGCTCTGTCTGGGCAGCTCCCTTGCTCATTGTTGTCATCTCTGCCAGTTATGAGGCTTCCTCAATGCAGCAGTTGACCGTGGCATCAAGGTCATCAGAAAAGCTTCCCTTAAACCGGGGATCAACAAAGCTTGTCAATCACCTTCTTTGCATCAGCAATGTACCTGAACTCAAGATCTGACTTCATTACCCTCTTCAGGTCTTTTGTGAGGGCACTGCCTTCATTTTTTACCTCAAGAATGTCTGAGATGTTGTGACTTAGCACCGGCCGCAGGGCTGACAGACTTACTCTGCTCTCTGAAGCCAAAGCATCAGTAAAAGCACTGAGTGGTTGAAGGATTTGCAAGACTTTCTCAATGACTGCAATATCTGCATCCTTTGGCATCAAATGCCATGCCCATTTCTCAGTTGCCAGTACAGCACAGACTGCCTGCTGCTGTTCAATAAACCATCATGGATGAGCGACCTCTGAGGGATGTTTAAGACCTCTTGTTTATTTCTGATCTATTTCTCTTCCAGCTTCCTGAAAATCCCTGCACCAAATGTCGACAGCCTCGGACAGCTGTGTCCACCCTCTGATTTTTCAGTGCTTTAGAAATGGCCAGATTCAAGTTGTGGTTAAAACACCCAAACCACTGGCCGGGAAAGGTGGTGTCACTTTCGAATGCCTTTTTCATGTATGTAGCATTATCAGTTGTAACACTGACAATACGCTCTTTGTTGATGCCCCACTCCTGCAACATGTTATCAAAAAATTCCCTGAAATTGTCTGCAGTGTGGTCTTCTGGAAAGAACTGCGTTTCCAGGCAGTTTGATTGAAGTTTCCAATCTGTGAGGTAGTGGATGGTGAAGCTGATGTATGGATGACCACTTCCTCCACTGCTGGTCCATAGGTCAGTAGTTGTTGCATACCATTTTCCCTGGGCTATGCGCTTGCCAACATCCTCTTTTAGACTGTTGTACATTTTGGGTAATTCTTGCTTAGAGAAAAACTTCTGTGAGGGAACTTTGTAAAGTGGAACTGTCGTCTTCATCAGTTTCTGAAATCCTGGTTTTGCTAGTGTGTAAATTGGGATCATGTCCTTAGCAATATGCTATGGCATGATAGATTTACTTGGCCCGATGAGATGAGGGTCCATATGAAGCCTGACGCGGGAATGCCTCTTTGACTGTTGGCTGAATGATGGCTTCAGCTGAAGATGAACCAGCACTGCTAGATGTATGGCCACTCTGTAAAATAGGGAAGAAATATATTACTTCATAAAATTTAAATAAAAGATGCTGTTGAGAGAGAGAATACAGGCCAAGGAATGCTAACTGAAAATGTGTTTTTTGTTTGTTAGATTAAATATAACCCAAGTTCCACTTCCACCTAAATACATCTGTCATTCCATACTAGATTTTAGTAAGGGAAAACACATGATGATGAGCTAAAGTTTTCCACTTTACTTGTAGTCTCTCTTGCAGTACAATAGTGTCTAATCCACACCATAATTACATAACCAAATACACATACAACATGTCTTAATATTTAAATGGTCATACTGACAAATTACTTACTAACGACTGTAATTCAAGTTATTTTTTTCTGGATAACAAAGCCAGTAGGTAAGCTAATATAGCTAGCTAAACATTTATAAACAGCAAGTTTACTAGCACTGTGTGGAAATGTATGATTGTGTTGTGTTCCTTTTTTAACTTAAAATCAAATTAATTATTCTGCCAAACTTCCATTATTAATTACAGAACTTACTTTTAGCTGATTATTGTATTTTTGTTGTTAAAATATGAGACGCAAACTTTAGCGTAGCTAGTGGAATTCTGGCTAACTCTTAAACTATGTGGAAGCAAGCTACATGCAGCAAATGGAAATAAGTTAACATAATTTTGCCATCCTGTCTTTTCAAATAGTTGTTTTAATGTGGTATTCAAAATGAGAAATAAAGTGTCTTACCTTTATCTCCCAGAAGTGCACTGGATGGTTTTCGCGAAGATGAGTGAACATGTTAGACGTGTTCCCGTGTTTCGCAGCCACTTTCCGTCCACATGTCTTACACAAAGGGAAACCGTCTTCGACCAGCAATCCCTCTGCATTTTTTTTTGGAACCCAAAATATTTCCAAAACTCTGACTTTACACTTTTAGAAGGGGGATAAATTGCCGGCAGTGTTCCTCCTTCTGCCATGCTTTTTCTCCATGTGAGGATTGTTTACATTAGTCTAGAGTGATGTGCAGCATGCACACAGTGCTTCTACATGTGGGGATTGTTTACATCAGAGTGCGCACTCGTGTTTTGTGCAGCATATACACAGTGTTTTTTTTAAGCGGTTGATGTAAAATAAGCTAATGCGCGTTCTAAGAATCTAAATTTGGATCTATTATTATTCACGGTATTTTGAAGTGCCTGCGATAACAATATCGTGGATATTCATTACCGCGATTTATCGCATTACCGAATACTGGCACATGTCTACTGGCAAGTCTCATCAATCTCATTTTGCCGGATCTTTCTGCTGCTTTTGACATGGTTAACCACCAGATTCTCCTGTCAAACCTCATGACAATGGGCATCTCAGGAACTGCACTCCAGTGGTTCAAGTCTTACCTCTCAGGTAGGTCCTTCAGGGTGTTGTAGAGGGGTGAGGTGTCTAAGTCGCAACATCTAATTGCTGGAAGGCCTCAGGGCTCAGTGCTTGGACCACTTCTCTTCTCCATCTACGTTACATAACTAGGATCTTTCATTCAGAAACATGGCTTTTCCTATCACAACTTTACCTCTAAGACAGTTGATCCAATAATAGCTGCTTGCAGGAACCTCAGAGTTGTGATTTAATGAGCAGTTAAACTTCACAGACCACATTGCTAGAATGGCAGATTTGCCTTGCACGCGGACCTTTCCCGATCCCGTGCCCCTCTCTCTCTCCCACCTATCCTATCATTACAAAAGTAGAACCTGAGTGAAGCTGACTTCAAACAACAATTAAAACTTCTTAATTCGTCTATTTTCTGGTAAGAGGAACATCACAAGTCACTCCGAAGAGAGGTGCTAGCCAAAGGACAACTTGATCTTTAATCTCACTGGCCAAGAACTCCAACCCCATGAAGTAAGTTTCTTGAACAAAGGGCTGAGTTTTGTTCCTACCAGAACTACAGATCCCTTTGTTACAAAAATTTAATTGTTTACATTTCTCCAATCGTTAAGATTGAAATGTTTCTATGAACATATACGAAAATAGATCCAGAAAATGTGTCTACCTGTAGTGGTTGGTTGAAATTTAAGCCTAAGACCACCTTTTGTCCACATGTCACGAACCCTTCGATTAATACTTTCCGTAGATTAGTGGAAAGAGATGTTGACAAGTTCATTTATGATTCTCCTGAAAAAAGAAAAAGTTCAATCTGTCGACATCTGAAAAAGATGCTCTCTATAAATTGTGTAGAGATAAGGTCATAGTGGTTAAACCTGCTGATAATGGTGGTGGTTTAGTCTTTTTGCTTAAAGCTGTCTATAATTCTGAGGATCTTTGACAGCTACTGATCCCACCACACAATTCCAAAGTTAAATTGAAAATAAGACAGCACACCTAGGTGGTTTGATTTCTGATAAAGAATTACAATATATTTTCAATTGTTCTCCTACTAAGCCTGTGTTTTACATTTTTCCCAAAGTCCATAAAGATTTAACCCATCCTCCTGGATGACCTATAGTGGCAGGCATTAATAGTCTGTCCAATTTTGTGGACTTTGTTTTGAGGTCTTTAGTAACAGGATACTAGTGCAAATCTGAATATAGACTTAATACTTTCCTTAATGAATGTTACCTCTCTATACAATAATTTACCCCCTATTGAGGGTCTTTTGCCATGGAAATATTTGCACAGCCATGGGTGCCACTATGGCCCCTGATTATGGTAACCTTGGTTATCTTGAAGACCAATACATCTGGAATTCTAATCCTTTTATTGAAATTTTGGTTTTGTTTAAAATATAAATTAATGCTTGTTTTGTGACTTATAAAGGCTTTGTTAGTGATTTAGAAAATTTTGCCTATACTGTATATGAATTTTCTTAGATCATCCATCAAGTTCACTTATCATGTGGGTACAACAGATATACATTTTTGGAAACAAACATTTCTGCCATTAATAGTCAGCTTGTGTCTTCTTTGTATGGAAAATAAACGGCTAAAAATAGTCTTTTACATGCCAAGAGTGCTCATCCTTTGTCTTTGAAACGTGGCTTACCTTATAGTCCGGTAATGAGCCTTTATCGTATCTGCTCTAATTAGGGTGATTTTGAAGTTAAAGCCCAGAACTTTTACAGTGACTTTAGATCACGGGGAAATTCAACCAAGTGGTTAGACACTGCACTAGATAAAGTTTATTCTTTGTCAGGTAACACCAATTTGATCTCCAAAAATAAGAAGTTCTCTTGTGTTTTTAAATCTACAGGGTGGGCCATTTATATGGATACACCGTAATAACATGGGAATGGTTGGTGATATTAAAGTCCTGTTTGTGGCACATTAGTATATGTGAGGGGGCAAACTCCTCAAGATGGGTGGTGACCATCACATATACTAATGTGCCACAAACAGGACTTTAATATCACCAACCATTCCCATGTTATTACGGTGTATCCATATAAATGGCCCACCCTGTACATTCAGTCCTTTGAGTTCAGAAATTTAAAAGGTGGTCAATAACCACTGGCATATCATACAAATTGACTGAATTGTTAGCAGGCCCGGACTGGCCATCGGGAGCACCGGGAGAATTCCCGGTGGCCTGCCGACTAATTTGGCCTGCTGCCAGCCAGCGTGTTTTTTTAAATATTTTTAATTTATTTTATTTTATTTATGCTGCGTTCCAGGCAGGTTTTTGAGCACGTAAATTACGACTTCAAACCACGACTCACGACTTTGTAGCGTTCCAGGCCAGTCACGCCAAACTACCTGAGCGCAAGGAATTGTGGTAGCTAGATGTAAACAAACCAGCATGGCGGCCCTTACGGGGCTTATGCGCATTTGTAATAATTTCTGTCGCCAAAGGTGCTTACTCCTTGTTTATTTATTATTATTATATTATTATTAATTTGACTGCAATGTTATATTGTCCTAAAGTGTATTCTCACAGTGTACCGCCTGCAGAAACACTGCATCCGTAGGGGCTGCCATTGTTGTATGGTTTCGCGGGCTATGTGACGTCAGAGCTCGTAACTGGGAGTACATCGATCTAGTACGAGTTCACGGGTGGGAAGTCACGGGTTTGACTGCCGTTCCAGTGCACTTTCACGGGTATAAGGTTGGAAAAACACGGGTTACAGGTTGCCTGGAACGCACCATTATTATTATCATTTTTTTATACAGTACTACTACTTTATCAGTGTCCAGTGATCATTTTCGAATTCGTCATTCAATAAAATTATTATTATAAAATAAAATCATGTATCTGTTAGTCTTGACTGGCAAGGCTAGGATTCCACTTTAAGCCTCAGCCAAACGGTTAAACTGAAAATGCGAGCAGCACCCGATGATGGAGAGAAAACAGCCAGGTGGAGCAGAGAGGGAAATGACAGCGAAAAAGAAAGCACTCCAGGAACAAGCAGCAAAATGTTGCAAAATTACAGACCTGTTCAGGGTTTCAAGTGCAGGTCAGTTTCATCTGTAAATACTGTACTTTTTTCTTCGTTAACTTAGTATTGAAATGATAGCAAATGTAAGCGGTAGCGCCCCTATTACTATCGACTCAAAATACTGTATGCTAAAGGAGATTCATATTATTTAGTGTAAAGTTACATTAGTAATTTAGCAGACAAATATTAATATGTATGTGGTACTGGGAGCAGGGAGACAGGAGTGACAGTGCAGACGTCAACAAAAAATAATACAATAACATTTTATTAGACAATTTAGAAAATTATGTCTGGCCATTTGTGAGGTTTAAAACTTTTTTCCTTTTTTCTTTCTTTTTTTATCAAATGAAGGTGGAGACAGTCAACCTAGCTCTAGCTGTGGTGCAATGATCAAAATAAATGTAGATTCTGGGCAAACAAATTACAATAAGGTGGTTGTTTTACACTATTTATACATATATATAACACTAGTACTCCACTTTAATTAGTGTATGAAGCTGATGATACTGGTGGAAGTGAGAGACATAGAGATATTAGGGTAAATGAAGAGAAGGAAAAGGGAAGTGAGGATACTGTTCAAGAGAAAGCCTTTAATTATTTTACACGGCCCCAGCCTAAGGATTTAGACCAATAAATGTAATTTAGGAAAAAAATAGGGTTGTCCATGTTTCTAAATTTTATTTGGGTCCATGGGATGGCCTGGATGGGTGTGGGATTTCCCGGCCTGAAATTGTGTCCCAGTCCGGCCCTGATTGTTTGTTTACTGATCCACCTCTCTATGTCTACTTTAGTACTCCAGGAATCCAAACTTAAGGGATAAATTGGTGCGTGCAGATACCTTCATCCCCACTTCCAGGACCCTCACAGATGCCCATGGAAATTGTCTTTGCAAAGATTGTACTTCTTCCTGTTTTTATTATCTAAAATGTAAATCTTTTTCACATCCGCTTTCTGGCAAAACCTACTAAATTAAACAATTGATTACTTGTAAAACTACACATGCTATACATAATTATGTGTCCTTGCCCTTTACTGTATGTTGGTAAAACAAAACGTGCATCGCACACTAGAATTATAAAACATATGAGTGCCATTAGGAGACAATTTTACACTTCTCCAATTTCTCGCCGTTTTGAGTTTGCAAAACATTCTCTTTCTGATTTTAAGTTCCTGGGCGTTGAGTGGGTTCGGTCTCATAGGAGAGGGGTAACCGTGATTAAAAAAAAAACTATTACAAAGAGAGGCTTTTTGGGTTTATATAAGTCATTAACCCCCAATGGAATGAATGAAGACATGGATCTTGCATGCTTTCTTTAATGTTATTTGTGTGCGTGTGTGTGTGTTTTGTGCTATATGTTTGTTTTGTTTAGTAACATATTCTTTTCATTTGTATTTTTGGAATTGGTTTTGGTAATTTCCCTTTATTGATTAACCTCAGCTGGTGACAATTTGTAATTGTGCCATGAGCACTGTAGAAAACTATGGGCTGAAACATTTGCTCTCTGGTCTACACTTTGCATTTTTTTCACTTTTCACATGCAATAAATAAAATTAAAGATACATTTTTGACAGACCCTTGTTTGGTCTGATTGCATTTTTTCAGTGTGCAGGGCAACTTCAGCTACAACTATGTAGTTAACTGCATGCCTCAACCATGAGGATGCAATGATGGATAACAAGCTTTTGTGGGTTTTAAGAACCAGAATCAAGCTGTCTGAGCAAATTGAACTTTAGCTGCAATGTGAGCTTGTTTATTTTCTCATTATTATGCCTGGAGAACAATTTAATTTTATTCAGTTGTGTTGTACTTTTTATTCAAACAAATTTTTATGTAGAAAAAAATGACAAGTATCAGTGCCACCCTAGACTGGTTGCTACCTCTTGCCTGGCCACCCCTATGAAAATATCCTGCCTCCTCCACTGTGTGGTGCCATTCCAAAGAAGCACAAAATCACTTTGACTGACCTTTACCTACTGTTCCCTTCTGCTTTCAAGAAACGGCTAAAGACACATTTTTTGTAGATATATATTATATTGTCATGACTAATGTCATAATATCTTAGTAGCATCCCATCAAATGACCACATCTTATATCTTTTCTGATTCCAACAAATTCAGATAAGCTTAGCCTTCATAGTCATTCTAGCTCACTTATTTGAAGGTACGCTTTTCTCACTCTCCTTACACACTTTCAGTTTGCTACTTTCATTTTATTTCTTAATCCTTTCTTCAAGGTATTTGGCCTATCAATAGTGAGTGATTACCGGGTAGTGGCAAGTGTGGGCATGTGTACTTTAGAGAGGTCATTTAAAAACAACTGCTTTCTCATTGCGCCTGACAGAAAGATGGCTAGATTAATAGCTGCCACAACAACAGCAGTCAGTTCACCCCAAGGTCAACTCTGTTTATTTTTCTTTATTTCCATTTACACGTACTCTATCAATTCTCCTTAATTCAGTTATCTGTATGTATATATGGTTCTGCGTTACTTTTTCTTTTGCTCTTTATTATCTTCTCAGTATCAGTATATAAAGGTAACCTTAGGTCTTTAAGTTATGGTTTGATATTCAAGAACATGAGCCTTATTACCTTGAAGATGTCCTCTCAGAGTCTCGTCCATGAATAATTCTGTTGTTTTTACTGTTCCTGTTGTGCAATGCTCGAAGCTCATCAATTGTTGGTGTTGGTAATGCAGTGTTCCTGAGGGCTCAGGTGCAGTGCTTGCTGTGTTCGATGTCTTATGGGGGAATGTTTCGTGCCTCATCTCCAACTGTGCATCAGCTCATCAGCTCTGTTCAGTGTGTGTGTGTGAATGTATGTATTTGTTTGGGAACCTGCATCTGGTCTGTTTTTTTACTTAAAGTGAACCCTTTCAGGAGCAGGCAGATGAGACACTTAATGGGTTGCAAACCATCAAACTTAAATATGCGTGGATTTCAATTAATTAGGCTTGGGTTCAAAGGTCATTTTTGAGGCTTCACACATTCCGAGGATTCGGCTCAATTGTATGTTATCGGTTCATTCTTTCAATTAAATAACTTGTTTTCATTTTGTGATTTTTGCAATGAGTGATATAAAAACTTCAGTAGGTCCTTTCTAGAACAGCATACAGATTATCGTGCTATATCTTACATAGTAAATATATCTTCATAAAATACTGTATTGTTACTAATATAAGATGGTTTTTTTGGGGGGGGGGGGGGGGGGGGGAGAGGGGGGATTCATCTGATAAAAAGGGGTCATCTTATATTCAGGGTCTAGACTTTTACATGTCAATAATACACCCGCAACAATAGGGAGTGCCAAATTCGTGTAAAACGAGTGTTTCCCCCAGGACTGAAGCCACTGGACAAATGGATGCCCTAAGCAGAATTGTATTGTTGTGCCCCTATCTGCCTCCCTTCCTCCCCCACTCCCTCCCTCCTCCTCCTCCTCCTCCGGAAAGTAAATAGGTACATTCAACCAATAACATGAAGCTTGTACCCCAGATGTGATAACTGTAATTGAGCTGCAGCATAGAGTTTGTGTGCTGGAAGTGTGGTCTGCATTTTATCTCCTCAGTTCTTAGGCTACTAACTGCTCAAATACTACCCCTTTGTTCAGTGCATTAATAACCTAAGCTGTTGACCTTATTTTGCAACGTGGAAGTAATCTGTTTTCTGTGAATGTGAGGGACTTCCAATTCATTAGCTGCTGTAGGTAAATAACAATAACAAAGTGTTTTTGTAACGTTTATTTTGATATGAAAGTATGCTGAACGTTCGCCGGTTCCTGCCTCCTCCTTCCCTGAACAACCTCATTACAGTAAGAAATACCAGTTTGCAATACCAAGCAGAATGACAAGCTGTTTTGTACAGCTAAAAATAACTCGAAGCGGATGACACAGGAAGCCAGAAACTTTCAATTTACAAATTGCTATGCCCGTTAAGTAAAAGTAATGTGTATCCCTAAAATCTTCATTAGGGGATGTCCACACGCTTGTAATGAGGGGGTTGGAAATCATAGGGCTGACAAAGGTTTTGACTGTAGCAGTGCATTTATGTTTTGGGGATCTGTCTTTTTTGTAGTCACTCATTATCAGAAAAACTGTAAACGTGAAGCTATCTCAAAGGGACACCTTTGTAACGTAGCCCATGACCAAGCCCAAGCCTTATATTAACTTGTATTTCTGAAACAATTTTAACAATCACAATTTTAATAAACAAAATATTTCTTTTGAGCCATATTTGCTCATTAGCCTTTTTTTCTTTTTCTTTTTTTTAAACACCTGGTGAGTGGATGTACTCTAAATAAACATTTAATACTTGGCTCTACTTTAATAATAAGCTGAATTGACATTATCTGTGAACCAAACTTCAGAAACTTTTGTTAATAATTTATTAACAATCTACTTCACTCTTTAATGTCAAAAAGCAATAGAGAACTATGAGAATGATCAATGCCTCATTCCTAATATAGCAAAACTTTGTATTATACATATTACTTTTATCTGCAATAAGCCTGTATTAAAGTATTTATTGATTTTTCACAAGTGCATTCCCTGAGAGAGAATGGATATCACTATAGTCTCATAAAGAATGGGCAACATTGTTTTTGCAAGACACCACAAACACATATTCTATGCTGAAAGTGCACACTGATCCTGATAGATGTGAGACCAACAGTCTGCATGCATAACATTCATAAAGGAATTCAGAGCATGTTTCCTTGTGCACCAGATGGTTTTCGTCACATGTACAAGCTGATTGATTGCTGCTTAATCAAATCTACCGTCAGCTACCGTTTCCTGTTTTTGGTCTTTCAACCCTAAATTCAAAAGGTGTTTTACATTACACAACAGACATAGGTCACTTTGATGCAAAAATAATGTTATTCTGAATCTTATTATGAAATATTAAAGATAAGAAGTGTTGATGTCCTCCCAAACCACCTCTCCCAACACTTCCCTTTTTATTTTATTTCTGAAGCTCCCAAGTGAACCGTGTTCAGTGTTAGCTGTCTTTTTTCCCCATTTTATTAAAAACATCAGAAGTCCAGTCTGCATTACAAAACTGATCCTGTATAGCCACAGGCTCTGTCTACATGCGCACATCTATCCCCAAAGCCTCATACCGTGTCGGGTGCCAATCCCCTTAGCACAGCTTTTCTCTTGTTGTGTCGACGTATGAATATTATCTGCCAAAGAGAATGTGCTTTTTAATCAGAGTTTACTCAACAAGCCTGTTCATCTGGCTGGAGGTACAAAATGAAATGTATTGATCGCAGGATAAATCAGATTAAAAAGCATACATGTTTAAGATAATTTTATTGCTTGGCAGGATAAAAGCTGAAAGCATATAAACGATAATTCAGTTTGCCAGGTTTATCACCTGTTCACACATTCAGGTTTGTAAATCTGTGTGTCAGACCCTCCCAGCACTACCAGAGTGGATTACCATGGATCTTCTCTTAACCTAAGGGGCTATGTGTACATCAGCTTGAATCAGCCTGTTTTCTGATTCATGGCCTTTGCATTTACAAAAATCTCATCATTCTGAAATGTCACACAAAGCCTCAATATGGCACATACGCATGATAAGTAATTCACTCGCCACACATGGATTGTATCTTTAAGCACATTTTCTTTGCCACTGCTTCCCCTTTCCTAAGATATGTAATTGAATCCAGGCTTGAATAATTTTCTGTGCATTTGCATTTGCTGTTAAAGTGAAAACCTTTCGAAATTCTTTTTTTTTAAGAAAAATATGCTTAGTAGTAAGTGCATTAATTTACATATGTGAACCGGAATCAAAACCAGTCACAAGTCGCACGGGTATATTTGTGGCAATGGCCAACATTGTATGGGTCAAAATAATAAAAAAAAATGTTATGGTACAAATCATTAGGATATTAAGTAAAGATCATGTTCCATGAAGATATTTTGTAAATTTCCTACCGTAAATATATAAAACATTTATTTTCGCGAACATAAATGGACAATTTTAAAGGTGATTTTCTTATTGTTTAATTTTTTTGCACATACATCTCGGCCAAATAAAGTTGTGGCAAGGGGGGGGGGCGTGGTCAGAGAGAGAGAGAGGGAGAGAGAGGGAGGGAGAGAGAGGGAGGGAGAGGGGGAGAGGGAACGAGCGGCTCGTAAGTGGGTCAAGTGCAAATGATGAACACCTGTGTCTGATTGCAGTGATTGGTGTGGAGAGACAGGATACAGAGGATCCACAGAGAGTGTTTGGGAGAGAGAGAACTGGGAACTCGTGCACACGGACTGAGAGACCGAGACAAAGAGAACTACTGATTTGAGTGACTTTATTTTATGCTGTACTGAGATACGGTGAAGGCGCTGTGTGCACAAACTTTTGTTTCATTGAGAAAAGAGTTCCCGAACCGCCGACCCTGTGTTCTTCTTCCTTCCACCCCCCATCTTGTCAACTTTACTACAATTGCCCTTTCATAACAAACCATACATCAATTGAAAGCTTATTCATTCCACATATGATGTATAAATCCCAATTTCAAATAATTGACCCATGTGACTGGTTTTGTGGTCTAGGGTCACATATTAGTATTCTTTTGGTCGCAATTTATTTTCCAATCCTGTTCTGCATGTAGGCCTACATTCTCTGTACTAACAATAGTAGTTATAATAAATGGGTAATAATGAGGTGCTAACCCTGAACCCAATCCTAAACCTAACCTTATCCCATAAAAATTATCATAATTTTAATGGTAAAAATGCTGTGGTAAAAACCTGCTACCAACTATATACAGTAAAAAACTGTAATAGATATAATGGGACACTTTTTTTAAATTTTCAGTAAAATATATTTAAATGTACAACTTTTGGAAGTGGAAAAGAACAAGTAATATTATAAATTACATTGAAAAACTGTAAATTGGCTCGCATTTAATAGTTTTTAATTGAAATAACTGCTTTTTTTCTTTCTTTTTTTCTTATTAGTTATGTACATTAGGGTTCCCTTTCAAAGTTGAACTTCGACGCTGTATATTGGTATTGATGCTATGGGAGCGCGACATCAGTGTGACCGGTGTCTGAGGCGCGTGCCAATAATCATTGGTAGACGGCAGTCCATGATGTCACACACCCGTGAGTATAAAAGGAAGCCTGAGTTACACATCATCAGCTTTTTTTTGTTTTCAGAAGCCGTTTGTTTGTATTCATGTGTAAGATAAGAGTCTGTTGGAGTGCATTTGACTCTCGAGGAAGCTGGATCCCTGACTTTCTCCTGAGGGATAAAAATCTAGCGTTTGCACATAGCGTGCAAACATAGCGTTTGCACATTGCACATAGCTCTTGAGGGAGTTTAAGGCAATCATGTCGATGCATTCGCAGTAAAAGGCTATCTTATTGCTTGATTCTCTCTAGAGGGATAAGAATCTAGCGTTTGTTCAGAGCATGTTCGGTTCTTGAGACAGCTGAATGCATTAATTGTGATGTGCTTGCTGTGGGAAGCTCCACCCATGCTTGACCCTCTCTTGAGGGATGAGAATTGAGGGAGTTTTTCCCTTTTTGGGCTCCTGTTAGCTCTGTTGCTTTCATGACAGTTCAGGAAGCCGCTCTGTGGCCACTTCCGACTTGACATTGATGTGACGAGTCTAATTCTGAGGAATTAGGTGCAGAGAGAGTTGAAACAGGTGAAAAAATCAACCTCCTCCCACTGTGGGCTTGTAAGCCCTTTATTCCTTATATATCTCCACATAATGGAGGGATTTGTATTCGGCTCATATAGTCTCTCCCATGTAGTCTAACTATTCATTTGTGAAGAGACTGTGTGAGCAGCGATATGTGACAATGCCCAAGTTGAAGAGCAAATTGCGAGCTATCTCTCCCCTGGTGCTGCATCCCTTTTTAAGTTGAAAAGTCAGGTGTTTGCACCTCACGGTTTGGGCCCCATGTCTGTGACCTCTTCAGTCTGCCGATGAGGCAATCATGGAGAAGTTTACAGAGCTGGGGTCTCAGTCAGCAGCTTTCAGGAGATATATCCCTCACTGGGGGTCCATGAGGGCTGACTGGCCCTAAGGGTTTATGCAAGGTAAATGGACTTAGTGGGCACGAAAGCATCACCTCTACTTTGTTTACCTCCATCCCCAACTGTTGTCGAGTCTTGAAGAAGGGATGTATGCTCCCTTAAAAATGCTCCCTTTGGTAGGCTGCTCCCTAAGAGCCTTGACAAAATACTGGTAAGATATACCTGAGATAGCTGAGGCTATGTTGGGTTTTTCCCCTTAGAGCCCTGCTCTTGGGGGCATATAAGCTTGAGGCCTGACCCACAAGGGAGGGAGGAAGGTGTAACAGCAAGGACTTCCCTTGCTGTAGAGCATAGAAGCTTGGGGATCTTTCCTAGTATCAGGAAGTATTGGCTTAGGGAGTAGTGTCACATGGGATGCTCTCATAGTGTTGATGCACTTCTGACAAGCATTACTTATGCCAAGTAATATAGGGGTTCCCAACCACCTTCCTGGAGCCCCCCCAACATTGCACATTTTGCATGTCTCCTTTGTCTGACACAATGTGGGGGGAATGTGGTTGTGAACCACTGGAGTAATAAATAGAGTCAGTTGATGCTATGCCCACTATGTTTGTGCATAAAAATAACATAATGAGGCAGGCATTCCCTCAGCATGGTGTAGTGGGTATTGGTTCCCCATGGTGTAAATACCAAAACGCAGCATCAAAGTTCCAAATCAAAAGGGAACGTCTTATGTTAAGACTGTAACCCTGATTCCCTGAGAAAGGGAATGAGGTGAATGCGCCTCGTTGTCATACCTCGGGCTTGCCTTCGTGTCTTCTTCAGACTAAAGAGTTGATGATGTGTAACTCAGGCACCCTTTTATACTCACAGGTACTCCGTGAGTGACGTCATGGACTACTGTCTGCCAGTGATTATTGGTGTTTGTGTACACATGCCTCAGACACCGGTCACACTGATGCCGTTCCCCATAGTGTCAATACCAAGACGCAGGATCTCGTTCCCCTTCTCAGGGAACCAGGGTTACAGTTGTTTCATGTTACATCTTCTGTTGTTAAATAATGTTTCCTGCATTATTTTAGTGTCATGCTTGTTTTCGTGATTGGGGTTTGTGTTTCTGTGTATGACACTGTGCACCATCTCTTTTCCAACTGTGTTTTTAAGGTGGTTGTCAGTATATTGAAGA
Organism: Rutilus rutilus; assembly: GCF_951802725.1. Taxonomy (NCBI): domain Eukaryota; kingdom Metazoa; phylum Chordata; class Actinopteri; order Cypriniformes; family Leuciscidae; genus Rutilus; species Rutilus rutilus. The sequence goes on along the minus strand of NC_140214.1, from coordinate 32,252,727 downwards.
GGTTAAAAAAAGTTATTCATTTGGTATATTATTACATTAAATAATGAAATAATTTGTATTTAATGTAAATTACTTTAAAGTTAAATCTTTAAAAAATAATGTTTTTTTTATTTTCTAACTTAACTTTTTGTTGAAATCTGTTTTATTTAATTGTTTAATTTAATCATAGAATTATGTATTCATTTTTATTATATAACTTTGTAATATGTAGTTACATATTTGTAACTATTTGCAATAAATAGTATTTGTAATCTTTGCTATTGTTTAATCTTATGATTGTGTGGTTTAAAGTGTCTTCACAAGTAAGAGACAAGAGAATTTCAAAAAACATTTTTGCTTGCATTTTCTTTTTTTCACACACAAAACCACAGAACAAGTGTAGGCTAACATCACAGGACGATGTTGTGAAGCAGTCATTTTCCATTGCTTTTTCATTGGTATAATAACACTTGTTGGAGTACAGGATGAAGTACAATAAAAACAGACAAAACACTGATTTTGGGTATTAGCTGTTAACTGGTTCTGGATATCAGACAAAACTCTGCTGACTGGTTTTGGGTACCAGACAAAACGGATGTCTTCTGACAGAATCTGGTAAAGTGACTGGATCCAACATTCCTGCGTCAAGATCCAATCAAACAAAATGCTGTTGTCGGGATTGTATGTTTAGCTCTGTTATGTCTCTCCACTCACAGCTATGAGCAGATGTGACGGATGCTCCTCAGAGGGCTGTTACAATTTCAAAAAGTTATTTTTATCCTTTGTTTCAGAGTGTTGCATGAGAATTGAAGGCTTTAATGGTGCTGTCATATCTGGAGCAGACAGTCTAAGGGCAAAAACCTTGACCGCATAATGAGTATTCTGTCTGCCAGCACAGGAAGAGGGAATTAAATCATAGGGCCTGAAGTTTTCAGTGGGATCAGGTGGTTTGTAAAAGCAGAGATGGAAACTCGAATCTGCAACTTGGACTCGAGTCACACTTAAGTTGCAAAAAATTACTTGTGACTTGACTTGGTCTCGTGAACAACTGACTGGAGTCTTGACTTGGACTTGAAGACAGATACATTTTGGTACGCATTCCCGATTACTTTCTCTCTTTACTACCCCACTTGACAGCATGAAACCACATTATACTATTCATTCTACATTCATTCATTCCCTTTCAATATGTGCTGCAGCATAGAATATCAAATATATACACCAAGTCAGCATTATTATATACGTGCTTGACACATCTGAAGGCACATGTTTTCATCACCCATTGGAAAAGTGATATTATATAAATTAACAACAAACAATAACAATATAACCAAGTTTTACCTTGTGATAATCTTCGTGTCATTTAATTTGAAAAGCAATCATTTAATCCTAAGGGGAGCTGTGGTGTTTCACAGCTATATAGAGGATTGCTTTCTGTCCATTTTTAATTACATGCTTCCATGTCCTTTTCATGTCCTTTCCCAAAGTATTTGCTACCATATGCATTTAATATCAAAATTATATAATATCAAAATCTAGTTAACTTGCGTGTCGACTGGACGGACATTTCCATACTCATTTCCACAGATTCGGCTTGTTGAGTCGGGGTAGCCAATAGAATCCAGCTGCACTGCAGCACCAGCAGTTTCAGACCAGCAACGCCAGACCCACAGCTACAGGACAGAAGTGAGTGGCAGAGCTTAAAATTTAAGGGAATTCTGTTCTCCTTTTGTGGGTGGTGTGTCCCTTCAAGATACCTGATAAACATTGCTCCTCTCCCCTGAAACCAGTTGCAACCCTTTGGGGTACATAACACAACACAATTCCAAAAATATTTGTGTAGTAAATATTTACATCTCTTTTCTTCTAGTCTGGGTATCTAAGGGAAATTGGCAGAAGAGTCATTGTGATCCTGTAACCAGAAAACCCCTGCACAGTGCTTTGTCAGTGTCTTGAGTCCTGCACTCAGAACTCACACACCACTGCGTATCTCTCTCCTTTCAGGTATGCATCTCTCACTCTTAACATTCATCAATGAGCAATTATGCTTTGCAAATATGTTATGTTTTGTGGATTGACTTCTAAATGTGTAATTAGCATGATACATGTTTTACCTGCGAATACAATGTCATATTGGATTTATTCTGTATTCTTCTGAAATCATTATGACAGTAGATTAAGTGGAGTCTGGTGTTTCCGCAATTCTGCGTCCAGTATAGGTCAAACTAAAGGCCCAATGAAAGGAATATGTGGCACATCATGTGGGGCCTTTTGAGTTCTGTCTATCTCTGACTTAGCAAGTTGCAGTTACGTGACTAAAGCCCCTTTCACACAGAGATTCCAGAAAATAGACGGATAATGTGTCCCAGGATTTGTCCCGGGATCGTTTGATTTCGGTTCTATCATGGTTACAAAAGACGGAAGCAAAAATGCAAGTAAAACTTAGTTTATTAAGATGAGGAATAAATGTCCGGTGGTGAAGTAAGGCAGACTGATGACACAGGGACTGGATGGTCAGCGAAGGTGTCCGTGAAGTGAAGTGATGCAGACGTGATGATCCAGGTGAAGACGAAATCCAGGTGAACAAGAAACAGGAACGGGAACACGAACAGGAATGCCAACAGGGACAGGATCACACACGGGAGACATCAAACAACGATCTGACAATGAGAGGAGAGTGCGGTGAGGTTTTAAAGGTGCGTGAATGAGCTGCATCTGGAGTGATGAATGAGATCAGCTGGACCGCTGATCAGTCAGGATGAGCGGTAACGCCCACTCACACACACCCACACACACATAACAACAGTAACACGAGACGAGAAGGAAACCATGAATTTACGAACCGTGACAGTACCCCCCCTCCTAGGAACGCCTCCTGGCGTCCCCAGACTCCCTTACCTGTCGATTGTAATCATCAATAAGGGAGTGATCCAGGATGTCTCTGGCCGGTACCCAACTTCTCTCCTCCGGGCCGTAACCTTCCCAGTCCACCAAGTACTGGACTCTGCGTCCCCTCCGCCTTGAGTCCAGAATACGATTGACCGAATATGTGGGTTCCCCTTCTACGAGTTGCGGCGGTGGGGGAACCGGGCGGATTAATACGAGAATAAAACACGGGCTTGACTTTGGATACATGGAACACGGGATGAATCCTCCTGTACACTGGAGGGAGGTTGAGGCGGACTGCCACCGCACTAATGATCTTGGTGACAGTGAAAGGGCCAATAAATTTAGGAGCAAGTTTATTAGAAACGGAGTGGAGAGGAATGTTCTTGGTAGAAAGCCACACTTTGGAACCGACGACGTATACGGGAGGCCTAGACCGGTGGCGATCGGCTTTGGCCTTGGTGCGCGCTCCCACCTGGAGTAGAGTCTCACGGGCTCTAGTCCAAGTGCGACGACACCTCTGGACGAAGGCGTGAGCGGAGGAGACCGCGACTTCGGACTCCAGACTAGGAAAAATTGGTGGCTGGTAACCTACACTACACTCAAATACTCCACCATAGACAATTGCTGGCTCCATGAGGAAGGATTCTTGGAGACCAGACATCGCAACGTTCTCTCCAAATCTTGGTTGGCTCTCTCAGTTTGACCATTGCTCTGGGGATGAAACCCTGAGGACAGACTGACAGTCGCCCCCAATAATTTACAAAACTCTTGCCAAAATTTGGATACAAATTGGGGTCCTCTGTCGGAAACCACGTCTGTCGGGAGGCCATGTAAGCGAAAGACGTGATTAACGACGGTCAACGCTGTCTCCTTGGCTGAGGGTAATTTGGGCAAGCCTTCGAGAACCGGTCCACCACGGTCAAAACTACCGTGTTACCCTGGGAGGGTGGTGACAAAATCTAGCGAAATGTGGGACCAGGGTCTCGAAGGGACAGGCAGCGGTTGAAGTAACCCATCTGGGGGTCGATTGGAAGTCTTACCAGTGGCACAAACAGAGCAAGCCAAAACAAAACTGTGAACGTCACGAGCCATGAGTGGCCACCAGAATCGTTGCTTGACCAAAAACTTGGTACGACTAACTCCTGGATGACAAGCCACGTTGGAACAATGCCCCCACTGAATAACTTTGGACCGTAATCCCTCCGGTACAAATAAGCGATTCGGTGGGCAACCGGCCGGGGGCGTTACCCCTTCTAAGGCTCTCTTGACCTTCGATTCGACCTCCCATACGAGTGTGGAGACAAATAGATTCACGGGTAAAATGCACTCGGGAGTAGACAGGCGTTCGGAACGGTCAAAAATGCGCGATAAAGAATCAGGTTTGATGTTTTTGGAACCCGGGCGGTACGAGAGTGTAAAATCAAAACGTCCAAAAAAAAGTGCCTACCGAGCCTGCCTGGAGTTCAATCTTTTGGCAGTCTTAATGTATTCCAAATTCTTGTGGTCTGTCCAGACGATAAAAGGTACCCCCGACCCTTCTAACCAGTGGCGCCATTCTTCCAACGCCAACTTGACTGCCAACAACTCTCTGTTACCAATGTCATAATTGCATTCAGCAGGGGATAAACGATGGGACAAAAACGCGCATGGGTGCATTCTATCGTCTGGGAGAACGCTGGGAGATCACTGCACCTACCCCCACCTCTGACGCATCAACCTCCACCACGAACTGACGTGATGGATCAGGGGTAATCAGGATGGGAGCCGAAACAAAGCGACTCTTAAAGGCCGTGTTGCAGGGTTAATTTTTCAACGAATTTGTGCAATTTACTTGTTGGTAATAAACATTTAAACTGTTATCCATTGTATTTTATGCTGTTGGGTATCACAAAACGGAATATAATACGAAAAAGTAGGTACTATCTTACAGCGGTTTGCAACGACTCTCCTTTCCCCCACAATGCATTGCGTCACGTCACGTTGGGGAGAGAATTTACCAAAGCCTGCCTTGAGAGCATTAAGAGTGATTAGAGAGACGAGTAGCAGACGAGAGTATTCAGATAGCGCAGATTATAGATAAATAGATAAAAGCATAGATATAAAGTGGATCACTGCCACTAGATATAAAGAAAACGTTGATTTTTCACTCGGTGCTATTCAAAGACAGTAAAAATAAAATAAAAAATGTGTCGTTATTGTGCATTGCTGCTCGTAGACTAGCTCCAGTGCTCATTGCTGCGTTGCTAAATGATAGCAACTCACCAGGACACTTCACCAACTCTCCACTCATTCTCCTCGGACCATGCATTTAATTATTAAGTATTTACAACATTGTGGTGGCGTTCAACTCGTAAATACGATCTATACGAGATGGCTTGAACGCACCATAATACTAGGCTGAGGCTACCTTTCCTCCACTTCTCCCCAACGTGACGTCATCACCGAATTGCGGAAAAAAAAACGTTAATACCAAAAACGTAAAAAACTGGTGTCTAAGACCATTTTTGAGACATTTTACAAATGATATACATATCTTGAGTGATTTATGTACCCATTAATCGACAGTGGTGGTTAACCTGCAACATGGGCCTTACACTCCTAGACCATTTTTGGGGATTTCCACCTGGATTTTCCTACCGAAATTGAAAAGCCTCCCATTTCCACATATTTTTTCCAAAATAGACAATTTTGGTGTCATTTTACAGGAAACCCTTTGCAGATTCACAAAACAGTGCTAAAAGTGATAAACATTTGAATATATGTTGTCTGAGCTGTAATAAAACAAACAAAAAAATAGGCGCTTTTTTATTTATTTTTATTTTAAATTCATTTTTGAAATTGTGTAACTCAGGCCCTGTGGGGTCTAGCAACATGCAGACACTTATGGCTGTTTCCTCTAGATGCCAGCAAACACTGGAAAAAAGAATTTTTTCTCTATACTAAAAAATGAAAAAGATGTGCATATTAATCTGAAGGGAGGAATATTACCTTTTTTTATGTAATTTCCACCTACCCAAATCTAAACTCTGCTCATACCCATATACAGTGGAATATATGCAATATTCCAGTGTTATTTTACAGAAAACACTTTGAAATTATATAAAACACTGCTGGATGTGATAAATATTATAGTATATGGTGTCTGTGATATAATAAACAGAAAGAAAAAAATTGGCGCTTTATGATTTTGATCATTTTATTCTTTCAGAAGATACAAGACTTATCATTTTACAAATTATTTACCTAAAATCTTTGGTCTATTACAATCTAGAACAGGATCCTCATCCTCCAGATTTATATCATTCATTATATGGGCATCAGTTTTGTCACCTGTGTTGTGCATCACCTCAACATCACCGGCCAGCCTCCTGGTGATCTGATGCCAGCTGTGCCAACAGTGCCCACAGTGCCAATCTTCAACAGAACATGAAACAAAGAAAACACTATTTATACATAGTTTCTGCACTGTAATAATATCCATTTCACAATATAAAAATGTAGATTTACTGAAATGACCATTTTATTCCACAGTTGGCAGCTATTGCGCAATACTTTCCCATTTCCAAAACGTTCGACATTTCTTTTCAAATAATATAATATTTATCAGATTGGTTGCTGTGCTTTCACATTTCAAACTAACAATAACTTTATCAAAAACATTATATAAACATTATAAATGTTGAAAAACCATAAGGTTATACGTACCCAAAAGTTCAGTGCGTCTGGAAAGAGTGCGCATTCTCCAACTCCAAATCGTCCATTTAGAAACCAGTTGCACTTCCAAAGATCGCTTTTATCAATGCCATTGATGCTTTTATCTTTCTAGATGCAATTATAAAAATCAAAACAGTTCATAAACTATAATAACACACGCAAACTCGCGCATATCTTGCTCAAAAGAGAGCTCGCGCGCTGACCCGGAAGTGATCAAGGGAGCGCATCCATATAGCACGTCCGCCTGTCTCTTGAACAAAGAGTATTCACCTTATTCCGCCCCGCCCACTTTTACTTCTGTCCAGTACTTCCGTTGTAAACCAACTTCCGGTTTAGCGGACCCTCATTCAATTTCGAGGAGAACTGCAGAGAAGTCTCACTGATAAAATGTCACATAAGATAAGCTAATTTGTGCCAAATGTGCTATGTACGTGTGTACCAACAGCACAGCAATGCACTGTTTCTCGGGGTAATTTTTAAACGACTTTTAGGTGTTTATATGACCCGTCTGCCTGTCTGATCGCAGCTCGGCCGATGTGTAGTGTTTAGCCTACATTAGCCACACACATCTAATGTTGTAATGGTCTCACTACAGGACACATACACATGCTATACCTTGTTTGAAAGCTATGGTCCTCTAGAATTCAGTCGCTGGATTTATTTTACAGCCATTACTTGTGTTAGAGATCAAACCATAAGAAATTGCAGCTAGCAGTTAGCTAAGCTAACGTTACCCTCTTGTTCATCTAGTTGAGGCTCTACTTTCTTTCTACACCAGTTCGTGGCTATTTTTTTCTCATCTGTTGGCTATACACTGCAAATGTATCTGGTGATTAAGCAAACAAACTGTGGTGTAATAATGTTTCAAACTTTACATGTAGTAGTGTTTGTGCACATCTTCATAACTAAGTAATAGCTATTAGAAAGACACAGCTTACAACAGCATACAAAACGCTTTTCTCACTTTTATTAAATACGCAACGTCCACAATGAATAGGCCTAATTACATGATGAATTTTGAATTTAAACTGCATATTTCAAAAAGGCTACATATATAGCTGGTTTAAATAATTTGATTGTGGCATTGTTTCAAAAGCTTCAAGTGAAATGTACTTTAGTACGTTGCAGCAGTTGTTAATAACCATAGGCCAACGCATTTGGCTATAATATTATAGTCTATCTACTTATATCAAGACAGATAACAGATTGGACCAGGGCAAACAAAGCGCTAAGTAGCTAAACCAGGAAGTGAGATTACGCAGATGGCGCCACCCAGTGCTACTTCCGGAATAAGGTGAATAGAAGTACCAAGAGGCGAAACTCAATAGAACGTTCCATTGCAACAAACGCACCCATGCGCAGAGCTGAAGCTCCGCCATCTTGGACTGAACGCAACACAGCTGTCATAGAAATGAACGATACCGGTTCAAATTCAAAAGCGGTTAAATTAACTAAATAGTAGTTTCTAGTTTTTAATCTCTATAGCAGACATCCCATGTCTCCCGGAAGTTCCGGGAGTCTCCCGCATATTGATAGCAGCTCCCTGATGCAATTAGCTAAAATCTCCCGGAATCTAGAGCGAGCGAGCAAGAGCGCGCAGCTCCAAACCGTGTAGAGCACACGTCAGAAAGGGTGAGGGAGCGAGAGAAAGATCAACATAAAATGTGGAACACAACTTGTTCAGATTTTTTGCTTTCCTTTTCTTGCAGTTATAGAGTAAAATATATTTTGTAATAGATATATTTTATATAAAATATAAATAATTCTATGTTTAAATTTGTACATTTTAATAAACTCAAACTTATATAACTTATTTCTGTTTCACTTTCATAATTTTTTTTCACTTCAACAATAATCTGACAAATGTCTTCTTTAAAACAAGACCAACCATAGGTCTATATTCCAAAGCATTCTTGAATTACAACCATTTAAGTTTGGATAGTGATTTTCATGTTTATGCGAAAAAAAGGTGACAGTTAAAAGGATAATTTAGTGATAACAATGAATTAAATCAAGCGGTCATTTGCCAGTTTAGGTGTTCATATATCTCTGAAAGTATGCGATTTAAAAAGCCCACTTCGAGTCTTGACTCAATTTCGACTAACGTTAGCAAACTGTTACTGCGGTTATGGGATAGCTTACATTAACGTTACAGCACCTGTTATCGTTGACGTTAGCTCACTTTAACGTTAATAAAAACCTTTTCTACTTTACCTCTCTGGATCTAATCTATGAAATGCTAGTTGATTGGTTGTACACTGGTAGTTGTTGCAGTTGATGGCAGAACACTGTTTTCTTTGTTTCCAATTATTTCCACTCATAATGTTAATGCTGTATACAGTAACGTTAGTTGTGCTAACGGTAAAGCCGCTGGTTCAGTCCAAAATGGCGGCCGCGCTACCGAAGTGCCACCTAGTGGCTGTTGTCAAAACTGCAACGGAGTTTCGCCTCTTGGTACTTCTATACTCTTTGTCTTGAACTCGCGTCGTCTGTAAAATGTGACGCGAGATCAGTTCCGGTTAGATATATATACTATATAGACTTCCCTTAGCAGTAGCACAAAGTAAGGCTCGCGCCTGTACAGATGGCTTGAAGATCCAGTGTCTTGCGATCAGAGCGCGTCTTCTCTCAGTTCATTCTAAAAGGTTTTTCTTACCAACGAAAGCTCGCAGAAACGTGAAAATGGTCTCATTTGAAAGATAACATCCCAAGCTAAAAGGTGATATAGATTATGTGGCTGTTTGCGGCTGACTGAAGCCGCCATCGGAGCAGGAATGTGATACTTTTATCTGTCATCTCTGTTTGATTTTATTTCACTGCGGGATTCTTTTGAAGATATTTCGGTCTATGATTGTCTCACAATGTAATAATCTACATCGTCAAATTCCTTAGAATGAGAGCTTTCTTGTGATATATGACTTGACTGTTTTGTGAAATATATAAAAAATAAATATTTGTAGAAAAATTTCTTCGCAATCATAAAGCAGAATTTTTTGCCTGGGACCAATGCATATTTAAGCTAATATTTAATTCGATATGTATCATAAAAACGAAAGTGATAGTATTCTTTGTAAAGCTTAGATTCTAAGCTTTCATATGATACCATGACTTCTGTAATACCATATAAGGAAGTTTATTAAAAAAACGTACGAACTTCATAACGAAGATTTTCGATCCCGGTGCCGGGATGGTGGAGTTTATGTGGTTAAGTTTGGCAAACGCAACCTCAGCTGCGTCTGACCACCTGAACGTAGAGGTGAGGCTAGTTGGCTGAAGTTGCGGATAAACCGCCGGTAGAAATTGGCGAACCCCAGAAACCGCTGTAGGGCCTTACGGGAATCTGGAGTTGGCCATTCCACTACAGCCTTAACCTTCTCAGGATCCATACGTATTCCCTCAGACGACACAATGTAACCTAGGAAAGGAACAGACTGTGCATGAAAATCGCATTTCTCCGCCTTGACAAAAAGCCCATTCTCTAGCAACCTCTGAAGCACTCGCTGGACGTGCTGCACGTGTTCCTGGAGAGAAGATGAAAAAATCTATATGTCATCCAGGTAGACATATTTAAAATGGTCGACCATATCTCACAGCACGTCGTTGACGAGTGCTTGGAAGACTGCTGGGGAGTTGGACAAACCGAAAGGCATGACCAAGTATTCAAAGTGCCCCCTGGGGGTGTTAAAAGCAGTCTTCCACTCATCCCCCTTCCTGATACGGACCAAATGATAAGCATTACGTAAGTCCAATTTAGTGAAGATGGACGCTCCCTGTAACCTCTCGAAGGCTGAAGACATCAACAGCAAAGGATAAGTATTCTTTACCGTGATGCTGTTCAGCCCCCGGTAATCAATACAAGGTCGCAGAGACCCGTCCTTCTTCCCCACAAAAAAGAACCCCGCCCCCGCTGGAAAAGAGGAAGGACGGATGAACCCCGTTGCTAGAGAATCAGAAATATATTTCTCCATGGCCCCCCTCTCTGGAACAGAAAGCGAATATATCTTGCCTTTAGGCGGAGATTTTCCTGGCAGTAAATCTATTGCGCAGTCATAGGGACAGTGCGGAGTAAGAGACGCAGCCCGAGACTTACTGAACACTTCCTTCAGGTCCTGGTACTCCGCGGGCACGTTAGATAAATCCACTGCCTCCTCCTGAAACACAGAGACAGAAACAGACGAACAAGCAGACACAAGACAGGACTCATGACATTTAGTGCTCCATTCCAACACTGCTCGCTGCTGCCAGTCTATCTTGGGGTTGTGGTTGATGAGCCAGGGATGTCCTAGGACAATGGGTGCGAGGGGGGAGTCCAGTATGTAAAATGAAAGGGTTTCAGTGTGGTTGCCTGATGTGACGAGCGTGACGGGTCCGGTGGTGAGTGAGATGTTGGGTAGGTCTTGGCCATTGAGTGCGTGAACTTCAATCTTGAGTGGTAGGAGGGGAACTTGGAACTTGGAATTTGTGTGCAAAAGAATAGTCCATGAAGTTACCTTCGGCCCCGGAATCCACCAGTGCTTGACAGTCGTGCTCGTGGGCTGACCATCTTAGTCTTACTGGGAGGAGCGTAGATGTAGATGAGGTCTTCTCGGCGGAGATTCCACCCGACAGTAGCCTCATACTTACTGCCGGGCTTGCCCTTTTACTGGGCAGCTGAAGGCGAAATGTCATGATGCCCCGCAGTACAGGCAGAGCCCTTGCGATCTCCGCCTCTCCTTCTCCTCCCGAGTAAGCCGAGCTCGCCCGACCTGCATGGGCTCGTGATCGTAGACGGGACTGACCGCATCCCCGCCGCTGGACCGTTGATGCTCGGCTCCTTCCGTCAGTCGGCTGGGCAGCCTCCGTCGCACGACCCGGGATAGACGTGCGTCTACTCGAAGAGCCAGTTCTATCAATCCATTGAGGGACGTGGGCAGGTCCAGGGCGTAGATCTCCCTCTGGATGCGGTCAGCCAGCCCATGCAGGAACATGTCCCACTGCGCCTCCTCGTTCCATTGACACTCTACCGCCAGAGTCCTAAATTCAATAGAATAGTCAGAGACTGACCTCTCTCCTTGTTTGAGTTCCGCTAATATGCGGGCCGCCTCTCTCCCGGCGCTGGCGCTGTCAAACACTCTTTTCATCTCGGCGGAGAGTGTGTGGAACGAGGTGCAGCATGGGTCTTGATTCTCCCACACCGCCATTCCCCAAAGTACTGCCTTCCCAGTCAAGAGTGTGAGCACAAACGGCACTTTGGCCGATTCGCTGGAGAAAGTCCTAGGTTGCAGGGAATCGAACAGCGGGTTAAAAACGCTCTGCAAAAACTGGGCACACCTGCGTAGGACTCTAGCACGGGAAGGCGGGGCTCTGACTGGGAAGCATTGTCCGGTGGTGTGGGGGGAACGGCCGGTGTGGGTGGCGCAGCGGGACTTCGCAGAAGTTGAAGTTGTTGGGTGAGCTCGGACACCTGTGTCACCAGCGCTTGAACTGCTCTCGCTGTGTCGTTGAGATTCTTTTCCTGATGATCCATTCGCTGTATGCTAGTATTGATAAATGTCTCGAGTGATGATGGGTTTATTGCTGCTTCCATGGCATGGTCAGATCGTTCTGTCATGGTTACAAAAGAAGGAAGCAAAAACGCAAGTAAAACTCAAGTTTATTAAGATGAGGAATAAATGTCTGGTGGTGAAGTAAGGCAGACTGATGACACAGGGACTGGATGGTCAGCGAAGGTGTCCGTGAAGTGAAGTGATGCAGACGTGATCATCCAGGTGAAGACGAAATCCAGGTGAACAAGAAACAGGAACGGGAACACGAACAGGAACGCCAACAGGAACAGGATCACACATGGGAGACATCAAACAACGATCTGACAATGAGAGGAGAGTGCGGTGAGGTTTTAAAGGTGTGTGAATGAGCTGCAGCTGGAGTGATGAATGAGATCAGCTGGACCGCTGATCAGTCAGGAAGAGCGGTAATGCCCACTCACACACACCCGCACACACACAACAACAGTAACACGAGACGAGAAGGAAACCATGAATTTACGAACCGTGACAGGTTCATTCATACTTCCAGTGATTTTTCTGGAATCTGTGAGTGCGTTCACAGTGTGACGTGTAACGTACGCATCGAAAACATGTACACTAACGCATCCGTTCCACAAAGCTGCACGATCTCAGCTTCAGTGCGGATAGTATGGAGCTCCCTGGTATCTGCTTCATTCCAGTTTGCTGAGATTTTTTGCTTTTTTTTTCCACACAGGGCGCGTTCCGGGACTGATCCCGGCAATGTCACAAGGTCCCCATTCCGACATCAATCCCGGGACGTCTTTGCACTCACACAGAAGGCACTCTAGCAATTTTACGGCAATTTCCTGGGATCAACGCGCTGTGTGAAAGGGGCTTAAGAAAACGACACTTTTTGTATGAGCAAACATGTAGCCACCAACTAAAATGTTTTAGTTAACCCTGTACACTCTGACTAAGATCAGAGCTGAAGAGTTTGTGTCCCAGCTGACGTAAGACTCTATGCAACATCGGGTCCCTAAGGAACGAATAATTGAAAGTATGCGATACCCAGAATAATCAAATATCCAAATGAATAACAAAACTAACAAAATAATAATAATAATAATAATAATAATAATCTCAATCAAAATTTTAGAGTCATTTGAAATTGGAGTCAGATTAAACACAGCGCTAGAATCAAATTGAAATAGATTCAAATAAATTAAGTGAACTTTACAGTAGCGTAAGAAAAAAAAAAATACACAAATTATACCTTTGCCCACACCATTGAATTCAGTCGCTGGGCCAATGGGTGGTCCTTACATGTCTAATAGCCAAGGTTCACAAAAGGCTTCCCAGGCTGTTGGAAGCATATCAGCAATTAATGTGGAAATCGAGTGTGACCAGAGCTCTGTCTTGCCCCCGCTGTGAGTTTTAAGTGGGTTAATGCCATTGACACCTCCACTGAGGTGATTTTACTGGACTGCTTTCGATCTGCCCTCTACAGTTTTGAGTTCTTTAATTCCTCAATGAGTTCATTAATGGATTCCTGTGAGTCTATGTATGTGTTTCACACAGCTGATCAGCACTGAGTAGATGAACACTGCAGGGAAAGCACACAATTACAAATCTCTATTCCAGCCTGAAGTTCCTCTCTCATCTCATTGGTTGTATAAACGCTCAACCCACCCTAGAGAGAGTGAATCGGCTCTGTTTTTTGAGCCTCATTTTTCATGCTGGTCTGACACATCTAATCCATGGCCATGAAGTTGGGATTAGGTGTCAGCATGTCCATTGAGAGGCTGAAGTAATGATGGTGGCCTATATCAGAGAGATCATCTGGGATGCCACTTTTCTTTAAAGCCCCCTCTGAATGTGACTGAGAGTGGTTATGGCACCTTATCGACAAACCCATCTTCCTCTAGATCCTGTGAAAATTAGGTTGGAGCTCCACAGGACCTCCTGTAATGGAGACAGTGATGATAATTACTTGTAGTATTACCTTGATAGCCTAGTCATCATCCTATGTCTGGAAAGGGACACTGTGGAAAGTATTTCAAGGATGTTGTAGCAGATAAACATTATATACATGCCTTTAATATGAGCGAACGTATGGTCTAAATTAAATTATGATTGTGAAATCATGCTGGAAAACAAGGACATTTTGCGTGCTGATGTCTTTAAAGAAAAACAAAAACGTTTCACTCAAGTTTATTCTGATAATGGATAATTAAATAAAATAGATAAGAATGCGAATACGCATTTGTTTTTTTTTTTATTAAAAAATGAAACACTGTTAAATCCTCATCTCTTTTTAATTTCACATTTATTTTGTAAATAACTAGTCCTTATGAGTAAACTAAGAAGTGCCTCTGTCAAAGGGAAAGTCAGAAGAATGTGTATAAGCTGGAAGTATTGAAAATAATAATAATAATAAAAAACTGAGGTCACTCATCATTGATTGTTGGTAGAATATTTACAGTACACAAAATGATTAATGTTGCATGCTGGGATGGTATTAAAAGGATCCATTAACTCTTTCACATTGGAAATCGCTTCTCTAGCATGGGGACATACAGTACATTTGATTATTGGATCACACAACAATCAAGAAGAAGAGGACAAACCAATAAATCACTCTTGAATAAATCAATTCTACAAATAAAGTTCCCTGAGTCTTTCCATTGTGGAAGACATAAAAAACATGCTTTCTTCCACTCCATCAGACGTCAACGAGCTGTTAAAATCAATAGTGTTAGTTACTTCACCTAAAGCCACTTTGTTTAGCTGTCTCTCTACACACCTATATGTGAGCCTTCAGTGTATTATGACCCTTTAAGTCTCTTTCTCTCTCACTTGCACACTTTTTTTCTTTCTCCTCTGCACTCCAGGTCTCCTCTATTCAGATAAACAGATTAATTTCCCACTTACTAATGCACTGACTGATATTGATGGTCAACAGAGGTACAGGATAAGATCAGGAGGAAAGTCCCACAGCCACAAAATCTTTCTGAATTACCACTTGAGCTTTGCCAAGACACATAAATCTAATTATTTATTATTATTATTGGAAATAGAGTAGAACAAATCAAATAAACTATGTTAAAATTATTTATATATGGTTTAAATAAACATTTTACTATGTTACCTTCTATTTTTTAATATTAAAGTATTACATGGCAGTTAAAAAGTCATAGTGTATTCAAGATGAATCATCCTTTTTATTGTCATTTTTTTTAAATATTCTGCAATGATTTCTTATTTCACTTTCCCATGAAGAAGAATGTAGGTAATAATAAAAAAATACTATATTTTTCCTTGCTTTGACATACTAAAATGGTTTTCATTTTATTTTTATATTTTGTCAATATTTGTCAATATTTTTCTGAAATGGCGGATAAAATAATTAATATAACAACTTAGTGTTGTTTGTCATAATATTACAAATGTGAATAATTTAAATATGTCTCTGGTCAAGCCTAGTTAAAGGGTAACTCTCGCCAAAATTGAACCTAGGCTCTTTTTGTTAATCGGCTCGAGTCAAACTTTCTTTTGAAAGTTTCGAACTATTTTCGTTTTAGGTCAAAATGCCTTTTGAATGGGAGTACTTGGGGCACTTCTATGATAGCATCAAAGTCGCTATTTTTAAAACACTAAGAAGGCTCGACACAACATAAAACTGTGCTCGAAGTATCACCAGGGGCTCTACACATGAACTTGAGCATTGACTACATTGTTTGTGTACACAAAGTTTACTAAAAAGAAAGATACGACTCACTTTATCAGTTAGTGTTTCCGGTGGCTGGAACTGTGTCAGTCAAAAGTAGTCGATCTCCGAATGCAATGGAACATGAGGAGAGTAAAAATGGAAAGCTCCTATAAATTCACGGATAATTTTTTATCTATTGAAATTACAAGTTCATGACATTTCCTCATATGGAGTCAGTTCATTATGTTTCATTCGGAGTAGGGCTGTCACGATGTTAGATTTTTCACACCACGGTTATTGTGGCCAAAAGAATTCACGATATCGATATATCGCGATATCTATAGAATCTATGGCAAATTTATGTGAAGGAAGACAAGCATGTGAAGTTTATCTGGTTTCAAACTGAAGCCAAACACTGTCTGAAGGTTTCCTGAAGAAGAACTGAAAAGCTCTTAAACCTGTTGTTGCACTGGCGCCAATAAAGTCATGCAGATAGCAGATTTGAATAAAAAAATCAAGTGCAAATACAAATACAAAAATAAGATGAGTAAAGAAAACGGGGTTCTTAATTTTAATAATCACCCTTTATTAAATATATGAACACAGAAACCCCCTGTTAACAGTTAATGTCACGTTTCCCATTCCATGATGACTAGTAAAATAATAGCCGCGTCGCGTCTATGACAACTCGAGGTATTGCACACCGGACACGCACTTTCTCAGTTTATGGCCAGCAATATCATTATGTTTAAGGACATTATGGAATTGAGATAATGTCTGTACTATGTTATGATTATACTGTACAATTAAATACAATAGTTGCTGAGTCTGTGATCTGAACACTTTTTTCTGCGCTCTGTGTCGCGGCAGGATTTTGAACAAGGTCCTGCCGTTGCTGGGCGACGCGGACAGACGCAGAATAGAACCGCGCTGTGCTTCTCGTCCGGTGTGTGTACACTCATACAGAATGTGTTCGAATTTTAAAGACGTGGCGCTGCGCTTCTCGTCCGGTGTGCGACCACCTCTAAGGTGCTGTTTTCTTTGAAGCCGAAGAACTCTGTTGTTAATACTGGCGAGCTCAGCTTACTTTTTTCGGGTGTGGACAGAGTGTTTCACTCTAGCTGCGCGGGCGCGGACGAGCGCTGCGTCTAGAAAACGCCAATATCGCCAATACCGGTATATTGTATGGCTCTAAATTAACACGATGTCGATATTTCATGCTTTGAATATCACGATTATCGTCAATACCGGTATATTGCGACACCCCTAATTCGGAGATCGACTACTTTTGACTGACAAAATTTCAGCCATTTGGTATTTGATTATGTTCTTCATCTATGCCTTGTTTGATTACTCATCTTCTTTTCCTGGTATATTTAGCCCTTTGTTTCTATCTTGAGTTTGCCCAGTATTGTCTTGGCATTGTGTTAAACTGTTGTGTTTATACTTACCTGTCAGATTATCATCTTTGATTATCTTCTTTGTTTTTGTTAATAAATTGTACTGCTGCAATTAGATCTTCTGCTACTCTTCCCTTGCCTGCACCATGAAAGAATACTGGACTATTTGATGCATCTACCAGCAGTATAAATACTTAATTGAACAGCCTTAGCTTCCTGTTTCAGTGGAAATTACGTCAACGCATCATACAGAGCTGCGCGTTCCAAGGTACTTCAGTGGGCCTTTAAAGACCACTGAAGCGTATGGTATGATAATCCCTGGTATGTTGCAGGTAAGTGAGCATGTGTTCTCAGATAAGGTCAGTCAACTACAGGTGGTGTGTGTGTGCTTTATAGTGCAGGTGATGAGGGCTGATGAGTATGATCAGTACGCCGGTGACTGTGAAGGCTGAGTGAGGGAGGGAGAGCCAGGCATGATTGTGATTTTAGCAGTTCATTTGGTGTAACATAGAGCTACCATAACAAATCAATATGCTGCCAGTGTCAGCACTGCATCATGGGTGTGTATAGTGATACTCATAATGATGATTATTTCTGTAAGATCAACAATATGAAGTAATGATTTTGATTTGAATCCTTGCTTATATTTCAGAAGGGGGCTTTGCTAAACACATTTCCTTAATCTGTTTTGTTCTAAGGGGAGATTCATGAAGTTCGGAACAAACCCCATTGTCTGTCCTCCTCCTCGTGTTCATCTCCCCGCTGTGGGAGCACAGCCTGTTTTTCTATATGTATCTGTGAGAGTGAGTGTAAGAGTATATTTTCTGAGAAGATTACATTAAAACACATACTTTGTTTCAGGTTTAGCAGGTGCACAAACCCCCCTGCAGATGGTGTGTGTGTAAAATAGAGGGTGCCAGGGGACAGCTCTTAAATGCTGAGCCAAGGTCTTTTACCTGGTCAGTGTGTTTAAACTGTTTCCATAAGCATGAACGGACCTGTCACCCCAAGTGAAAATAAATATACAAAAATATATTTGAAATACATTTATTTTATTCTAAGTACACTACAAATATATTTACATACTACATACTTAATATAAATACCCTGTAATTGTACTTTTGATATATATATATATGAAGAGTTCAGATGCAAAAGCCTCTAAGTGCCATCTGAAATTTTCTTCTAGAATGATCATTTTTATCAAGCTTGTATATTTAAGTTCAATAATTTCACTTAAATGGCAATGCAAATGACCTATTAATTGTCATTTAAGTGAAAGTACTTAACTTAAATATACAAGCTTTATAAAAATGATCATTCTAGAAGAAAATTTCAGATGGCACTTAGAGGCTTTTGCATCTGAACTCTTCATATATATATATATATATATATATATATATATATATATATATATATATATATATATAATTTTTATATCAGTAAGTCTCAAGCGATATGTCAGTAAATATGTTAATGGATTTGTAGTGAAATAAACGTATTTAAAATACATTTTGGCATAGATTTTTTTTTTTTTACAAAAAAATGGCATTGCTCAGGAGCTACTTACCCTTCTCCATCCCCAGCTCCTCCTCTCGTCCACAGCCAGGACTTGGCCTTCTGATATTCCTCTTCTAATCAGACTGTCATTTACCTTTATGTTGTTACATTACATTATTGTCATTGAAAACATCAATTGGTGATGTTCTTAATAAAATAGGGGTGTTGTGTTTCTTAATAAAAAAAATAAAAACATTTAGACATTTTAACCCTTTACACCAGCTAGTTTATGCAGGCTTTATTTATTTATTTATTTATTTATTTATTTATGTTTTTACTTATAAGGAAGAACTATGCTTTAAAAAATCAAATAAAGAACGGAAATGAGAAAGGTAGAAAAGTCAAAAGGAAAAATGTGGTCAAAGTAAGAACAGAAGCAGAGGAGGGAGACAGATTGTCTGGACTGGAGCTATGTTGAATGGATAGTTCCTGATAGGGAGGCAATATGGCTGTTATTAAACTGCAGCCCACCTGGATTTAAACCAGCCCCTATGTCCCTTGAGGGTTCCCATTATTGGCCAATGGGTGTGAAACAGCACAGGGGGAAAGACAGGTCACTACAACTAATCTACTGCTACCATATGTGGAACAGAGCCTGAAAACTAATAAGCTGATTCCAGAGCAACAGACAGATTAAAGAGAGTTTACTCACCTGAGGTGATGTATTTGTAATGGATTGTGTTGCTAGAATACATACAAACACGAAGATGAAGGTAATAAGTAGTGATGGCAATTTCAAAACACTGCTTCATGAAGCTTCGAAACCTTTACGAATCTTTTGTTCCGAATCAATGGTTCGGAGCGTGTATCAAGCTGCCAGAGTCCCATGATTTCAGTAAACGATGGTTCATTACGTCATAACTGTTTCGAAACACTTCGAAATTTCAATGGTTCACCGCTGGGGGCGATGATCTCTATCAACCCATGATTCATGAGGAGTCACTGAGAACCAATGAACAAGTGTCTGTGGGTTTTACCTGATCTCTAATCAGTTTTATACATTTGTAGATGTTTTAATTAGACATTAGTATAAATGAATAATGGTAGTTAATAGTCTCATATTGACTTTTCATAGCCATTCATAGAACAAACAAAACAAACCTTGACAAAATTTGATAAAGGAACACAAAGACACTTCTATAGACACTTCACATAGATAATCTTATTAAATGATTAGATAATTGCATTTGAAAGATTTTACTTAAAAAAAAATTGCAATAGATTTGTAAAAGGTGTTTTTATGGGTGTCGGATTGTTTCGAAGCCTCAACACAATACGAAAAGTTTGCTTCAACTCTTCCAGTCATTCAGTGTTTCATGAAGCCTCGATCTGCCCACCACTAGTAATAAGGCAGTCTTTATTAAATCCACATGCAACTCCACATAAAAAGAGTATAGCGTAACACACATCCAAACATAGATGAGACCCGACAACAATGAACAGAAACAAGGGAACTTAAATACAGATGCAAATGATGTGATTAACGACACACGGCTATCAGTAATGAAGACTCAAATCAGAAACCATGAAAAAGGTGCAAACTGAAAAACAATGTCCAAATGGTGAGTGACTGTGACAGTATTTTCTCTTGAAACAGAATTTTCTCTACATCACAGAAATGAACTAAAGCCATAAAATGGCAATTTTGTTTTCATTGGGTCCTTTATAAGGCTAATGTTATTGTGTTATAGTTAGTGCCTATGTTACATTACTAATGTAGTTGATAGTGGTAATGACCATAATGCTGGTGATGATTTCACCGTGTACAACATGTTTCTGGATCAACATCCTTGCAGGACCGTCTCGCCCCCTATGCTATAAATACCACCTGGCCAAAGCGACCGTTGACACTTCATGGAGAAAAATGAGTTGGAGATGTGTGCTCGGTTGCTCTCAAATGCTCAAGTTTTATTCCGTTTTCCAACTGTGCGTTGATTAATTTATTCACACCTCTACTATTAAATCCAACGTTTCATCAGCGCTCGGATTCGCTTCCACTGTGCTGTCAAGTACGACTTGCAGCAGTCTGTGAGGTAAACTAAACGCTATTGGCTATTTGAAAAGAGGGAGGAGCCATTCAATATGTCCCGCCTTAGCTTCCTGTTTCAGTGGAAATTATGTCAACGCATCATACAAAGCTGCACGTTCCAAGGTACTTCAGTGGGCCTTTACTGACAAGTTTAGCCTTACAAGGGTTAGGGTCTTCCACGCCATTCTTATTCACCTATTATTTTTATGAATAGGGTATTGTAAAAAACTTGATCCTCCCTCCACCGCCCCAATTAATATAACTGAAGAACAAGATCATTTACTCACCCTCAAGTTGTTTCAAACCTGTATGAATTTCTTTTTTCTGCTGAACACAAAAGAAGTTATTTTGAAAAATGTCGGTAACCAAACAGTTGATGGACCCCATTGACTTCCATAGTAGGAAAAAAAAATACTATGGAAGTCAATGGGGTCCATCAACTGTCTGATTACCGACATTTTTCAAAATATCTTCTTTTGTGTTCAGCAGAAAAAATAAATTCATACAGGTTTGAAACAACTTGAGGGTGAGTAAATGATGACAGAATTTTCATTTTTGGGCGAACTATCCCTTTAAGCATCCTAAAACCAATACTATCCTAAATTTACAATACTATACTTCCCAAATTTACAACACTATACTTGGAGCGATGTGATTGCAAACGATTGCAAAGTGACTCCTGAATGTTGCCAAAATCGAACTGTATACCATTCAGATAAATTAAGCCGACTGTGCTCAGAGTCAGTGTCTGCCTTTCGACTGATGTCTGGAACACTCTGATTGCACAGGTTCTCTTCACATGAGTATCTGAGCACTACTGCATCCTAATCAAGCATTTGTGGGCTTGATTACTAGAAATTATGCAAAACATATGCTAAATATATGTTTCATACATATGACAAAGTATATAGTAGTTCTGTTATATATAGAACATGACAATTGGTTAAGATCATGTGAAACATAATAACAGTTAAAATGTTTGACTGCGTGTGTATAAATAAAAAACTACAGTAGGCCTATATGCTAAACTTGTCAGCATAAATAAAAAGAATAAACTACATTTTAATATAAAGATAGAGAGAAAATATGGTAAAACCTGCTGCTATATAAATAGTGTGTGGCTTGGGAAACATGTAGCTATTAATAAATGAATAAATAAACAAAGAAATAAAGAAATAAAGAAATAATAAACCGATGAATTACAGTCATTTTACTGCATTGTATGCAAACCATAAAGTAAATCAGGGTTTACTCACCCTCATGCCATTCTAAACTTTTCTTTCTTTCTTCTGCTGAACACAAAATAAGATATTTGAAGAATGTCTCAGCTGTTTTTACATACAATGAAATTCAATGGGGTGTAATACTTTTATGTTACCTTTATGCCCTTTTTGGAGCTTGAAAGATATGGACCCCATTGACTTTCACTGAAATAAATATATTCTTTTATGCTCTGCTGGAGAAAGAAAATAATACAAGTGAAGGCGAGTAAATGATGACAGAATTTCACTATTCCTTTAATATACACCTTAGTAATCCATGTCCCTTTAAGAGAATGTTGACATTGTGAATGAATGTATAGCACAAACTATTCATTGCTGCTGGTTCTGGTTTCTGCTGTATGAGAGTTGAAAATGGTCTCCTAATTTGTTGTCTTGCACCCAAATCGTCACTGGTATCATGAGGAAAAAATACGTCTTGTGAATACTGATAGACACATTAAGCCAAGGACAACTATAAATAAAGAACAACTCAATGCATGTGTCTTCAATTTCATTCAATTTAAATCACATTGCACTGCTGCTTGGGTAATGTGCACAGGTGTCTTTGGAGGGTTGTGGATTATTGATGCGATTGGGATTGAAATCGCAGGCTTCATGCATCCATGAGCCTATATCCCTTTTCCCCTTCACTTGAAATACAGCATCCTACCAATGCCACGGCTGGTAGAATCTATAGTTGATGGACAACACTATTCCTATGAGAATTTAATGTCAAAATGATCTGTATGCCTATAATGCTCAGATTGCATGCTTCCATCATCCACAGTAACCTCAAGGTAAAGGGGAGTGAAAACAACCTAATGTCTATATAACCAAATTAAAATGTTTTTTTTTTTTTTTTTATTCCAAGAGGGTTGAAAATCGTCTCCAGGAAAAGTTCAGGGAGGCACATTGTAATTATGTGACCAGATGTTGCCGTGATGGAAGAACAAGTACCTGTCACCCATGAAATACAGGGAATTGTGAAATCACTCATTACCTCCTCAGTGATTCAGAGTGTTCCGCTTCTGCGTCGCTGAGCAGGCAAGGGCAAAATGTATTTTATCGGGACGCGGCTGTCATTTTCTCAGTGTTAGCGAGCAATGTGTCTATCTGGGCTTGTTGTTAATTTACATGCAGTCTGTAGCACAGTGGATCACCTCACTATGAGCCCCTATCCACGAGTGACCTGACACTTGAACTAATGGATGTATAGGAATTTTTCATTGACTGCAGATTATGCCATTCATACATGATACTGTTAGTAATAGGGCCCTATCATACACCCGGTGCAATGCGGCGCCAGGCGGGACGCAAGTTTTTTGCTTGTTTCAGCCTGACGCTGTTATCATTTTCATGTCTTGCGCCACGTTGTATAAACAGCAAATGCATTTGCGCCCATTTGTGCCCCCGTGGGTGTGCTGGTCTGAAAACGAGGTGTGTTCTGACGCATTGTTGGTGTGTTGCTATTTTGAGGCAACTGAAATAGTCTGCGCCATTGACCAACAAAAACCTGGTCTAAAGCCAATAGGCGGGTACACAATGCGTGTATACTCTGCTTATTACACACACAGGGATGCGCAGTAGCGCACAAACATGCCAAATATTAAAAATAAAAGGATTACAATGTAAAATATTATTTTATTTTGCCTCGCGCACGAGCAGATCCGTTTCCTTGCTAGAGAAGCGTTCAGTTTTTCCGCTTGCAAATTCCACCATGTAAATAGCGAATCCGCCATTTTTCCTCCCAGGGAATGGGAGATGAGACTCTGATTGGTTTGTTGCACGTTACGCCCAAAACACACCCATTACTCATTAAGAGAATAGGGACAACCCTTTTAGACCATGCGCTGGGCGCGCAGACTATTTTTTTCCCGTCGTTAAACTAGCAAAAGTGGATTCGGACACGACCTAACTGCACTTGCGCTGTGTGTTTTAGTGAGTTGAATTTGTACCGACTATGCAGAATTGTAAGTTGAATTGTTACATTTTAATTTAAGGCGGAAGAATTTAAATGAAAGGAAATTCATTGAACTGCTGTTGGTTATAAATAAGACATTTCATTTCCAGTATTTATTACTAATAAACATAGTTATATGCTCTATATAGGGGTACTTCCAGAAATAGTAGATTGTCAATGTTTGAAATGCCACCTATAGAAACGTGTATTTGAACATGGATGGTTAGAACATTTGTGTGGTTATTGCTCATTATACAGTTTTATAAAATTTTGTTGCAGTATTTTTTTATTTATAAAGTTTTATAATCTGAAATTATTGTGGTGGACACATTGTTTCACAAATCTTTTGATGGATGTTAATTGTTTTCACAGTAGCCTAAAACATACAGGGAATAAATAGGCATGATTAGTCAATCTACTGTAAAGTAATTATTGATGTTTTGTCACAAAACTCGTGAGCTGAAAGGGAGCCAATTCTTAAATTCTCAATTTTTACTAACCAAGTCTCTGTTTAATTATTATTATTAAATAATAATGATAAAAAAATAATAATAAAGAAGAATACCCAAATGGTGAAAGGCAAAGAGAATATGTCACAAACATAATGGGGTTGTTCAAGGTGATGTGTCTGGGTGATGAGGGCAGTCAGTTTGCATAGGAAGAGATGTTCTCTAAGAAGAAGGTGAATGTCATCACCCCTCAGGAATATGTCACTCTCTAACGTAGATGCCACCTTACATTTGAGAGAGGAAGGTCATCTATAAATATTTCAGTCTCCCCTTTGTCATTATGTCCCCTCTTTTGACATCCCAGATTTTTTTAAAACATTCTGAACCCAATTAAAAATGTATTTGAATCCTAACAAAAAGTGTACAGGTGTCACAAACACAGGAGGAGACAGACAGGTTTATGTGCACACAGTGTTTATTAAAAGCAGAGTGGTGGTGGAACAACGGGAACCAGGTGATGGTGAGAGGATGGTGTCTTGTAGAATGATGATGGTGACTTAGCTGGCAATGACTGAAGTGGATTCTCTGTGCAGGTGACGAGTGAACACGAAGACAGGCGATCTGGATCAGGAAGACGGACAGGAGACTGGATACAGGATAAGACGATCTCAGGTGAGTAGATTGGTAAGGAGTCTGACATAAAGCAGTGTATACTGCAACGAGACCAGACATGGAGTGAAAGGGGCATATAAAGGGTGTGTTGAGTCAGTACTCTGGTGATTGTGAACGAGTGGGCGGTCCTGGTGATTGAGTGATGATTGGGGCCCCATTTACACATAAATAGTTATTTTGAAAAACAGAGACATTTCCCTTCGTTTACACACAAACGGAGAATTCGCCTCTGAAAAAGATTCTTTCTAAAAACTCCAGCCAGAGTGGAGATTTTGGAAAACTCTGCTTGCACTTTTGCTTGTAAACTAAGAAAAACTGAGTTTTAGGCAGCCGACGTCACAGTATGCGACAGCTCTTGGATCTGCGTCAAAAGTGCGACTCGTGTTTCGGGATTCTGATTGGCTAATGTGGACTTGAGCTTCTCGTTACACTGCCACCTACAGGTTTGGCATGCTCTTGACGGTATATATACACGGTTTGTGTAAACTAACACTTTTCTGAAAACTGACAGGTGTGCACAATGTTTTTTTTTTAAAACGGAGAGGGTGAAATGTCCGTTTATGAAAATAGCCGGCCACGTGTAAACGTAGCCTGGGGCTGTGACGTGTGGCTGACTCTGTGGCAATAAGTGGCATATTATAAACATTTTATTTCAGTTTGTGAATGAATTGAATAACTTGATCTAACTTGATATAAAATTTAAAAATTTTGGAAAAAGCTGATAAAATGTCCATACACATATGTGTAAAAATATTATAATAATATATACCTTTAAGAACTCCCCAACCTTTGGTTTTGACTCAAGTTGATATAAGCCTTAATAAGACAAAATTCACACCCATGTCAATATAAAATTTAATTGAGGCTCTCAACTCCAGGTAATTTGAGATAAATAACAAAACGCATTGAAAAAGAAAAACAGCATTAAACAACTGCATGCGGCAACATAAGCTCCCAACGACATTGAATGCACTCAAAACAAAAGGAATTTGAACTCTCTGTTATGTGAGGAAAGATGAAATAGAAATTCCAGGTAATTCATTGCTCTCCCTGTCCTTAGCCCTTTGTGGCAGTCAATTTGATTAAATTCTCGCTTACCACAGTGGCGGAGAGCATAAAACAATGAGGAGCCCTGTGCAGGGGAGGAAATGGCCTCTTAGGGACATGATATGGATCTCATTTTGTATTTACAGTGTGGCTGTTTCAATGTGGAACACATCCAAATAATCATGGCAGTGTTGTCAGCACCTTTGCCCAGGTACAGCGATTCAGTTATGTCAGTCCAAATGTAGCAATTCTATAGGAACTTCAAACGCAGCAGATATGTATGAGGCTTGAAGATAAAAAAGCATATAACAACACAGAACTTTCTGTGTGTGGCCATGATGCTGTAACAGCTAGCCTAATCTGTTTCTATTTCCTTTGCAAAGGACTTTTATTTTGTTCCCTGTATCTTAGTTCCAGTTTCCTTAGTTCTTGTCTCTAGTTTGTTTCTATGGTCACTCATTGATTATGTTCACCTGTGTCTTGTTTAGTTTCTCATTATCATGTGTGTATTAAGCCCTTAGTTTATTTAGGTTCACTATCATGTGTTTTTTCACCTATGTGTGTAAGCTGTTGTGTTTGTTTCTTCAAAGTGTAAAGAGCTGCATTTAGATCCCCCTCTCGTCCTTTGCATCGCCATGCCTGACCAGCCATGACAGAACACAGGACCAAGACAGGACTTAGGTCATTGGTTGCCCTGGAAAGAGAACACTCTGACGGAATGTTCTTTAGTTGATGCCAATGGGGAACTCCAACTGGTGGCGTTGTGGCTAGTGGGTTCCCCCTGACAGTGGGGGTGGTCGGGGAGGACACTGACTTCACAATCTTCCACTCTCCGTGTTCCAGGGCCAGAGGATGTCCCAAACCAAGCCCCCATGCCTGCCACGGACCCAGAGCCTGAGCCAAAGCCCACCACAGACCCAGTGCCAGAGCTCACGCCCACCTCGCTCATCGACCCATCAGCTCCACCATGGCCCATTGCTCCCTTGACTCCTCCATGGTCTTTAGGCCTTTAGGCTCTGCCAGGGTACTTTATCCCTCCAGCTCCATCTTGGTCAGACATCGCTCTGGTTTTATCTCAGCCCTTCACTCATTCGATGAGCTATCTCTCCATCTTCGCCCTAGTCTTTGATCCACCTGACTATTACTCGGTCTGCAGTTCCCCTGGTTCAGCCCTGATAAACACCATGGAGGGCTCCGCTATGGACCTTCAGCCCTCAAGTGTTGTCAGGACAGGGTGAATTTTCTGATTCTCTGTGGCCTCCTCTACCATCCCCTCAGTGGTTCCTTCCTCTGTTGGCTCCTCTTTGGTGTTTCTCTCTACCGGTCCCTTCCTGGATTCTTTCTCCCAGTATTTTGTTTACAAGAGGTAAAGTTTAAGCTCAATATTGCCTAAATTTCATTATAATTGCATTAAGAGGGTGCATGTCACACCTTCTGTGTGAACGCAAACACGTCCCGGGATTGATGCCGGGATCGATGCCGGGATGGGGACCTAGTATTGGGATCAGTCCCAGAAAGCGCCCTGTGTGAACAAAAGCCAGGACCAATGCCGTAAGGGGTGTGTCGTAGTGATGACGCACGTGCCATCACGCGACTCTGTTGCTCTTAGAAGAAAGTTTGTGTTCGTCATCAACAAAGAAAGAACGCAAAAATGTCTGCAAACTGGAATGAACCAGAGACCAGGGAGATCCTTACTATCCGCGCTGAAGCTGAGATCGTTCGCCAGCTTTGTGGAACGGTACGCGATGCGTTAGTGTACATGTTTTCGACGCGTACGTTACACGTCACATCCTGACGTAACGTGTCTTTACGGGATGTGTGTGAATGCACTCACAGATTCCGGGAAAATCCCTGGTAGTGTGAATGAACCAAAATCAAACGATCCCGGGACAAATCCCAGGACACATTATCCGTGTATTTTCCGGAATCTCTTTGTGAAAGGGGCTTAAGTAACTTTGCAACTACATGTCAACTAACTCTCATTATAGTATTAGTAGACTGTCTGCTTAATATCTCCTAACTCTTTATTTTGATGGTCCTCCTACAGACATTCTACTGACCGTAAGTAACTTTGCTAATATATGTCAACTTATTCTAACCCACCAGTCTACTCTACTAAAACTCTAATGAGAGTTAGTAGACATGTAGGTGCAACTTATAGTCAACAGAGTGCATTAAAGGGGTGGTATAACGCCCTTTTCACAAGATGTAAAATAAGTCTTTGATGTCCCCAGAGTGTGTATGTGAAGTTTTAGCTGAAAATACCCCACAGATATTTTTATATAGCATGTTAAAGTTGTCACTTTTTGAGGGTGAGCAAAAACGCACCGTTTTTGTGTCTGTTCCTTTAAATGCAAATGAGCTTCTGCTCCCAGCACAGAGGGCGGAGCTTCAACAGCTTGTGTTCTTTTATCTCGCACACATTTTTAATTTTTAAAAATTTTTTTTTTACTTTAGCCTTTTTATGTTCAAACCGAAGTCAGAAAGATGGAGAGACTCAAGAAGAAGTGACAACATGTAACAACCTTTCTGAATGGTTAGTTGATGAATTTATGTAGCTTATGTGTAGTTATCTTCTAGTCATTGATTAGCATATTCTGTCTTGATAATCTATAAATCGCATTCCCGATGGGCGGGTTTATGTGAATATTAGGGTTAATGATGTCACTAACCCAGGAGGAATGTCGTGTAGTCCATACCAGCCATTTGTTGTAGTCCTTAAAAAGCAATTTCTTTAAAACAAATATCTCCCTTTGCTTTGAACTTTGAGTGTTGTAACTTTGCAGATGTTGCTTTATGATGTTGCTTCATGCTCAAACAGCAACATTACACACTAACTATAGCTAGTAAAGTGAAATCATATTCAACCACCCCTTTAAAGGGACCATCAAAATAAAGTGAAACCATGTATTCTTTTGTGAATTAAGTAGACAGGACTATGGAAACTGTAGGAGACCACAATGAATGAGTTTTTTTTGACAGCATAATGTGAACATGATTGTTGTCTCTATATTCAGGGCAATTTAACATTTAAATCAAATCCACAGTACTTAAACCTGACATTCTGGCACTCTGACAGTTTGACAATCTGGATTTCTCAGTTTAACCATCAGCTGCTTTGTTTTTGACTGACTGAACTCAGGGAGGAGGTCTTTAATGTCTGTCGTTCCCTAGGGACCTCTTGTCTTGTGATTAACAGCTTTGGTTGTGTCTGCAAAAAAGCCATCCATCTGTCCTCATACACTCCATCTCGCTTTGCAAGCCCAGCCCAGTGCCAGTCTGAATTATTATCACACAGTGGCTTTGATAAGTTGCTGTCTCTTGCACTGAGGGCAGAGGCACATGTGATGTTTAGCTGATCAATATATTTCCACCCAGTCATCAGTGAAGTGGATTTGAAAATGTTTGGAGTGTTTGCAGCTAACCTGCTGGCAGTGGTTGCTCTTGGAAGCATTTTAGAAAATAACAAATTACATCGCTGAGTCTTGATTTTTGATTTTTTGATATTTTTATATATTTTTTTAGGCTGCATTAATGGTGCAATAGGCGACTTCTGAGAAAAAACTGTTGATATCTGAAATCAACCCCAAACAAACTCGCCCCTACATTCATTGCTCCGCCCTCAAAATGCACAAACACGCAGTGCAAGAGTGGATGTCTCTTTATTATAGCAAAATAATGCTTCACGTAAAATAATGCGAAGATGATGAACAAGGAAGAACAAAAAATTAGCATACAGTACACAAGTATATTCAAGCAAGAGTTGGTTGTTACTATTACTATAGCTAACATTTCAACAATAGCATACATTGGTTCTGTGAAAGTTACACACATTTGTTGTGTACAAGTTACAACAAAGTTACAAACATTGGTTCTGTGAATGTTACACACATTTTCACCGTTTTCAGGCCTTCTCGCTTAAGTCTCCACCAGCTCTGGAAAGCTTTTCTAATATCAAAACAGGTCCTAAAGCACTTGCCTGAACTCTTCTTTTTCCAGTGATTTTCCTCTGACCTTTTTTTTTTTTTTTGTATTGTCTCTCAACCATCACTCTTTCTACAGTCTTTGTTCAAATCTCCCTCTTGTTCTTATTCCTAACCCAGCTGATTCATAGGTAATGCAATTTAAATTTAATTGTACACTATTGAAAAGTAGTGATTCAAGATTCGTCTTGTTTAGATTTTCTGGAGTAACTAAAAATTGCATGTGCAGTATAATAGTAATACAACTTCTGTATAAACACATTTTGTTTCAATGTCGACAACACTTTTTGGATTATATATCTGTAAACCATAAGTAAAGCTTCAAATTACTATTATTTTTTCACCCCATAGCTCATTTTAACCCAACTAAACTTGATATCCCCTATTCTGTATTACTAATTCACCTTTCCAAGCACATTTAACAAAAAGTTCAAAAGGGAAAGTTGTAACCAGATTTTTAGGCATATTATCATCCATCTGTGTAATTTGAATAAAAACAATTGTTTTAGTGAAACACAAACACATTTCATTTGATATCATCATGCAGAACATTTTACATATTTCATTTCTGAAAAAATGAATTTCTGAATTGCAATAATCAGTACTGCATTTTGGTGTCTTTGCCTTGTCATTTAGGTTATTGTAGGTGGTACTGATGTGGGAATCCAATTTACCTGTCCATGAAATAGAAAACTATAGTTTATGGTTCTAGATTCATGGAATTATTTTATGGCTCTGCAGTGGCTTGATTTAAGAGAATTATTTTAAATCCCCTCGAGACAAAAACAACCAGGTCCAGGTGAACAAGATATATAAGTACCTGAGGGGTAATCATGCCACACTCCCTGGATGATTGCTTTTGCACGCAGCATAACAAGTTCCATCAACGTCCAATGGCAATTGATTGCGGAATTGCATTATGAAAACATAACTTTGCAAATTGATTCACTAAAAAGTGTCAGACACAACGATTAGCTCTGTGTGCCTAGAGGCTAATGGATTATGATGTATACTTTGCTTGCCCCCGAAACACTATCAGAGTTTACCTTCAATTTATCATGAGGATGTGTTCAGGGATGACAATGGGCAGATAATTTCTTCTCAATGATTTTGTAAAGCATCAGACTTTTTCAGCATGAACAATTGGCTCTCAGAATACAGATACCATGCTGTTCCTTGCTATGCTGTTGCATTTACATAAGCAGCGGTTTGATAAATGACTCTGCGCTGGCCTGATGACCCAGTCGAATACGCAGCCCTATTATATTTAAAGGAGAGCGCTACATGTCTAGCTTTACATTCCCGGGAGATGAGGCACCCACAGTGCTGGGAAATGACTGCAAGTCAGAACTTAACCAATGAGATCATTTAGAAAGTGCCCTATTTTCTTTTTTATTTATTTTCTAAGTTCCCTCTTCATTATGTTGTCCTATTCAGGTTATCTGGATAAGTGGCTGCATTCTTGTTCCATTTCTAAGAATCATCTTTCTCGTTTTTAGTTAAGCTGTATGCATTTGCATATAGTGGCACATGGTGTGTGTGTATCTCTGGAACCCAGCTTGTGTTCAACTTGTGGCATCACCTCCAGATCATGAAGGTTATAGTGAAAAAAAAAGGTTAGCTGACAGAAACTGTACTTAACATGCTGGAGCCATACAGTAAAAGCACCCTAAGCCTGCCTGACAAGCAAAAGACAAGCTAACCATATCCTTCCTATCTCCTCCACACCTGCCCACAACCCTGAGCTTCAACACATTCTTATTCATATTCCACACACTTGTGGGCACACACTCACAATACTTGTCTAGGGCTGCATATTCCCATGAAAATTCATGCAGTGGCTCTAGTAGGCCTGTGATCATTCCGGTCGGTCTGGTTTCATCCGACAGATTCCTTTTTTTTATCATATGAGAGGAACCACCTGTTAAACATTTATAGCTTGAGCTCCGTGACTGGAATTCTGGCCCATTAGAAGGGAAAAAAATGCATGGCTGCATCTCCATTCAGTGAAAATAAGAAAAGAAAATTGACACACCTGCTACCCATGAGTGAAACAATGTACAATTTGACATTAAATTCAGTTATGTGGAGCATGTTAGACTGGTTATGCTTAAAGATGAAGTCATTAATCATTTAGGTGGACCAGACAGTTTACTGGTTGATGCCAATTAGCTTGTCTTTTTAATCTGTCCTTTGCAAAACATGGGTTATTTTGTAGGGATAATTGTGTGAGAAAGACCACTGTCTGTTTTGTTTTGTATCTGTCATAAGCATGTGAAGTTTAACAATGAGTAATGGATTGGATGGAGGAGCATTGGGAGCACTTGCTAGTCAAGTCAAGTCATCTTTATTTATATAGCGCTTTTTACAATACAGATTGTTTCAAAGCAGCTTTACAGTGATAATAGGAAAATAATGGAACAAAGTTAGTTTTTTGCTGTAAAGCAGCTCTAGAAGAAAATAGCGTCATAGTCCAGCTTAAGTAAGTTCAGTGATGGTTCATTTTTGCTGTAAAAAAGATAATATATAGCCGCTCTGGAGAAAACAGTGATGTCATCGTCCAGCTCAGTTCAGTTCTCATATAATGATGTCAGTGCAGGCATATCATTAATATTGTTGAATATTAAGTGTCCCCAACTAAGCAAGCTAAAAGCCAAAGACGACAAAGGCAACAGTGGCAATGAATCAAAAGTTCTCCTCTGGCCAACAAACGAACAGTGTATGATTATCAGGCAACATTACAGGTCAGAAGTCAGACTGGATCGGAACATTCAGAATAGTTAACCAGCTCCACCTGGAAGCATTATATATAGGTATTATGAGTGCGGGATTTGAGTTGAAGTTTTTTGTTGAGTTTTTGGAGAGTAAGAGAACGTCTTAAGTTATAATAATAATAATAATAATAATGGCCAATGCAGTGATGATGTCGAAAGGTGCCCCCCAGCGTATAAAAAGGGCACCTGGAAACACGTAATCAGCAACTTAAGTTTCAGTCAGCCAACGAGTGGAAACGGCCTGCACAACGTTGGGGAAAGAGCATAACCTCACTTAATTCCCAGATATCTGGGGAAGGTGAAAGAGAAGAGAATATCATTATCATTGACGATCATCTCAAACATCTGTCAGCTCTATTTCTGAATATATTACCAGGGAGCCAAACACCCAGTGCCAGCTCGACCTGACGCCAGCCACCCTCCCAGCCCCTTTTTTTTTATTATCCTATATTCTCCAGCCACACTCGCCTTCTGCTCTTCTCTCCAGGAACTTGTCCCTGGCGAGGGCTCAGACAGCCTAGAAAGAGCTTGCACCTGGCGAGGAATTAATTTCCCAAAGGCGGCTGACTGCGCCCGCGCCTCTCTGTTCATTACCGTCTCAATGGTGAGTTCCCGTTTCCTCGCGTGTAGATCTGTTATCCTCTCGCGAATGTCATTTACTGCGCGGGCCAGCATCAGTTGTGCGCTCCGTTAATTTTGTCATTGATTTTTCGCCATATGGAACTCC
Organism: Rutilus rutilus; assembly: GCF_951802725.1. Taxonomy (NCBI): domain Eukaryota; kingdom Metazoa; phylum Chordata; class Actinopteri; order Cypriniformes; family Leuciscidae; genus Rutilus; species Rutilus rutilus. The sequence continues at coordinate 32,219,087 of NC_140214.1, read as the reverse complement.
TTGGTCCAAGAATGTGAGTGCGTGAGCTGTTAATTTGGGGGTTGAGGATACTGTTGTAGCAAATTAGCTCAAATGAGGGGAATATATAATTAATAATTAATCATACTGGTTATGATAAATTATTACCTACACATTTTAAATCACCCAAAAAGGGTATACATAGCCCGTATATTTGTATCTCTATATATAGATAATTAAGCACAACGAATCATTATCAATTTTGAATATACTGATAGGCTATAGATCAAATTTAAGAATAACCTACAGAATTAATTTCACATCGAATAATCTGTTCGTCCACCGAACCGACCATACGATCTTCTTATAAACTCTCAAGAAAGGCTATTCTTCTGGTCATGAAGAATAACTTTCCTGTTCCATAAGATTATTAACCTGTAGGCTACTCAACAATATAAAGCTTGTAGCTTAAGATCACACATTTAAGAGACTTTGTTCGGTGAGCAGCAGACAGAGACAATCAAGCGTATAATGGGTTTTAATAAATGAAACTATAAAAACATTCAACTGCATTTAAACAAAGACTTATAACAGAATAACGAAAGTAAAGAAAGAAAGAACAGATCACAGAATGGCAAAATATCACAAACAGTTAACCTTTAAGAGCCAGCAAAGAATCAAATCACCTTAAAGCAGGGGCAGACAACCGTAAACGCATTTAAATCTCGATAGAAATAATACTTGCATGGATCTTTGGTGCTGAGCAAGAATGCATGTGTGTGAGTGTCCGTCCCCGGTGTGTCCGTTAGTTTGAAGCGTTCTTTTGGTTCTTCCGGAGCGCGTGTCGTTCGCGGGAAGTTCAAACGGTTTACTTGTAAGCAAAGTTGGCGAAAAATTTAGGCTAAGTCCATTTCACTCGTAGATAGAAATGAACGAGCCCGAGACTAAGACAAGGCAAGAAGCTGGAGATAAGACTAAGACAAAAAGCTAAGAAAACAAAAGTAAAACACAAAACAAACTTAGAGAGGACAAACTTGGAGAGAGAGAACTGATGATGAGCACCGTCATCGTCCTTTAAGGGAATCATAGTCCACACCTGTTTTTGGTGGACGGACAAATAAAAACCAGAAAACTTTGAGCGGGAGAGAGTCTCTTTGTCTTCTCTTGACAGCCTAATTTGCATGGTTTATGATGGTGTTAGAATTCGTCATTTCTACTCCAAAGAATGGTAAACATAGTATAATACATTTTATGGTAACCTACTATATATATTTAGCTTAGGCAAACCAAGAGGTTTAATTCGGTATCAAGATAGATATGTCTGGAAGATACAAAGATAGAGATACATTCTTATTATTGGAAATAAGCACTTAGAGTTCAACTAACACAACTAGAAAGTCATAACTAGGCTAATATGAGGTGGAAGACATACATGCATACAGGAATATATCATACCTTTTGGAATGACTTATATTCTGAGTTAAATGCAAAGAATGTTTGTGTATGTGTATTGTAGCTTCTCTGAGAGGTCTCTCCTGCCGCCTGGACTGCTTGCTTGTCGTGAGAGGGGAGTTGGAGGGATTACGATCTGTTTGAAGCTCACAAAGGGGTTCGGAGGTGTTTCTGTTTAATCTCTGTCATGCCACAAATGTGTAAAAGGGAGCAATTCGATCCAAACTCATTGGCACTAAGCTGTGGTTTACATGAAATTAGTCAATAGGTTAAAAGCCTTCTGAATCTGAGAATGAGTAAGTCGTCGTGATTTCATCCATACGCTACACTGTTTTTATCCAAATAGCAGTGAGGATCATTTATCATGCTGAATTTATATTTGTTCCACTTTTCGAGGGAATGATCAGGTTATATGGTACAATTCAGGTAATACCATGGAAATAAACAAGGCTTCATTTTACAGTACAGTTGCACTTTACTTACCGAGTAAATTGTAAAAACATTTGCAATAACATACCCAGTATTTAAGACGTGCCATGACATTAGGGAAAACTGTTCCTGCGGGGTAGTTACCAGGTAAGTGTAAGGTAAATTATTTGATAAACCCTCTATAAATGGGTGTAGCAATGAACAACAACTATGTAAGACAAGGTAATTTATTGGAAAATACCGTCTTAATTTCAAGATAGTAATAAATAAACATGGACTGTTACCAACATAACCCTAGGATAACTACAAACCTAACTTGAATTGATGGGTAATACTGGAGGTGTTTCTAAAAATTGTCTGCCTACATTCTGAGGAAGTACACAATTAAATCTGAGTTATTACCAACCTAAACAGGTAACAATTACACAGTACTTTGTTGAGTTGATATTTAACAGTGGTGTTTTTTCCCCTGGTAGTTTCTATGTAATTGCATACTAATCACCTTAAGTAATTACACACTAAAATACTATAATTTACCATATGCTTACCAGGTAAATACTTAGTAATTAGTTTGTAGTTTCTCTGCATTTACATACTTGTTACCTGTGGTAATTACCAATAACCAACTATAACTTACCATATATTTACCCGGTAAATACCTAGTAATTAGTTTGTAGTTTCTCTGCATTTACATTCTTGTTACCTGTGGTAATTACCAATAACCAACTATAACTTACCATATATTTACCAGGTAAATACCTAGTAATTAGGGGACTGTAAAAGGAAGGGTTACCGTGATTTTAATATTTTGATATAACGTCCAGATCTCCAAAATGGGATTTTAAGTTAAATTGGCTATTTATCCCAATCTATTATTGATGGTTGTTTTGTTAATAAAAGTACTTGAAGGTGACCTATCTGTTCTCTTTTGCTACTGGCTGTTGAACCTGTGTTGCTGACAAAATTATTTTCTTGGGCATAAGTCTCTGGTGGCTTGGTCGGGAGTTAAGTGTGACCTTTTGATACAGCTCAGTCACATCTGCTTATGTTATTCTGCTGAAACAGTTGTTTGAGTTCCTTCACATGTGTGCTGTGTCAACACTAGTCTTAGCAACCAAAGTAACGTCTGAGCACTGCCATGTACACGTGTGTCATTTCCATGACCATTCTTAGATGAACATGACATGGGAAAGGAGTGAGGATGTGTAGTTCTGAGCTAAACTGAAATGACAGGGTCTCCCCTGGCAAGAAGACATGGCACATTAATCAGCAAAGAAGCTGATTTTTTGCCCCTATACTTTGTACTTTGAAACACCCAGACCTTCCATAATGTTTCAATGATGTTAGATCTGCTGGCTGGGTAAACCTCAGAAACTGTTTTGACCTCTTGAGAGCTAAATTAAGATTTTAAATACAAAGAAATAATCAGGTCTAACTCCCACTAGATTCTCGCATCATTAGGAGTCCCCTAGCGTTTTATAGTCAGCAGCAGTTATTTTTCTTTTGCTGGCATTTTTTGGTCATTTTTTTTTCAGTAACAGCATTCTTATATGGCAAACAGGGTTCAGTATGACTCAACAGAACATTTGTAAAAATAAAAAATAAATACCTCTGGGCCCAGGTTTTGTGCTCCTTACAGAAATTATGGTCATGTGTTTTTGTGTGATGGCCTTGGATACGAGCAGTTTCCGAATGGCATCCCTGCTGTAAATTCCAGGATTATGACTCTCATAACACACAGTTTTTTTATTGAGTTGAAAACACAGAGGTGCTGATTCAGTTCCATGTTAACCCTCTGGGGTCTGAGGTGTTTTCTGGCCCTGGAGGTGTTCTGACATGCTCTGACATTTGTGCTTATTTCTGTTACTCTTTTGTGGCATTTTGCAATTATACATAACATGGAGATGATAAAAGTATTGTTTTCAAAGACTAGCACTTTGACACCCGCTATCAAAAGTTTGCAAAAGCCGCTAAAATGAACGGCAAAACACAAACATTTTTCTGTTTTTAGTTGAAACCGGATTGTGTAAACGGCCCCTTTGTCAGTGCATTTTATTAATGGACGAATTTCTGAAGAAGATGACATCATGCGCATGCGTATTATGCGTTCAGTCTATAGTGTTTCATCGCCATCTAATGGCCAGGCAGCAAAATACAGCGTTTTTAGTCATTTTCGCAGATCCGTGTGAATAGAGACCGTTTTGACAATGGTGTCATCTGTATGCGTAAATTTCTCAGTTTTAAGCATATCTTTGTCGTGTAAACATACCCTTAGTAGTTGTAGTAGTAGTACTTGTTACTGATGGATCTACCATTCTGGTGCCAAAACCCCATAGTTGAAGTGCTGATTGTCTGTTCTTTTCTCTAGGTTGATCATACTGCTTATTGATGTTACCACATAAGCTATACGTTTTTTTTATACGCAAATTTTTCTAACCAACTAACTTGCTATATATGGTCATTAAATGGCTTTCCTGAGGTAAATGTAACGTTCCATTTGATGAACATCACCACAGAATCATCCTAATTTACATCTCTTTCTCTCTTCCCCCATTCCTTCTCTCTCTCATGCTGAGATCACCAAAATTCACCCAGAAATCTATATGGTTTAATGTGAATAAATATCATACAGTTTTATACATTTTTGCTATCATTTGAAATGTCTCAGTGCAACTGGTACAAATGTCTCATTCCCAAAGAAGTAAACCAAAAGGTAATAAAGTTCAAGTTTAGAGATAACTTAAAGATAACATTTAGAGATAACATCCAGGCAAATAGCATCCTGCCCAAAAGGTGTAAACTCTGAATGCAAACTCCCATTGTTAGCAAATTTTTCCATGTGACAGAAGTTTCTGTCTATATAAAGAAATGCAACGAGAGGCTCAGCGCGATTTGTAACTCAAATTAGCCCGTGATGCGGAGAGTATATAGGGACTCAGCATCAAGTATTTTCTAATGTCAGGTTTGCATCTTTTCTCTTTATTCCAGAGCATTTTATGTTTTGTATTTATTATCTTTGAACTGATTATGACATTGGCATGATACATTTACCTGACATAATAAATTGTAAACATTTGATTTTTATTCTGACTGACTCTGAAATTGTTCTCTCAAGTAGATTAAACGGATTCGTATGGTACTGCAAGTCTGCATCAGATTAGTGACGACTATTATTTGGCACTAATTCAAGTGTACTTGGTTCACAAAGACAATAAGTGAATTTCCGTTTAGAACAGCAAAAACACTGCTTGACCAATCTACATTAGGGTGTGTCTTACCTCTGTTTTAATTTAATGTTACTTTAGATAAGTGTACGTGGGAAACCATGGCATGGCCAATCCAAAGCTATTATAAGAGTAAGTAATGTTGGTCTGCTTATATTTGTAGTAGTAGCCATACCTCTGCCTGGCAGATGTGTTTGTTGCATGTACTGTCAAACAGACACACACAGGGAGACATGGAATGATGATATTGATGATTGATGATATGCTTGATAGTGTAAACTTGGATCTGTTACCACAATATTTTAACATTATCATACCCATAAACACACCGATTTGCAGCTCAAATAGTTTTAATGCTAATGAATCAGACATACTAAAATATGGTGGATAGATCAATGATTCTCACCAGGTGTCCTGGAGCCTCCACAAAGCTGCATGTTTTAGATGTTGCCCTTGTCTGTGTCACAGGTGCAGAAGAACTCAAATGTAGGTTAAAGGCTGAGTAGAAGAGCATACAGGTGAGTGAATACACAGTAAAATAGACAGGAACTGCACTTTGTTTTTGTTTTACTTTGTAAAATACTTTTTGTAAAGCCATTAAATAACCTCTAATAGGCTGTTTAATAGCAGGTTCCCTTGCGTCAACTTACCTCATATTGTGTTGCTACATTGTTCTCACTTGATGGTGTGTTTAATGAGCTGTATCTGTTTTTCCTGGGCAATGACATTGGAAACCCAAGACTTTAAGGTATGTTCTTTTGTAGAATCTTTTAATAATAAACACATGGTGGGAAATATTCACTGAAGCAATCAGTGTGCCAACTAGTACATCCCCTACATGCTAAGCACACTTATCTGGCATTATTTATATGAGGCACTGACTGTCACTGATTTGTTTGCCAACCGATACAATCTGTCGTTTATATCTGTGAGGTGGTTATATACAAATTATAGTGAACTCACTAAGTACAGCAGACCACTTCAATACACCAGCCATGATCAATTTCCCTCTTCCTAGTGTGTCCATAAACATGCAACACACACCTGATCAACAATAGAAACATCTGCATGATAGTTGTCCGCCATGTTTGTGAAATGAGACCTTGGCTTCAAAATAAGAGGTTGGCTCAACACCACTGTGTATTGACTTCCCATACACTCTTCTTGATCTGCTTTGACAAGCAATAACTTTGATTATCAAGGCCTTAATGATATGTTACCTTGACACTAATTCCCTTGATGACAAGTCTGTGCAACGTTGCATATTTCTCCAGATCAGGTAATCAGGTGTTTTTTTTCTCAAATTCTGCCATTTAAAAAAAAAAAAGAAAAAAAAGAGAAGCTATGATTCTCATCTATCAACAATGTGCCTCGCCTAGGATTTTATTATCGCTGAATTTCTCATGTGGCTTTCTAATTTGCATAAAAAAAGTTCTGGCCATCTGTTTAGTAGACAAACATAAACTATAAACAAAAAACAGACACATCTGAGTTAAATTTAATGTACAGATGGGTTGTCCATTGGTAGAGAAACTCAAAATATAAGCAGCGGGAGGCAGTTGGTTTGTGTACTCTACTAGTAGCATATTAAATTCAGTCAGCAGAGTGAACAACTCAAGGTCGTTGTCAGAAGTAAGGCAAATGCTGGTTCCCTGTGGGGAGAGAGGTTAGTGAGACACAGCATGAGAGTGTTAATGTTGTGTGCTCCATGTCCATTTATGAAATATATACTGCCAGTTTTGCCTTGACAAGGTTCCAAGGTTCCGTCCTGCGACAGCAGGTCCAGGATCAGATCTTATAGGCTACTTGGAGCCATTTATAAAAGTGAAAAATTTGTCTCAAATTAGTAGTATAGTAGTAATTTTAGTAATAATACAAAATTACTAGTAATACAAAAAAGTATTTTTGGTTTTGACTACACTGTGAAAAGTGACCAGTTGACTTAACTTAAAAAAGTGAGGAAACCCGTTGCCTTAAAGGTGTAGTTCACTTCAGAATAAAAATTTCCTGATAATTTACTCACCCCCATGCCATCCAATACATGTCTTTGGAACTAATGGGTTGAAGGTCCAAATTGCAGTTTCAGTGCAGCTTCAAAGGGCTCCACACGATCCCAGCCGAGGAATAAGTGTCTTATCTAGCGAAACAATTGGTCATTTTCTAAAAATAAAGAAAAAAATATATACTTTTTAACCACAAATAATCATCTTGCACTAGCTCTGGGATGCGCTACGCATTACGTAATCACGTTGGAAAGGTCACGCGGTAAACTGACGTAGGCGGAAAATGTAGGGCAAGGTGAAAAATGAATTTTCTCCTCCAACTTGAAAATCGTCCGACATCGTTGTTTTACCTTTTATTATTATAATTTTTTTAAAGGGCATTTGACTTAGTCTTTGCACGTTCACTTTGTGAACACTAGGTCGGTACTTCTGCCTATGTGCTTCATCACAGCTATAGTGCAAGACGAGCATTTGTGGTAAAAAAAAAAATTTTTGGACAAATGTTTCTTTCTTTTAGAAAATGACCGATCGTTTCACTAGATAAGACCCTTATTCCTCGACTGGGACCGTGTAGAGCCCTTTGAAGCTGCACTGACACTGCAATTTTGACCTTCAACCCGTTGGTTCCTGCTGAAGTCCACTATAAAAAATCCTGGAATGTTTTCCTCAAAAACCTTAATTTCTTTTCGACTGAAGAAAGAAATACATGAATATCTTGGATCATGTGGGGGTGAGTAAATTATCAATAAATTTAAATTTTGAAGTGAACTAATCCTTTAAGATTAAGTATAAATAAACTTCATGAGTAATTGAAAAAAAATAAGTTATGTGGAATTGGCAAGTTCACAAAACTTATTTTTTTAAATTACGCATTAAGTTTATAACTTTATAATTTTAAGGCAATGAGTTTCCTCACTTTTTTTAAGTTAAGTCAACTGATCATATGGGTCTTATGGAAGCAAAGGCCCTATCCCAAACGGCACCCTAACACTTGTGGTATTCCTACAAGTCTGCACTTTCATGACGTAACACCATTTAGACTGTCGGGAAGAAGTCTGCTGCAGAGCTCGCTTCAGTGAGAGCTCGGCAAAAGTGCGCATCGAGGGCACATATCACCGCAAAGATAGCCCCTCACCACTCGCGAGTACCCTTCTGACACCTAAAAGGACAAATGGGACACCTTACATTCTCAAGGACTTAACGGACACGCGTATGTGGCATGCTTTGTAAGTCCAGAAGACTGTAAGTGCATATGAAAAGTGTGCCATTTGTGACAGGGCCACAGTATACAAATAGAGTATACAAATTGAATACAAAAACCAGAATGTAGTATAAGAGGTATACTTATGGACACACCTATCACACACACTTTGATGGAAATTGACTAACAGAAATCATGCAAAAAACACACAATTGAACCGTAGACTGTAAAGAAAGACGTACAACGTGTCTCCACTTCCATCCACTGTAGAAAAATGAAGCCAGAATATTCCCTGCCTGGTTAATTAGAAGCTATTTATCCACATTGCAGGACTCTTATTGCAGACACATAAGACTGCAAGAGCGTCTTTTTTGTAGACCCTGGAGGATACAGTATGTTATAGAAAATTTAAAGTGCCGTTTCGTGCTCCAAAGATATTTCAAGTGGCCATGGGCGGTTATTACTTGAAAGGAGAAATGAGAAACCTCAAACCAATGGCACCACTTCCACAGCGCTAGCTTGATGGATAACATCTCCTGGTTACCAATATCATAGTTGACCTCCGTGGGCAAGATCTTACAGGAGTAGAAGGCACTAGAGAAGAGTTTAAGAGGAGTGCCATGGCGCTGCAGAGTACTGCTCCCATGACGAAACGCCATTCAGGGTCTGTATGTTGGAGGACAGGCATGGATGTGAAGGCTGTTTTGAGTGTGTTGCAGCCAGGATGGTGAGTTGGCCAGCCCATATGGCATAACCCAGTATTCATAGTGGCCGGTGGGAGTGATGGACATGGTTATCCACTCATTGCCCTTTCAAATGCGGTTCAAATTGTAGGCGTTTCACAAACCTAACTTGGAGAATACATTGCATTTAAGTTGCATTGGTTCTTCCAAACCTTTCAAAGAGTGAGAGATAGAAAGAGGGGTTGAATATTATTAATGTTTTTAATGTACTATTTATTAAAACAAAGTATAACCAAGTATCAATCGGCTGTAGCAGACTGTTATAGGCTAGAGTTAGGTGTTAGGGTTCGGGTAGGTAGAATAAGTTGACATGTATACTTGAAAAGTTACTTATAGTCTGAATGTCTTTTGGGAGCATCAAAATAAAGTCTTAGCAGATATTAAGCACACACACAGTCTAATAATACTCTATTGAGAGTTAGTTGACATGTAGTTGCAAAATTGCTTATAGTTAAAAAAAAGTCTTTAGATGTATTTCAGTTTCCAACACTTGGCAATATAGCAAAGAAATTGTTTGATGCAATATGATTTTTCAGACTGCCTTACTGCCTATACCAGAAATCCTTTATGTTTTCAGAATTGCATTATTAAGCAGTTTAAGGTCTCAACTTGATGAATGAACTTCATGCTAGTCTTCTTGCAACAGGGTGCTTCAACTGTTAGGCCTTTTGCTTATACTGTATGTGTAACTCTTGTATTTTTAATTTAAAATATCTTTTAAGTTTATTGCTTGTGTCACGCTTTTGGCTGTGTGAGGCAGGATGAAGTGACAACAGGAATTTAATATAAACAGAAACTTACCAAAACTACAACACAGTGTTGACGAGAACCGACCGTGAACAGAGAACAATGAGGAACTTAAAGGTCCCATGACATGAAATTTTCACTTTCTGAGGTTTTTTAACATTAATATGAGTTCCCCTAGCCTGTATATGGTCCCCAAGTTTCTAGAAATTTGAATCGGTGTAAATCGAGCTTTTGCTATCTTTCTCTGCCTTTGAGAAAATGGAGGCTCAATCAGGCTGATCTTGAATCTCCTCCTTATGACGTCATGAGGAGAAATGTTACCTCCCCTTTCTCTGCTTTGCCCGCCCAGAGAATATTTCCCGACCATGAGAAAATGAGCTAGGAAGTAGGAACGCGCGCGCGCGATTTTAGTTTGTCCACGAGAGATATCATGGCTTTTGAGCGAGCGAATAATTGCTCAATAACTGGATGTACAAATGAACACCGAAGCCTTCATCCAAGCCCCAGAAGAACCAGTGGATTAATTTCATTTTCTCTGGAAATGCGCCGACACAACTTCCCAAAGTTTTGCATGTCTGCGGCAAACATTTCACCGACGACTGTTCCCTCAACTTGGGTCAATACAGAGCTGGGCTTGCTGAACGTCTGAAACTAAAGTCTGGATCAGTACCAACTCTCTTTGGCTCAGCTACACACCTCGGGCAAGCAAGTCAACTAATGATATATAAGTGTGTTGCTTGTTTACTGTTTATGGTTAGCTTGTTACACGTAGAATGTGGACACACACTGTAACGCGAGTGTTGTACACTTCTTTGTTATTTGGATAACCGTTTTCCTGTTGGTTATATGGTGCGCGCGATATCCGCATTTCAAGATCGCAGAGCTTGATGTAATTGTAATAAGATAAATTACAGACGTTACAGATCTCTGTACTAGAACATCTAGGCACAATAAACAGTTTTCCCCCCATGCTATATATATACTTTTATATATATTACTTTTAATATATATGAAATATAAATTATGTAAACAAATAAATTATGTAATATCATTTTGTCGTTTCATAGATCTAATTTTAAGTATTATTGTTATTCACTAAAGTACCGTATCCAGACATATTTTAAACTAACCATTCGGAAACGTCCTGCTGGTGCCGCTGAGTTGCAACTTCTTCATCCGTTGCTTCTCCATCTGGATCCGATTCTGGGTCGAACTGAAATGCTTGAACGACTGCGTGTCTTCGTGCCATTGCAATACATCCAACGTAAACATGCATGGTACCGTTGCTCAATAGTATGTTCCTGCAAGATGGTCAAGGCCACACCCAGCCTCCACCTTGCGCCGCCTTTCTACTCCTCATTAACATTTAAAGCTACAGACACCGAAACGGCCCGTCTAAAGGAAGCTCATTCTGGGACTGGCTTGTAGTGGCTATAATTCGATCTGCACCAAGGCTGAAGTTTTGAAAATAGATTTCAGATACAGTACTAGGGACCACTAATGCCTATATTAAAGCCTACAAAAAGTAGCATGTCATGGGACCTTTAAATACACAGATGAAAATGGGAAGACAAGGTGACAACAGCTGAACATGGTGAGTAATGATGATCGCTGGCAGGTGCGGGTAATGGTGAAGTGAGTGCAGGTGTGAGAGGATGATGGGACATGTAGTGAAGATGGTGACTAACAGGTGACCTTGACAGCTTGACACATTGCTCCCCACAGCAAGCTCTTTGTATGACTTTCCACTTTCCATGCAGCCCACTCAATGTGATTCACTCTATATCCGTCTCATTGTCTCCAGACACCATGATTCTTGTAAGTGGAGAGATATATTGCTTACTTCAAGGTAAACAAATTGCCTTAAGTAGAGACTAGAAAGCAATTTTCCCTCTAAGGATGATCAGAGAGGACCCTCATGCTGCTTCTGATGAGCGAAAAAGCACACGGATTTGATCTCAGATCAACTCAAAATGTTGAGCAGCGCTGTATGCAAAAGCCTTTGAAATTCTTGATATATTTTAAGATCAGTGCATTTATTCTGTATGTTCAATAGATGGATTCATTCATTGAGTCATGCAGGGTGTCAGCCTTAAAATAACAAACACATTTTATTTATAATATTTCCCCCCACTTTAATTAGATTTTTTCCACATAAACAGAGTACATCACACAATTACAGATACCATTGGAATATCACATATATGTAAATAATAAGAATAAGGTTAATTCTAAGTTGAGCAAAAATTAAAAGGAAATATACAGTTATGGATCTGTCATATGATGCAAATTACGTCCAAACAGCATTCAGCATGAGAGAATAAGACAATGACAGAAGTATAAACAATAAACAAGAACAGCAACATAAAAAAAAACAAAAAAAAAAACATATAATAAAATAAATAAGGAGCCATATAACGCTTGGTCATCCAAAAACATATTCAAGCTAATATCACGTGTAAGAAGATTCTTTACTGCCAGAGGAGATATAGACAGGCGTTTAAACTATTTCACTTTCCTACACAATCTATAAAAGGACCCCAAATTTTATAGAAGTTGTCAGAAGATCCCTTCATTGTATGATTTTTTTCTAGTTTGATGAAATGAAAGATATCATTAATCCATGAAGAATGAGTAGGAGGTGTAGGCGATTTCCAATTTATTAAAATTAGGCGTCTTGCCAGAAGAGTGACAAAAGCTACAAAATCAGTCTTATATTTGGGCATGTCAAGTGAAAGAGAGAGAGTACCAAACAGAGCTGTGACAGGCAAAGGTTTAACATAAATTCCAAGAACTTCAGATAATGTTTTAAAGATCAGAGACTAATATTTGTGTAGAGATGGACAAGACCAAAACATATGCGCAGTAGATGCAGGGGCTAGATGACAGCGATCACACATGGGATCTACCTCAGAATATATTTTAGAAAGTCTAACTTTGGTCCAGTGGGTGCGATGAAGGATTTTACACTGCATCAGACCCTGTCTGGCGCAGAAGGATGAGGAGTGCACACAACGTAGAATCTTTTCCCATTGTTCTTCTGGAATATTTTCTCCTATGTCCTCCTCCCACTGAGATTTAATAGCTGCAAGTGAGCTTTCACATAAGGAGCAGATTGCTTCATAAAAATGTGAAATCATACCCTTCATAACATGGATAGGTTTGAGGAAGGAGTCAATGGGAGTGACACTAGGGAGGCTAGGAAACTTGAGGGTGCGTGTCCCGAACAAAACTACGAACCTGCAAATATCAAAAAAAATTGTGTTTGGGCAATGCACATTTTTCCCGTAATTGCTGGAATAATAAATACGTAATCTATATAAAAAATCCTTAAATGTTATAATACCCAATGCCGACCACTGAGAGAAAGTCCTATCCATTAATGATGGTAAGAAAACAAAATTTGCTGCTATAGGTGCAGAAATAGAAGAGGTTTGTAAACCAAAGTGGTGTCTGAATTGCCTCCAGATTCTCAATGTAGTTTTAACGATAATATTTTTGGTGTAGGGAGAAGATGAGCATTTAATGGGAGCATGTACTAAGGCTGCTAGTGAAGTAGGCATACATTTATTTATAATATTAATTACAATATTGAAAATTATGCCATTTCAAAGTTGGTGGTGTCACTCCAATGGTCCCCCCTTCGGGGACTTTAATTCCTCCACTATCACACTATCCGGCTTTGATTTATCACTTTGTAAAAATTTGGTCATTTATCTTTTTACTGGTCTGAAAAAGTATATTTGCCACACTTTACTTGTATGTAATGTACTTAGCAATTTGCATTTTGTATGCTCTGCAAGTTATACACTAGATTAATGCTCTCAGATGCAGCTCCTGCAATTGCCTGAGACATAATCCGTAAAAACTTCCTTGTTCATTTTTGGCCACAGCATTATTCATTCAGTGACCATATCCACACTTTCAGAGTAGAAACTGAACTTCACCCTGAGTAAAACAGAACATTGGTCCAATTAAGCTATAGTATAGAACATTGTGCTGTTGTTTTCTGTCATGTGCTTCTCTTATTTTCCATCCAATTGAACCAGAAGAAAATTACAGTATGAAAAGGTTTTAACAAGCTGTACAATAAACCACTTTACCTCATGATGTGCAAGGCTGCAAAAAATCTTTAATAGTACTACAACATTTTCAATTGCTCTGCGTATTGACTGGAAATCTCTTTATAGCACTAACTTATTTTATGTGGTGAGACATGATTATTCTCAAAGGGACTATAACAGAAGGTGTTGGTGTTTTGCTCTTTGCCTTGGGTAGCAGACAGTGCAGAAGAACTAATTGGATCTGAAAAAAAAAGAAAAAAGAAAAACCATATTCACTGCCAAAGAAGAACCAGGCACTGATAGGTCTTACTGAAAGGTTCATGCAGTGATCAGTGTGATTTACATTCAGATTCCCATTCTTTGAAAAACTTTAACTAGCCCAGTAAGTGTTGTCCTAAGTATCAGAGGATCATAAAAAAAAAAAAAATTCGTGGTGAAAGTATCATAGAGGAACAGGGAGAATGAGGTATTTATTGAGTGAAACATATATATATATATATATATATATATATATATATATATATGTTTCACTCAATAAATACCTCATTCTCCCTGTTCCTCTATGATACTTTCACCACCAAAAATAACAAATCACATTTACAGCCCACGTTTACTTACGAATGTTAATGTAATGTTAATACGAATGTTCCTTTGTAAAACACTCAACATTTAAAATCAGAAATGACAGTGTCCTCAAGCTTTTTTATAAGCTTTCTTTGCTTTCTCCTGCATCCATCTGAAAACAAACAAAGCCCTCAGCAGCCTACTAGGATGTATTTAAACTGTCTCTTCTCCCAAGATCAATACAGAGGGTTGGTTATCCCCCCCCTTAGGAGTCTGTGTTGTGGACATGCATCTGTTTTAGTCAGGGTGGATTTACAGCCATTTATAAATTTCTCTGAGATCCAAATTGAGGAACAAACAGAATCACAAGTAAAAATAAAAATAAAAATAAATAAAAATAAAAATAATTCACGTATAATGAATATTCAACACCAACAAGCTCTTTTTATGAGCTATTCAAGTTGACAAGCTCAATTGAATTGTTTTGGCTGCAAGCTTCTTTATTATTTCATACATTTACATAATTATTTAATATTGGACAATAAGGGACTGGAAAAGATCCAATGTTTCTACGCAGTGGTTCAGTGGTTCCCTCTGAAACCCTCTGAATCAGGGCATCATATTAGGAATTATGTGTGGTTTAAGGTCTGATCTACCAAAGGAAGTAAACATGAATTATTTTGGAGTTATATATGAAGAGTTCAGATGCAAAAGCCTCTAAGTGTCATCTGAATTTTTCTTCTAGAATGATCATTTTTATAAAGCTTGTATATTTAAGGTAAGTAATTTCACTTAAATGACAATTAATAGGTAATTTGCATTGCCATTTAAGTGAAATTATTGAACTTAAATATATGAGCTTGATAAAAATGATCATTCTAGAAGAAAATTTCAGATGGCACTTAGAGGCTTTTGCATCTGAACTCTTCATATGTGTCAATAGGGCTTTCACCAACATTTCAGTAACTGCAAAATGTAGTTTTCCCCTAAAAATACGCTGGCGAACAACAATTTGCGTTTGACTGACTATGGCAACAGTTCAATGTCCGTTATACGATCGGTTATCATGATGATCATTATCAGTTTATTAAATTTACACATTACAAATACATCACTTTCGTTTTATTCTTTAATACAATTAAATCTACGCTATGATCGCGGCGCCAATAATTCTCACATTGCATAGAATAAACATTTAGCACCACGGACAGCGCTCAAACGTATGAACAATGGTAACTCAAATAAAGAAAGGGATTTCAAACTTCCCCCAATGTTACTCTGAGCATTCCTCAAGAGATAAAGGTTTCGCCAATATGTCGTGTCGTGTGACAGCAGATACAGAACAGCTGAGCTGCAGATGTTTTTGTCCTTGTGACCTGGATGTGGCGTCCTGTAAACCTCAGTAGAGCAGACTCAGACGTCAGCTGAGAAGGAGGTACTAACATCAACACAGTACAGTTCCAACCGCATATGAGGAGTGTAATCATCACCACACGGTGGAGCAAAGGGACGCCAAACTTTATTCCCACTTCTGAACCGAGCAACAAAGTTCAGTAATTGCAAAAAAAGAAAAAAGAAAAAAAAAGCGTCGTGCATCTCTTCTAACACTTAAACTCTTCTGCAAATAATTATCCTCCCTCTATGGATTGCATTCTGTTGTCAAAACGCAAGAGCACTATAAATGTTGCGCTTTTCCCCAGAAAACAAGGCAGTGACTTTTTGTTCAATGTGCACCCAGAACGGATTGCGATGATTGTGTCCAACTTCAGTGTGATCAGCTGCAGGAGGGCGAACAACGCGCTGTGCCTCAGTGCAGTGGAGGGACATTTGGAGGCGTCCTCTCCCTATAGCACTCTCAGTCCCACCGGCCACCTGCTCGTGGCGATGAGCTTGGGCTTCATCGGCACTTTCGGATTCCTCAACAACCTCCTGGTTCTCGTGCTCTTCTGCCGCTACAAGGTGCTGCGGTCCCCCATAAACTTTCTGCTGGTGAATATTTGCTTGAGTGATCTCCTGGTGTGCGTGTTGGGCACGCCGTTCAGCTTCGCGGCGAGCACTCAAGGGCGATGGCTCATCGGCGACAATGGATGTGTGTGGTACGGCTTTGTCAACTCGTTGTTAGGTGAGTGGAATCTGATCTACACGTACTGTATCAGAACATTCTGTTATGGTTTTGCATGCATGAAAGTTTGATTTATCTGGATTTGATTTCATCTGGCATGCATCATTAAAATGATATAAAACCTGTTAATCATAAATACCCAAAGTGCCCAGCTTTGTCTCCGTTTGAACGTTTAGTTTTATGAATAGGGATAACAAAACTTATATGACGTCTTCGTGTTGCTGAGATCTAAGTTCTTAGAAATGTTATCTTTGTATTAATGTTTCGTAATTTTTTTACTATTCAAAAACATGTATAGTCTACCATTTTCTACAAATATCTTAATGACTTTAAAATGCAAATGGTGTAAGCATAAATAAAAAAATAAAATACTTTCCTTCTACTTGAAATAGTACACGTAATGTGCACAACTTGATCACTATTTTCAAGCCAAGCCTTATCATGCAGTTACCCCAGCTAAAACTTGCATAAAAATGTCGTTTTTTTCCCTTTGGTTTTCATCACGTGACAACCAAATGAATTTCTGCATGTTGGCTAGATCACGCTGACTCATAATTAGTGGATATATTTGAATATTTTAAATCAAAACTGTGTAACAACATATTATTATTTAAAAAAATAAATAATTAAAGAGTATGCCAGCTCCTATAAACATTACATTTTCCAAGTTGGGTTTCCAATGTTTTATGGGGACATTCAATAGATACAATGATTTTTTTTTTCCTGTACAAACTGTATATTCTATCCCTTTACACTAACCCGACCCATAAACCCATCACAGAAAACTCTCTGTGTATTTACATTTTCAAAAAAATAAAAATAAAAATCACTTAACGATTTATGGGGACCAAAAAATGTCTCCACAAGGACACACACACACACACACACAGACACAGACAGAGGTGTAGTTTATAGCTGCAAATGCATCTGAAGGTGATGACATTGGTTCTTTCTGAAGGCAGTAAACTGTATGTCAGAGTAAATGCAGCATCTCAGACTGATAAATTACCGATTAAACATTTTTCAAGAATTGTTGTGTCCACCTTTATCACAAATGAACTTAAATTAGGCATGAAGTGTTTGATGCTTTCACCATGTTTAACTGACGTCATTTGATTAGCATGCTAACTTACATTAGTTATATTGTCTGAAAACTAGGAGAAGAGAGAAGGGAAATGTGATAAAGTGAGAGAAGGATCCATGGAATAATGAGTCTCAGAAGAGAAAAAGAGAGATGCCATTGAAAGACAGAGCTCAGCAGGTAAAGAAAAAGGCTTAGAGTCCAAGAGCAGAGACCAGAGAAAGGACAGCATGAGCACACACCATCTTTGGGTTTAATCACTATCAGCACCTCTGTGAGCTTCGGAATGCAAAATTATATTTTCTGGTGGTCAGAAAGTGGGGTTGTAATAGAGAAATACATTTCTTTGCTAATTTTCAAAACTGCAGCATGTCTTGGAAATGATTGTCTTGGCAGTGTGTTCTCAGGACTCAGATGGCTATGAAGATAATAACATTGATGTTGATATTGATACAGATATTGTCATCTGTCGTTCCGTCAGGAACACTAAACTCAGTGTGACTGCAGCAATAATAATAGTGTCATCATGCAGTCACTGCAATTGTGCAGGGAGGTTATATAGGAAATAGCTTATGATAGATATTATTGCTAAACACCAGATACACTACAGTAAGTAAAGCATTAAAATGTTGGAGGGACATTCTTTGCTTCACATCCTCGGGGATGTATAAATCATATTTGTTCTTTTTTTTCTTTTCTTTTACCATGTTAGAACCTCAGGACTACAATTTACCTTGTTTTGCAGTATCTGATGTCTAGTCAACTCAAATCACATTTATTTATATAGTGCTTTATGCAATACAGAAATAAACAAGAAAATAACAGTATTAATGTTCTTCGGTTATGAAATGAATACATCTATATGTAAGCGCTATGTTATTCAGCTCAATTCAATTCAGTTGATTCAGTTTAGTTTAATAACAGTATGAATGTAAAGTAGTTAGGAAGCAAACTCTGTTCAACTATAAAGCAGATAATAGCATGATTATTCAGCTCAAGTCAGTCAGTGTTAATTCAGTTTAGTTCAATAATAGTGCATCAAATTATGAAACAAGCGTAAAATAATTCAGTTATAATCAGCTCTACAGAAGTTTAATAGTGTCATTATTCAGCACAAGTCAGTTCAGTGTTGATTAAATTCAGTTCAGTAACAGTGTCGATATTGCTGAGTAAATCAATTATGAAACAAATTTAAAATTGCCATCCAGCTATTTTCACATCAAGTTTTGTTCTCATCCAATAGTGTCAGTGCAGTAACATTTACAGAATTACTGAATATTAAATGTCTTTTAAAGCCCAACTGAGCAAGCTAAAGTCAAGGAAACAAAACTCCATAGTGGAGAGAGAGAGAAAAAAAACACCTTGGGAGACATAGGTTCAGTTCTCCTGTGGCCAAATGAAAGAACACAGTGTGATTCTGCATCACAAGTCAACCTACTGTATGCACTGAAATTCTATTAAAAAAAAATTCTTCTGCTTGAGGATCGGGATACGCCACGGCAGAATTAGGCAAAAAATGAAACAAGTCTAAAGAAGAATCACCATTGTTATATTTTCCAATAAGTCTCTTTTGAACAGAGAATGTTTTTTATTTGCACCAGAAAGCTGCCAGTGAATGCAACAGAGCAAGACAAATCACATTTGATTGCTTTGTTTGTGGGAAAATCATCTCTTGCCATCTTAACATAGCCAGAATATTAGATTTTGAATCCATTTCTCTATTGCTTGAGATCTTATGCAATTTTTCAGATGCTTACTTCATCAGATTCATCTCTTCTGAGATGTTATGTGGACAATTTATCATTAAAATAAGCTAAAAAAAGAGGCCTCATGTCTCATAAAATGTTTATGACTGTTGGTTTTATTTGGATTCAATTCTGTCAGGAACACTATTGTCAAAGATGTCTGACAAGTAGCATACAGTTTGAATTGTCGGTGTGGTTTTGTTCTGAGAACTCCCTGCCCATCCGTGCAGCCTAGCATGGATAAGAGCAGGGAGTGCAGCGATAACCCCCTTTAGGGTAAACAGAACAGAACCAACATAAATGTATTGCAGATATCATTAATGTTCTTAATGGCAATAATTGAATGTAATAACAACATAATAAAGATAAATGGCAGTCTGATTTGAAGAGTAATATCAGAAGGCCAAGTCCTGACTGGACGAGAGGAGGAGCTGGGGATGGAGGAGGGTTATTGGCTCCTGAGCACCATGATAAAGCTGCTGATAATACTGAATGGACCTTATATAGGGATGCTGTAATAGGTAGAGTCAGCTGATCCAAACTTGACTGATGTGACCCGCCAGAACTAACGCTACACTTGATTTTGAAGAAAGTAATCAAAAAGTAATTTCATACTGCAGGGCTGTGTTCTTAAGCACTAGTCCCAGAGGAACAAATTAAAAACTTAACTGTTCAAAGTAACTGTGGAGAAATTAAAAACGTTTTTTACACAGTTATTAGCTCTGTGGTTACTGATCATGATGAATAATATAATAATAACAAGATTTTTTGTTGTTTAAATGGGTCTAAATCTGTTATGATTGGAAATAAGGGTTATTTGACAACATTAATGAACAGTATTTTCTAATTAAACCACTAAACATTTAAAACAAGAATTTCATATCTGTCAATTTCCGTGACATAAATGTGAAGTTGAGTTTATATAAAATTATGGAAGAATAAATAAAATTTTCCATTTCAATTTATTCTTCCATAATTTTGTGACTTGACAATTTCCACTATTCGCTCCTCTCTTCCTTTGATTTCTGCTCCAAGAAACTGGCAGCATCCAATCATTTGCATTTGGAGTGGCATTCATGGAGTGACGATTCTTCTAAAGGCACACTTTCTCTTTGTGATTGCTGAAATCTCACTATATTATTGGTCCAGATAGCTTTGTTTTTCTGTAAGGTAGTATCACTTGTCTTGTGCGACATGACATATTGCTACTGAAACAAATATCAAATAGTATCAAGTTGAGTTGTATGCTCATAAAGCTACCTCTCTCTCTGTCCCTCTCTCCAATATATATGTGCAGTATACAAAGATTTGGATTGTTCTTGAAAAACAGTTCATCCTTAACAAGAAAGTCATACAAGTTTGGAAAGGCTAAGTACATTATGACAATTTTTTTTTTTTTTGTTGGGTGAACTCTTATTTTAAAGGGCCCCTATTATGCTATTTTAAAGTTTCCTAATGTTGTTGTGGAGTCTCCTATAACATGTTTACATGCATCAAAGGTAAAAAAAAAAAACTTTAATTTCCTCATAATATACATTTACACATCATCACATTTTCAATGATTCTCGAACGACGACTCGTCAGATGAATCAATCTCTCTAAATCCCTCCTTTCCGCAAGCTACTCAGCTCTGATTGGCCAGATAGCTCAGTCTGTTGTGATTGGTCTACCGTGTACAGCGCATCGAAAACAAAAACGCCCATTGCCATAACAACGTCAGCTCTGCTTGTCCTGAGGCTTCCTACACTGTAAACATAGACTGTAAAAAATATGGACAAAGCGTCTGTGACGTCACCCATAGACTTTCTGAAGAACGGGTTTGAAGCCGTTTATGGGGGGTATGGGCGGCGCCATCTTGGAAAATCTTGGGAAATCCTAACCCCGCCCACCTTCTGACGCAGCGCGCGTCACTCAGCTCGCTCTGCTACTTCGGTTATCTCTTATTTCAGGCAACGAAATATGTTATAAAACACCATACTAACTCTTTTCGTTTTCATTTAAAGAAATCTTAAACATTATAGCCACACAAATGTGGTTCAGGCAACGCATATTGATTATATTCAACTGCACATAACGTTTGCCTATTTATGAAAAAACTAAATATAAAACACAAACCTGCCTCTTTTCATTTTAAATATAATATAAAAATATTACACATTTTATGGTCCAGGCAATATGTGCATTTGTACTAAACAACAGATTTTGCAGTAAACAACATTACAGATCATCTTCGTTGTATTAAAATTTAAAATGACAAAACTCAACCCAGTCTCTTTTTGTTAAATTTCAGTTTTATCAATATTAGCCATTATAAAAGTATACGTAAAAGGTATAAGAAGCTATACAAATAAAGCAAACAATTCAGTCAAACATACAAAGTCAGCGCTCTATAGTCTATACATCGGTAAAGTTAAATAGCTTATAAAGTTATGAAACTTCCCCTCAGCCAAAACGATTGTCCAGGGAAAAAAAATTTGATTCACGAGACCAAAAATCGCCCATTAGATATACACAAGACGATATAGATATACACAATATCTCATGTTTAACCACTAAAGAGACGCCAGAGTCCGCGGCATTGGCGGCAAACCTCATAACGTCAAGCCGATGAAAGACTGCTCCAGGTGGGGTACATGAACGCCGAGCGCCCGGTCATCGCTGGATCAACTGGATAAAATTTTCATAAATCTTTAAATAAATCACAGATTCGAGCTTTAAACAACTACATTCTCGCCTGAAAAACTCTTAAAACTACATTTCATGATACATAAACAGTAGTATTATATGTCAACTGTATTAAAAAATGGCGCTTCTTGTTGTCATTCTCCGTGGCGCTGCCTTGTCAGCTGTCAATCAAGCTGTCACTCAAAGTTAACCACGCCCTTATTGTCATATATTTTATATCTAAATACGATCTAAACTAACAAGTTCGAAAAAAATTCACCCCCCTCACAGTTGTCAGGCACTCGGAAGCTATCGAAAAATACAATAAAAGTCCATGGGACCAACCTGTAAAAACATGAATTTATGCTGTGAAAACGGACATTTTAACATGGGGGCTATGGACATTTGCTCCCTTTTGGGACCTCCCTCTAGCGGATTTTCGATGTATTGCAGTTTTTCGCACTTCCGGGTAGGCTTCATTTTTCAGATCAGAATGTTGCCGCTTGACTGTAAACTAAACACAGTAACGAACAATGACGTCGATTTGACCATATCAATGCGAGCGCGAGTCCGATGATGAAACATTGGAAGTTATTCAACCCGAACCTCCATCACAAGGACGACTCGAGCAGGACGTTTCTCAGTGACGCGCAACTCATTTTGAGGTACATTATATGAGATGTTCCAACTGTAATTCCTCACCATCAGCATTAACAAGTGCATGTCCATCAACAAACCGATTATTTTACTTGTACTAATTTATTTACCGAGTATTTTTCTTATATATTGCGGTGAATATGTAGAAACTGTATCAATAACAGTGCATGTATGCAATATATACATTAGCCGAGCTCTAGAGTGAATGATCTGATGTAACATAAACGTTGGTAAAACAAATATTTCCTCAAAGTAGTGAGAACGACAGACAATCTGGATTAATAGACACAGTTATAGGTAATAGTGGTCCACAACTGATTAGCAGAAGTATTTCAGTAAGACAGTGATAACGTGAGTTAGCCAGTTAGCAGGAGACCATCTTTCAAGAGGAAGCGGTTTGCGAATCCTGCATTGAACTCTGAGATTTGAGAAGCAGTCGTCAGTAAAATAAAGGCAAAACAGCAAAAGTTTAGAATTATACTGCTGTGATATCGTGTTAAAGATTAATTTTAACCGCTGATTCTTAACATGCTCGTCCTTGGGCAGTGAAAAAAAACTGTCTTTACCTTCACATTGTAGAGCACAGCGTCTTCTCGACATGATGCTATCCAGTATCCACAGGAATCAGCTGCTGGTTTGAGGTTCAAGTTTTCCCTGGTGTGTGCGCGTGCAAAAAGTGGGTGGGCAATATACTAATGTTTCGTCTTGACGTCACAACGAAACGGCTTATGACTCGTTTGAAAAACGATTCATTTAATTGACCTAGAGTCGACTCTTACTTTTGAAAGACAATAACTTTATATACGGTGCACTTTCAGATTTAAAACTTTGCAGGATGGTTTCATTCACTTAGAGCTATGTTACACACTACATGAAAGGTCATTTTCAAAAATCCATAATAGGGGCCCTTTAAGGTGTCACATAACCAAAGTAGTCAGACCAATGCATCTTGAGACATAAAGACCAAGCTGTTTTCCCTATAGATTCTCAGAGATGGACTATATGGTTCTTATGGCATGGTCTAGTGGTTTAGTTAATGGATCAGTAATCAGGCTGTAGTAGATGGATTTGATTTCGGGTGAGCTCCACTGCGGTCATGACCTTGAGTTTATGTATTATGCCCTCCCTATCACACCATCACACGGTGAGGTGAGCTCAATACCTACAGCAGGTTTTCGCCCTCCCAAACACTCACATTAAGTGATAGTGGTATTGTGAGGGACTTAAATAAAACAAATTTAATAAAAAATAATTAAACAATTAAAATAATAATAATAAACAAACCTTTTGAGATTGTTTTGCATAATCTCTGGTCTGCATTTATTGACCTGGAAATCAAAGTGTTCCACTTTAACAGATGCACTAGGGTTACCTTGATTTAATTTATTAATTGTAGCGTCTTTACACAATTAAATACCTACCGTATTTTGAAGTCCGTTGCTTCAAATCAGATTCAGCTAACTCTAACTACCTTTACCTGACCAACATAATCAGGTTAGTTCACCCAATACATTTTTTTTTAATTTGAATGAAATTTCTGTCTTCATTTAATCAACCTCATGTCAACCTCAAAACAAAAATGTTTAAAACCACAACCAAGTGTATCAATGAAAAGAAAGCAAAAAAAGGACAAAGAAGTAAGAGAAGCTCAATTGCTACAAAAGCTACCAACAATCTCCAGCTTTTTTAAAAATGCAAACACTGCTGATGCTAACAACAACGTTGCTGCTGCTTCAAGTGAACATGGCGCTAGCACAACTTACCGTGATAGCAGTGATACTGAGCCGGCCTGTGATTACTACAACCCACAACCATAACCGTCACCATCACACTAAGAGTAAGACAGATGATGAACACCTGTTTTGGGAGACAAACAACGACCCAGCATTGTGGGGAGATATAAAAAGGGATTCGGTGAGAAGTATTCTTATTAACAGAGGGGCTGCTGCTTTCCCTAACCGAAGCTCAAAATATACTTCTTCCGTAAGGGATAGCGGTGTGGGTGGCAAGACTCGCCCCCTTACCAATGATTTATTACACACTCACTTACCAAAGGGCCAGATTGTGTCACGAGAGTGGCTTTTATACTCTCCATCAACAGGACTGGTGTTCTGCTATTGTTGCAAACTTTTCTCGTCCAAAAGACACGCCTTTACAGATGGATTCAGTGACAGAATTTTTGAACATGAGAGGAACCCAGGTACTATGTCCTGTATGCTAGCCTTATTGCATAGATCTAAAAACACTCAGGACTCAGCTCTGGTCAGAGGAAATACTGGAAAGAGGTACTGAAACGTGTGGTGGCAGTAATAACATTCTTAGCCGAAAGAGGACTGGCTTTCAGGGGGGAGGATGAACTCCTAGATTCGCCTCACAGTGGAAACTATCAAGGAATTTTAGAGCTGATATCTCAATTTGACCCGTTTCTATCAGAGCATATTAAAACACGCGGCCAAAAAGGAAGGGGAACTGTATCTTATTTGTCATCAAGTATATGTGAGGAGTTTATTGATGTATTGGGAGAACAAACTAAACAAGTAATCGCGAATGAATTAAAGGATGCCAAATATTTTTCAGTCATCGTTGATTCAACACCAGATTTGTTCCACACAGACCAGTTAACATTCATCTTCAGATTCGTCAATGAGAAAGGGAATGTTCTAGAACGATTCATAGATTTTGAGCCCATTTCATGTCACACAGGTGAGAGTTTGTGTGATTACGTCATTAAAATGGTAAACAACCTTGGCTTGGACATATTAAACTGTAGAGGCCAATCGTACGATAATGCGAGTAATATGTCGGGCAGATACAATGGACTGCAGGCTCACTTAAATCCATTGATCCATTACATACCTTGTGCTGCTCACTCATTGAATTTAGTAGGTGCAAACAGTATACACAGCAGTCCAGATGTCGAACAGTACTTTAGTCTGCCACAGTCGTTGTATTCATTTTGTTCTGCATCTACTCGCCGATGGGCAAAAATGTTCGAAAAGACAAACTTAACACTTAAGCATTTGTCTAATACTCGGTGGAGCTGGAGGGATGATTCGGCCAAAGCTCTCTGGCAAAATGATAGTAATATAAGAGAGGCCTTGAACAGTATAGCTGCAGATGAGAACGGAAAAAGGGAAACACGCAACAAAGCATCGGGACTGCGCACAAAGATGGACAAACTGGAAACTGCATTTATGGCGCAGTTCTGGAATACTATACTCGAACGATTTAACGTGACCAGTTTATGTTTACAAAAAAGTGATATGGACCTTCGAAAAGCGACGCGACTGCTTGAATCATTGTGTGAGTTTGAATCAGCTCAGCGAGAACTATTTGAACACTTTGAGAGGAGTGCTTTAAGTGTGACAGGTGTATGTCAGTCTTATAAGCATGAAGTACAAAGCATCAAGAAAAGAAAAACTTTTGCTGACGAGACCACAGATGGTGATGCAGGCCTTAGTGGAAGCCATAAATTTGTGGACTCATTTAATGCTACCATTGACCATCTTGTCAACTGCCTTGATCACAGAATGGATGCTTATAAACACATGGATAGTCTCTTTGGTGTTCTATTCGTGCCAGACTCAGAATCTGACAACAACATTATTACAGGAGCCCATAACCTTTCTGCTGCTTACCCTGATGACTTTGAACAGCTGTCTTGCTGATGAGCTGATTCAGTTAAGATCTTTCATTTCAATGGAGCCGGACAGATCACCATCAAAAATGCTGAAAACAATTATTGATTATGGACTGCCTTCGGTTTTCCCCAATTTGTATGTTGCCCTAAAGCTTTTCCTCACCCTGCCAGTCAGCAACTGTGAAGGAGAGCATTCATTTTCTCTCATGGCAAGAGTAAAAAAACAAACTAAGAAGCAAAATGTGTCAAGGACGTCTCAATTCACTGTTTTTAATGGCCATTGAATGCAATCTTGTGAGGGAACTGGATTTTGATAATGTTGTGGAAGCGTTTTCTCTGAGGAAATCGAGAAAGATACCCCTCAGCTAAGGCAAAGTTAAACCAACTTTTTGGTTCTAAGCTAAATGTTAGAAGCTTCAAACGTCATCAATCACGTGGCATTGTCATTTCGATACGAGCATCGGTACAGTGTGTGATACAAAAGTGCTTTGAAAACTGCATCAGAGCATCGGAGCCCCGGTATCAACCGTCCCGTCACTATCAAAAAGTACATAAAGACACTGTAATCCAAATGAATCAAGTAGTTTAATCTGAGTCTTCTGAAGAGACATGATTGCTTTATATTATAAACAGGGTTAATGTAGACTTTTATTCACATATAAAAACTGATCAACATACATAGAGCTCAACAAATAAGGTAAACAGAAGCTCAAACATCTCATGAACAACAGCCTGAATCTTTAAATAATCTGATTTCAGAACAAAACGCATTAGTTATGTGCACTTTCATATTCATTAATCTGGTTAATGGGGGAAAAAGGTCAAAGTGGTGCAGTTAATCCCAAGACTTTTGTCAGGCCAGTTACAGATTAAAATTACTGAGGAAGGGCCGCGAAAGGCCCGAAACGTTACACATAATAGTAAAGACTACTAAGAAATAAACATTAGGTATAGATGCTAAAGCTATTAAATAGCAGTCCCAAACTAGCTTTTGTTAATACAAAGTTGGTATGAGCCACCACAATCATTTAAAAATATAAAAAATAACACAAAGTGAAAATAAAGTGGCATTTTGGGGTTAATATTGAAACGACAGTTACCATGGTGAATACACAATATTAAGAACTGTTAATGAAACATGGAAACTGCTCCTGGTGAATAGAATGAAAATCATACCTGCATGCAAATCCTTCTCAGCTAACACAGGACATACCAGTAGGCTAACGTGATTTATTGGTATTTTACTTTTATTTCGTGACTTACTAATTTACAACGTAACAACGTTGCATGCTCTAGTTTCCTTTGCACTTTATACACAGCGCGCGCCGCCGCATTTGCGCGTGCAATTGAAGAGTGTGCGCTACGAACACAGTAGCCTATAATGGCTGACATGACAGGAACGTCCGTTTTCTGAGGTGAAATACTTTTTATTTCAGCGTACACATGTGTCGCTGCCTGGTAGTTCCTATTGTGCTGGGTTTTCTAAAGTAGTTGTGATTCGCCTCTTATAACATGCTCTAAATGCACGCAGAGTGTTTTTTTTTTTTTTTTTTTTTTTTTTTTTTTTGTAATCGCGGCTTTGAACGATTACGTAATCGTAGCATCCATAATCGTAATCGCGGTTAGAAATTCGATTAATTGTGCAGCCCTAACACAATACATTTTCTAAATGGGAGCTCTCCGGTGTGCGGATCTTTACTTTGTTACAGGTTAAAATTACAACACTACTTCAGTCCACTTCTCTGATAATAGAAAATCAGTAAGTGGTCAAGTTGAATCTTAGAAACTTGAATTGATTCCCTTGACAAGTAAATGCTTGGGCTCTGTGGTGCTCTCAAAACACCAGTGGAAGACAGAAAACATGGAGAGGGCTTGGGAAAACTTTTTAAATGTCATTATTTTTGCAGTTTTGTAATTCATAAATTTTCACAAAAATTACACACTTCAGCTTTAAGAACTGGCTTGTGGATTGCTTTCACCTAAAATTGTGCAGTCTTGAATTAATAGTAAGACATGAGTTCTGCTCTTCTGAAAGTCTTATATGCCTGCTGAAAAATACTCAAAATTGAACTTAATGTGCAGCAGTCTGTTGGTAATGGAATGTCACATTCGACTATTTAAACCTAAATCAAATTATAACATTATTGAAATATCTTTATATTTTTTTCTGCAGGGATTGTGTCGCTTATCTCCCTGGCCGTGCTATCATATGAACGCTACTGCACAATGATGGGTTCCACAGAAGCTGATGCCACCAACTACAGAAAGGTGGCCTGTGGGGTGGTGATGTCCTGGGTTTACTCTTTAATCTGGACTCTGCCCCCTCTGTTTGGTTGGAGCCGCTATGGCCCAGAAGGCCCTGGAACCACCTGCTCTGTAGACTGGACAACCAAGACAGCTAATAACATTTCTTATATCATCTGCCTCTTTATTTTTTGCCTGATTATCCCCTTCCTGGTCATTATTTTCTGCTATGGTAAGCTGCTGCATGCCATTAAACAGGTGAGTGAAACATTATCCACTGTCATTGGTTTTCTGAAATAATTTTTTCTGCTAAACCTTTTTGCATTTGTCCTTAGCATTTCAGTATTTGATTAAGGTTAGGTTGTTTGTCATTTAGCAGCTGCTTATAGTCCACCTGGGGTTATGTTCCTTGTGCAAGGGCACAATTCTGGTAGGGGATCTCAATAACTTTCTAGTTCTGGAAGCCAGCCAAGATCCCTAAACGAAAAGTTCACCCCAAAATCTTCTTTTTCGACATCTCTTTTTGCATCAGTGAAGCTATGAAAAGCACAACACCATAATGATAACACCATAAAAGCACCATAAAAGCTTTGGATTCCTTTTTGCTTCAGTACTCAACAATGTTTCCAAAATAGATTTTAAAAAAAATTGTGCAAATGGCTTTAGTTGTTGCATGTCTCGTAACCAGTTTCGTAAAAGTGGGCCAGTTTGAAATTCCAAATGAAAACATTTTGAGAGATGCAGGAAGATTAAATATCTTTCTGTTCTTCATACAAAGTTTTTTCATGGTTTCAGTTTACTTGGAAAATCGTTGCCCAACCTAAATTTATAGTGGATACCCCAATTTATTTATGATTTCACTGGAATGAAAAGCGCTCTGAAGAGAGGTGAAAAATGATATGCAAATTGTGTGCGTACCGACCACTGGCCCACAGAGGGAAGGGTAATAATGTGACAGATGGATTTTAACTGCTGATAAAAGTAGTGAAACAAACAACTTATTATAACTTAATGCATTCACCTTTTTCAGCAAATATGAAGGGTGGATTTAGAGTGCTTTAAGGGAACTGAGCTTTGGCATTTTTCAGACCTGAGACAGTCTTGCGCATTTACTTCCTGATGCTCGCATGCGCTCTCAAGTGGCCAAGACCCCGAGTGTGGGTATTGACACAGGACCTATTAGAAGCTTCCAGACAGGTGTGTTGGAGAAGGTTGAAGATGAACTCTTCAGGAAGCTTGTCTTCCAACAGCAGGAATGGACCCTGATTTAGATGGTCAAAAAACGAATGTCACAACGAAATCATAGAGACCCAAGTGGAAATCCCAGATGAAAATTCTTCACTTTACAATAAACCAATAGTTCTCAACTCCGGTCCTGGGGACCCACCACTCTTTGCATGTTGTATGTCTTTATTTAACACACCTGATTTGGATCAACAGCTTGTTAGAACTGAATAGAGCGATGGGTCACTGGGACCGGAGTTGAGAACCACTGCAATAAACCAAGAAGTGCAGAAAGATTTGATTGTGTTTGTCTTATTATTTTACAGACATTTTGACTTAGCCTGTACTGTTTTTTAACAACATTACAACCATCACCCAACAATTTCGACATCTTGAAGATAAGGAGACTCATGTGCAGACAGACACAGTTGTATGGGAGGGAAGTATGAGGAGATATTTGGAATAAGTTGCCTCCTAGGAAACAAATCATTTTCAATGAGACGGTTGGGTGGAATTTAGAGCAAGATAACTTATGAATGTGAACTTGTGAGATAACTTATGAATGTGAACTTGTGAAATAAGTTGTGTGTTTCTAAGAACATTGGGTCAGCCTGACTGTGACAGAATTATTTATTTTTTTATCTTTTATGTTCTGGTGTATTTACTTCGGATATACATTTGTTTTCAAGCCATCCCACAAGTTTACTTATCCAACTGGAAAAGTCGAAGGAAAACTCACAATATCTTTTGTTCAGTCTCTCTGTCTTTCTCTGGCTCTTTTTCTGCACTCAATAGTCACTTTGTAGAATATTTTAAGTGGCCTGTCCAGTTTAGTGAAAGCTTCTGTTGCTACTGTATTAGCATTCACTTTACCACTGCATCATAATCGCTAGTGTCGTTGTTTCACAGATGAAGACAGTCTGACTTCGCAAAGCGCATGCATGAATAATAGCTCAAGATTCCTGCCGCTACAGGCAAAAATAGCACTCCTTGTGTATTTTATCTATTTATTTTGCTAATTTACATACATCTGGACTCTCTAGACAAATACTGCAGTGTCCTCCCTTGTTGCAGAGAGCACACTAATAAATCAAACTAGCTAATGGTGTTGAATTCCCGATTTAATAAAGCGATCTTCTTTCGACTGTATGATGCAGTGAGAGTAAAATCAATTAATCTGCTTTAAATTAGATGACTAGTCCTTTCTCTGGCTTTTTTACAGATGAATAATTAATTATGGAAAAAGTTGGAAGTGGAAGTCCTGAAGATATGTTATGAGCTCAGGACTGCTGTTACCTTTGGGAATATATGCTCTGAATGACATATTTCATAGTCACAAAATGAGACTATTTGCCAAACCCAGGGAAAATCTTGTCATTAGTTCTTTGGAGTTGGTTGACTATTATATGCAAGTTTGCATGCAACTTATTTTGCTTGTAGGCCTATGTGCTAGCTGTTGATGTTAAGTTCACAGGAATTGTTGAATGCACTCAGAACGCTGTGTTAGATGTGTGAGAGATATGTGAAAATACATTACGTACTTTGATTAGAGAGGCTGCTGTTGATGTGTTTGCTCGAAAACCCAAGTAGACAAACTGTGTGGTTTCTCTCTTTCCTTCTTCTTGAGGGGCAAATGTGACTTCTCTTCAGTTTTATATATCTTATAGCTTTTTATATCTTAACAGATGTATGTTTAAGCAGATGGAAGAACTCTCAGCTATGTATTTTTGCTTCTAACAGGCAAATTAAATACAAGCTCTAAATCAGTGATTGTCACAAACTGCTGTGAAGATCCAAATGCAGTTTTATTGGGGAAATCCAAAATCATGATTCATGTAACAGGCTTAATATCAAGGCAAATCATGACTGAGTCCAGGAAACAGGGAAATGGGTTCAAGACCATAAACCATAAACCATGACAAGGGAAACAAGAGACCGCACTAAGATCAACAGCTAATGACACACAGGTGGATGTAATCACATGATAATGAGTCCAGGCAAAGGTTTATGGGAAATATAGTTCATGATGGAATGGCAAACGACCAGGGAGGAGTGCCCTCTGGTGGCTATCATGTTCAAATGCAAATTTTAGACTATTTAAACTACAAACTACATCTGTGCAGTCTGTTTTGACTGCAGTTGCTTTTGCTTGTATGTAGCCTACCCACTGGTTGTCATGATTATGTGACAAGCTTACTTATGTTCACCATGCTTGAAACATTCGCAGTGGATGTTTCGCTATTGAATATGTTTCTCATACCTTAAAAAAAAACTTGGAAAAAACAACTGGAAAGAGTGGCATATACACTTCTTAAAATCCCCATGAAATCAAAATTCATTGTCCTTTTTATGGAATATTGCAGTATTTATTAAAAATTATTATTATTTGTATTATTTATTTTACATGTGCCCTTGTAATCTTTAATCAAAAACATTAACGTCTCATCCCCCGGCCTCCCAATGACATTTCTTTCTATGATGTGTATACAAGTGTGGGCAAGTTTGTCCAATGACCAGATAAGTTTACTCCTACAGTTGCCTTTTCTAATTTTAAATAGTTTACAAAGTGAAATATTTGACATGCTCTGTGGTCTTTTACAATCTTAACTTTTACACCCTATACCTATTGAATGCCTGTTGACAAGGGCATGCTCCAGGGGTATCCAATCCTGCTCCTCAAGCGCCATGTTCCTGCAGACTTTAGCAGAATTGCTTGGAAGTTTCTAGTAATCCAGAAGACATTGATTAACTGGTTCAGATGTGTTTAATTAGGCCTAGAGCTAAACTCTTGCTGCGTCCCAGTTCGCATACTACCCGTCCTAAATAGTATTCGAAATTAAAATTCGTAGTATGTTGAAATAATGAGTATTCCAAAGAGACCTGAATGGGCTACTTTTTCTGGTTAGAATCCGAAGTGCAGATCTGTGCACACTCTAACGGCTAATATTGCCCACAAGCCAGTGTACACTGGATGAGGATTTGATTAGAACTGCAAACTCAAATAAAAAGGGTTAAAAAACTACAAACATGGTGGGAGTGGAAGTCCGACGTTTAGATGAAGGGGTTTAAGTGAATAATTATCAGTATCTAACCTGACAAAATATATTTATTCAATGTTATCCACATTATATTTCATCTGCAACAGCATTGTGAACTTTTGAAATGATACGTTTGGTCATTAAATTTTAAATGCATCATTATGTAAACTGCAAACACACGAGGAGAGTTCTTCAGACCCACGATAGGCAGATCAACAAACTGTACCCCAATATTATTAACCACTGATTTGTAGAGGGGAGCTACATTGCCCATATCAGAAAGATTTTGGGAAACAGAGGTCCCAAACCAGATTATCTCAGTTTTGCTTTTATAAAAAAATTTAAAATAAATCATTGACATCCTTAATTTAACTTCATGCAAACAGTTTAGTAATGACTCAATTGACCTCCTGTCCTGTTTTCGTACAGGAAGTTACACATGAGTGTCGTCAGCATAACAGTGAAAAGATACTTGCCTTTGATAAATAGAACCTAAAGGTAACATATAAAGTGAAAACAGAATTGGACCAATAATAGAGCCTTGCAGAACACCACAAATCAATGAAGCAGATTTGGAGTAAAGTTGACCTGTGTTAACTGAGAAGGTCCTATTAAAGAGAAAATATTTAAACCATTCAAGAGCCATACCCCAAATACCCACAGTCTTTTCTAGGCGAGAAATAGAATGTCATGATCAATAGTATTGAACGCTGCACTGAGGTCTAAAGACTCGAATCACCAGAATTAATAAAAATAAAAATATAATTTAAAACTTTAACCAGGGCCGTGTCTGTGCTGTGATTTGCTTTGAACCCAGATTGAAATTTTTCACAAATGTCATTTTGATCTAGAAAAGCCTGCACTTGGTTTAATGCAACCTTTTCTAAGACTTTAGAAACATAGTCTTAGAGCTCAAACATGACAGTCTGGGGCTCAGGTCAGGAAGTAGACAGACTGGCTAAACCGACCGTATGCTAGCTGTCTCACGTCACCAAGGTCAGATAAATCCCATCACATAGAGCCTCTTTCACCTAGATATCATCATAGAGACTGTGTGTCTGTTCCCCAAAATAGGACATACAAAAAACTTCCAAACCCATTGTAGGATTTGAGGGCGAAACCAACACAAATTAATCTTCCAGGTGATTTGTTCAAACATAATTCCACACAGAACTCAACATTCCAGACCCCAAATCACCAATCCAGAGCCATAAAATCCAGGCTCCAACCAGTCTACTACGCTAAGAACTTTATGGCCAACTAAAGCAACTAAAGGAAGACCGTTGACAATGTTAGATGTTTTGAAAAGACACAGCAGAAGTTGCTGGATCCCACAACAGATACACAAAACAGACCATCTTCTTCTTAAGGAACTCTGAATGATGCAGAGTTAAAATCTCTTCAAGCCATGAGAACTGAGATTTTACCTATAACAATACATAAAATCATCCCAAAACAATTCTCGATGGACTTATAATCAAACATCATGCAACTACATAATTCTATATTATGTCTACCACTTATATGTGTGTCTAATAGGCTTAGATGCCATATAAGTCATGATTTGTTATAACTATTAGATGTTTGAATGAAAGTGTGTCGTGTTTCCTATCAATATGAGTGTATGTTCTTAACTCAAAAGATGGCTTGATTGAAGTCTGTGTAAAATGTTTCGTATTCTTATAATAGTAATAATGTCTAAACTGTGGCCTCTGAACTATCTGCTAGAACTTGGAGAGTAAGGAGACCACAGATAAGCATTAGATTTACGATAAGAAGTGAAGAGAACGCCACCTCCTAAATAAAGCCAGTGTCTAATTGGTCAGATCTCTTCCAGGAGGTTGGACAAACATTTGAGTTTAAAATCTTAGCACCCGAACAAAGCTTTGGTTAGAAAAAAAGTGCGCGAAGGGAGATGAAGAGATAAACCAGACAGACTAGCAACTATGTAGACGCGCAGAGGCGAAAGAACCCAAATCAAGATCAGAAGAACGGGTTCAACAGCTTCATTCAAGCCATCTAACTACTCTCGTCTCAATTTTCTTTCTTTTCTTAGTTTCCTTTCTTTTCCGTTGTGAGTCTCGGTTCTAAGTTAAGTTTTGCGGCGAAGTTTCGGTCCACGATTCGACTGCAAAGCCTGTTTTCCAGCAACAAAGACTTTCCATTCATCCGCCAGCACACCACGTGATTGGCCGCCCCAGGCACAAGGAGACGCCAGCCAAGGAACCTGGGAAACCCCTTTCACACTGACCAACTTCAAAGGGAATCCCCAAAAGCAAAGACAAGCAAGTAGCCTTAATTAATTTAAGGCTACTCTTAATTTAGTCCTAATTTGTAAGTCGCTTTGGATAAAAGCATCTGCTAAATGACTAAATGTAAAATGTAAATGTAGCCTCCAGACTAAACTGGTGCATTGATATAGATTTAATAACCCGCCTAAGAAACGATAGAAGGGTTAAACTAATGGTTGTTGGTTCGTTCAGGTCATGTCAAGTGCATAGAAACTTGGGATTTCATCATCTTACTCTTAAAACTCATTCTTTCCTCGCTCTCTTTCTTGCTGCAACTCGTATGAATGTGTGTGCGTGTGTTTGTGTTACTTGTGTTATGTGCTTACAAATTTAATGTCTTAAACTGCTGATCTAAGTTACCTTGCTAATAAATAGTGTTTCACTATAATTTGGATTTTTATATCCGCTGCAGAGCTGATAGTTACGGCCAGTTCAAATGAACCCTGAACGAGTCATTTGCTCGGTCGTAATAAGTGATTCTTTCGAATTCCCTATAAATTAATTAATAATTCCTTTGAGCTAAATTGACCTGTCAGAATCACTCAAATACGTTACACCATCTAAGGGTAAAAATGTAATTGATGTTCAACAAATAAAAAACAGATATAATACAAATGAGCAAATGATAAAGCTTGGGTTACTGAATATTAGATCCCTAACTTCAAAAGCACTTATTGTTAATGATATGATTACAGACTATAATCTAGATGTGCTGTGTTTGACAGAAACCTGGCTAAAACCAAACGATTACATTACTTTAAATGAGTCCACCCCGCAAGATTACTGTTATAAACATGATCCTCTTCTGAAAGGCGAAGTTGCTGTAATTTATAATAATATTTTTAGAATTACTAAGAAGTCTAGTTTCAAATATAATTCTTTTGAAGTGTTGGTGCTTAATATAGCAATATATATAAATGATAAATCACTTTTGAGATTTGTGCTGACTACTGTATACAGGCCACCAGGGCACCATTCAGACTTTATCAAAGAATTTGCTGACTTTCTATCAGAGTTAGTACTGGTTGCAGATAAAGTCATAATTGTTGGTGATTTTAATATTGATTGATTGATTGATTGATTGATTGATAGATAGCACTTTATTGTCCGTGTACACGGAAATTTGTCTTGCAATACAACAGTTACAACGCAACAACCTACACAAAAAGCTAAAAACATATAAGCATTATATGTTTTATATATACATGTAGATTATAATAGCATTATAATAAAGCATTATAATATACATGTAGATAACGAAAAAGATGCATTGGGACTGGCATTTAAAGACGTTCTTAACTCTATTTGAGTTAGACAACATGTGTCAGGACCTACTCATTGTCGTAATCATACCCTAGATCTAATATTATCACACGGAATCAATGTTGATGCTGTTGAAATTCTGCAGCAGAGCGATGACATCTCAGATCATTATCTAGTCTCGTGTAAACTTAATTTAGCCAAGGCTGCAAAGCCGACTCCGTGTTACAAATATGTTAGACCTATCACTTAGTCACAAATATGATAGACCTATACTTTATTAATAATCTTCCTGATCAGTTTCATCATCTCAGCATCCCAGATAGCTTAGAAGAACTTGATATTGCGACAGAAACTTTTAACTCTCTCTTTTCCAGCACTTTAGACACAGTTGCTCCGTTAGACTCGAAAATTATGTTGGCATTAGTGGAAATGCATTAACATGGTTTAAATCATACTTATCTGACTGTTATCAGTTTGTAGCAGTAAATGAAGAGATGTCTCATCGATCACAAGTTCAGTATGGTGTACCACAAGGCTCAGTATTAGGACCGTTGCTTTTCACTCTGTACATGCTACCGTTGGGAGATATCATTAGGAAGCATGGAATTAGTTTTCACTGTTATGCTGATGATACTCAGCTCTATATTTCTTCATGCCCTGACGAAACTTACCAATTCACAAAATTAACGGAATGAATAAAAAATTGGATGACTAGTAATTTCCTACTACTTAATTCTGAAAAAAACTGAGATTCTAATTATTGGACAAAAACTTCCTCACGTAATAATCTAGAATACTGTCTAACACTTGATGGCTGCTCTATCAAGTCTTCGTCGTCGGTTAGGAACCTGGGTGTGCTCCAATCTTGATACCAATCTTTCATTTGAAAGTCACGTGTCTGGTATCTGTAAAACCGCATTTTTCCATCTTAAAAATATATCTAAATTACGTCATATGCTCTCATTGACAAATGCGGAACAATTAGTCCATGCATTCATGATGTCAAGGCTAGATTATTGTAATGCTACCATGGGTGGTTGCCCTGCATGCTTAATAAACAAATTACAGCTGGTCCAAAACGCAGCAGCTAGAGTTCTTACCAGAACCAGAAAGTATGACCATATTAACCCAGTTCTGTCAACACTGCACTGGCTCCCTATTAAACATTGTATACATTTTAAAATATTGCTGATTACTTACAAAGCACTAAATGGTTTAGCTCCGCAGTACTTGAGCGAGCTCTTAACACATAATAGTCCTTCACATCTATTGCGATCTCAAAATTCCGGCCAGTTGATAATACCTAGAATATCAAAATCGACTGCTGGCGGTAGATCCTTTTCCTATTTAGCACCAAAACTTTGGAACAGTCTTCCTAACATTGCCAGGAAGCAGACACACTCTGTCAGTTCCGGAACCAGGAACACTTCCCATAAATCCTGATGTACTCATTACATCATAAGAAGAATGGCGTCTACGCTAATATTAGTCTCTCTGTTTATCCCGAGGTTTACCGCAGTCCGCCGGATCCAGGCTGTATCCAGATCTTATGAAGGACCTGCGCCTGGACGCGACGACAGCGCAGTCCTGAAATGTCAACTAGGCTCTTCCCTGTAAAGGCATCCCTCACCTCCCTTTACCTCTCTACATATAAAGCGTTGTCGGGATAATTCTGGTTCGCGTGGCTACGTGGAAGCGATAAAAATTCTGTATCATTCATTTTAAGGTCAGACAAGTTGTATGTTGAGGGTTGATTTGTAGGAAAGGACTACACGCCTGCGCACATACTGTGTATTCAAATGCACATACCTATAGACTGAACTCGTAGTGCGCATGTGCACGCCATTAGCGTTCTCACTGGTTCGCGTTTTTGAAGTTTGCGCAGAAAGAACGAGTTTTCTGTTAAACGGTGTCGTGTTAGCGGTTCCTAAGTTAATAACTAATGATTGTTGCGACGGAAGTGAATCAATCAAACTAACTTTAGCTGGACAATAACTTTATTCTAGAGCTGCTATAAAGCCAAAACACTTTACTTTAATTTCCTATTATCAATGTAAAGCTGCTTTGGAACAATCTACATTGTTAAAAGCGCTATATAAATGAAGATGACTTGACTTGACTTGACTTGACTTGACTTGACTTGACTTTAGATAAAAATGGGAATTTTGAGATAGGATGATAATTTGATAAAACACTCAGATCCAAATTAGTTCTTTTCAAGGGGGGCTGTACAATAGCATATTTAAAACTCGTTGGAGCTACTCCTGATGTGACACTTTTATTAACTAATGTCAGTAAATTCTTTAATGATTTTTGATGGAACAATATCACAACATCAATTTGTAGATTTCAGCTGACCAATTATCTCAGCTAAAGACTGAAGTGAAAGAGTGAACTGATTGAATACCACAGACGTAAAACGAGCAACCGAAGGGTCATATGAATCGGGCACAATCTGCACCCTGATATCCTTAGTTTTCTGAACCAAAAAAACAAACAAATCATTACAAGCCATAGCAGGAAGAGCAGGATAAGTGACAGAAGGATTAAGTACTGAATTGATCATATTAAACAGGATTTTTTTATTCTCACTATACCTTGAAATGAAAGGAAATAGTTTATTTTAGCTAGTATCCAGAGATTCTATGTTGTATGACATTTGTAACTTATTCTTCTTCCACCTATGCTCAGCTCTCCTACATGCTCGTCTCATGTCTCGTGTGTCCTTGTTTAACCAAGGTTCTAATTTGGTTTTACATCTCTTTACCCTTAATGGGACTATTGAGTTTAGGATAGAGGAGCATGCAGATTTTAAGATATCATAAGAAACATTCACATCTAAATCAGCATAGGAGCCCTCAAGAGTACCAGTAATTTCTGATTCAGAAAATACGGTCTTAAACTTCTCAAAAGTAGACATGTTTACATTTCGAACCTGAGAAACTGGAGGACTAACACTCCTAATGACACATGGAGTAGTAACAGAAATGATAATAAACATGTGATCTGAGAAAACTGAGTTTTGAATTTCAATGTCCCCAACAGAAAGGCTCAACATTAGTATAAGTCCAGGTGGTGTCCATGTTCATGAGTAGGACCATGTACATGATGAACAAAGTTGAAAGAGTCAGTCAAGTCCAGAAAATCTTTAGCAAGCTAATTAGATGAACAACAAACATGCACATTGAAGTCCCCCACTATTAAAAGTTTATTATATTTCAGGCAAATATCACCTAAAAAGTCTTTATAAAGTCTATTAAATCCTTATTCAATTTTGGAGTATGATATACTAACTGCACAGGCTATTGGTTTTGTCTGATTAAACTGAAACATCTGTAGTTCAAAACTGGTAAAAAGTCTAGTATGCAGTTTACGAAAAGGTGCTGGACTATCAAAGGCACGGGGGGAATTCAAAAAACCACACTGAAACGGGAGCAACTCTGAAAACGAAATTAAATCACTAGTTTTTAACTAGATCTCAGTAAAAAAATTAATGTCCAAATTCTGAGTATTAAAAAAGTCCTTTAAGAAAAATGTTTTATTTGGCATGGACACTACAAGACATTTAAGGTGTCTTGTTGTGTCTGGCACCAAGACATTAGCAGCAGATCCATCAAGTCCTGTAGGTTGCGAGGTGGAGCCGCTGTGGATCGAACTTGTTGGTCCAGCACATCCCACAGATGCTCAATTGGATTGATCTCTGGGGAATTTGGAGGCCAGGGCAACACCTTGAACTCATTTAAAACCTCATGTTCCTCAAACCATTCCTGAACAATGTGTGCAGTGTAGCAGTGTGCATTATCCTGCGGAAAGAGGCCATTTCCACCAGGGATAACCATTGTCATGAAGGGGTGTACCTGGTTTACAACATTGTTTGGCTAAATTTATGTCCACATGAATGACCGGACCCAGGGTTTCACAGCAGAACATTGCCCAGAGCATCACACTCCCTCCACTTGCTTATCGTCATCCCATAGTGCATCCACAGGTAAACACCCCACACCCACATGTCCGTTTGCGTGATGTAAAAGAAATGGGACTCATCGGACCAGGCGACCGTCTTCCTCTGCTCCAAGGTTCAGTTCCAACGCTTGCATTGTAGGTGCTTTTGATGGTGGATAGGGGTCATCATAGGCACTCTGATGGTTTGCAGCTACGCAGCCCCACATGCAGCAGAATACGATGCACTGTGTGTTGTGACAAATTCTTCCCGCAACCATTATCACAATTTTGTATGACTTGTGCCACAGTGACCTTCTGTTGGCTCGGACCGGACAGGATAGCCTTCATGCATCAATGAGCATTAAGCACCCAACACCCTGTTGCAGGTTTGTGATTTGTTCCTCCTCGGACCACTGTTGGTAAATCCTCACCACTGTCGACCGGGAGCAACCCACAAGCTTTGCCATTTCAGAGATACTCTGACCCAATCTCCTTGCCATAACAAATTGGCCCTTGTGAAAGTCACTCACATCTTTATTGCTGCCTTTTCTCCTGTATCCAACATATTGATTACGAGAACCGATTTTTTGCATCTAATCTTCTCAGACCATAATATGTGGCCTTGTCAGGATATGATCAATGGTATTCGCTTCACCTGTGGCTGCTCATAATGTTTTGGCTCATCAGTATATGTTACATTTGGCCTAAATGTCATTTTTAGCATCAAATCTATTTTTTTTTAATGGCAAACAGACTCAGGAAAAATCTTTGGTTACACTTTATTTTAAGGTGTCATTGTTACAGTGTAATTATATATTTAAGTACTGAGTAATATTAAGCAAGTGTACTTGTACTTACTCTAGGGTTAGAGTAGGATTAGGATTTGGTTGAGGTTTAGTTGCATGTAATTATGCACTATGGCAAGTACATGTACTGTAGCATAACAAGGACACTGTAAAATAAAGTGTTACCAAATCTTTTCATTCATAACTTTTCTGGAGAAGTTGGATGACTATGATGAATATAAATTTTGCATGCTACTTGTACTGTTAATATTTACATCTTTATTCAGTTATGTCATACATTCTCTGTGTTGACTCTTGCTTTGACATCTCAATCACTGTTTTCGTGCATATTTTACACTGATCATAGTTATGATCTAGCAGCTGTTGAAGCATGCTTTCTAAACCATCAACTTGACATTTTTGACAGCATTTAAAGTAATCTCCAATGCTGTTTGTTTGTGTACTAGTGGCTAATGTTCTGATCCATATACTGTACAACATCAACAAATGTCTTCAAACAACTATTTAGTTTTTAATTTGACTATATAACTTACAATAATTTTAATGGTGTTCTGGAAAAATCCCACATATCTCACGAATGAAACTTGTGAGGTAACGCAGCTCTGTTTCACTTGGTCTACACTATCACACTAAACTGCATTTGAGTGTGTTGAAAGTTATAATGTTATTCTATGTGTTAGTTTATCTGTATGAGACTAGCAGTTAGCTAGATCAGTGGTTCCCAATTCCAGTCCTCGTGACCCTAGTTTTATGTACATTTGCTCACCTCTACATTTGCGTATCTCTGTCAAGTCGAAGTTTGTCACGGACGTGGAGCTCTCGGCATCTCGAAAACACCACGCCGATATTGATCCTCGTTTTAGTTCTCCTTTTGTCCCAAAGTCTGCTTGCCATGGTCCATAATGTTTGAACGAAACAACAACAGCGTGGATAACCAGGGATAACAACCAGGGGAAACGCGGATATTACGTCATTGACAGGCGACAAGTGGGACAGGGCGACAGGGACGAACCATTATTTAAAATTGGAATTTCTCTGAAATTAAAAATCTTTGGGAACTTTTGGGATATTGTAAGTACACAACTGCAGGAAATATATCACACTGTGCAAGTGATTTTGGGGTATTTTATTACAAAAAAATCTTACATATTGTAGCTTTAAAGGCAGGGTAGGCAGGATTTTTCTAAAAAACTTTTTCCCAAATTTGTTTAATCTGTCTTTATATACCAATACATAATTCAAATGTAAGTACTCTGAAAAAGAGAGTATAAAAATCGAGTGTCTGTAGTCCTCTCAGGGCTGCAATAAACACAGTTACTTATTCCATTCACTCCCACCCCCTCCCTTCTGGGCTCCTTCCAAAGCCACGCCCCCAAAACACATGAGCGCGCGATGCCGACCGCTCAGCTGGAGGAGGACGCGTTTACCAGCACCGAGCGGAGAGAAGCGCAGTGCATGTAGTGACATCATGTCAGAATCACATAATAAAATACCTAACTTTATCATTATGAATATAAACAACTAACATGGCTGTTAGTACTCACTATCAAGCTAGCATATCGATACTGGTAAAGTTTAAAATATATTGAGTTTGATTCGGTAACGAGCTAGTAACATAAGGCAAAGCTAAAAACAGGTTGCATTGATACACGTTTTCCCATTACCATCAGTTACACTGTGATGAAGGTGAATTTCGTGTAAGATTCATAACATATACGGTGTTTTGCATGTAAGAGCTTCCACGATGAAAGCACTGTTGGCTCTGATGAGGACTAACGTTACACTCCGGAGACAAGTAGCCTACCTTTCTACCTTACTAGTTCCTTTTTTTGCCTTGTTTGCCTTCGCTGACTGTATACGCAGGTACTGGGAATTTTGACTGCTCTTTCTCTGCCATAATTGTGATTCTTCCTAGCTGCCGTGCCTCTCTCCGTGCCTCTTCCCCTCCTCGAGTCAAACGGGTGCGCGCATGTGGGCAGCTCCTGTAGCAGGGGTGGTAGCCATGGTAGCGAGGGAGAGTGACAGTCGCCCAGCCAATCATTTCATTCGTTCCGAATGGAAATACGTAGCTGTGTTTATTGCAGCCCTGAGAGGACTACAGACACTCGATTTGTATACTCTCTTTTTCAGAGT
Organism: Rutilus rutilus; assembly: GCF_951802725.1. NCBI lineage: Eukaryota > Metazoa > Chordata > Actinopteri > Cypriniformes > Leuciscidae > Rutilus > Rutilus rutilus. The sequence goes on along the minus strand of NC_140214.1, from coordinate 32,175,852 downwards.
ACTTACATTTTAATTATGTATTGGTATATAAAGACAGTTTAAACAAATTTGGGAAAAAGTTTTTTAGACAAATCCTGCCTACCCTGCCTTTAAAAAGATTGTACTGGTGCATGGTTCCTCACTAGTCTGGGTTGCATCACCAACAGAGCCTGCATTGGTGTGATTCAGCAGTACTTTGATACAGCACAGTGTTGGACGTGACAGAACTAAGATTTTGGCCTCAGGTGCTGGATGCGTTTGTCGGCCTACAGAGACATTGGACGGACCGGTTTGGACATTATCAGTCCTGCTGCAGCTGTGTGGAGGTTACATTCTGGCCAGCTCATTGCCTTGGGCGCAGGCTCCACGCAGACAGATACAAATCCACACGTGTTTTTACAGCCTGAGGACTAACACTCCAACCTACAGGGGAGAAAAAGAGAGAAAAAAAAGTGTAGTGTGCAAAGAGAAAAGGAAACAAGCACTCCTGCTGGTAATTCTCTACTGAAAAACTCTACAAGGATTTTCATGATGTGATTTTTGATTGGATTTAATCAGCTATGAGCTACAGCAAATGTTACTGGAGTTCTAAGTATGACCATGTAATAGATGTTTGTAAGCTCAGGAAGTGGCTCTCTCAGGCTTCCCTTACATAAGGTTACGTTCACTCTGATTGGCATCAGCAGCTTGTAATTAGCCTCCTCTGGAACTCAGATTACTTAGCACCTTGTGGATTGTATGCTGAGATTAAACCTACTATGATTTGCAGTGAAGTGCAGTATGTGTGCGTGTATATTATTCATGCCTGGGGAACATATTATCCTTGTATTAGTATAAATTGTACCTGGCAGATTGTCTGCACCAGGTGTCATTAGCAAGCCATGAGTATGCATGAGTTTCCAACTTATCCCCCCCCCCCTTCCTGGCTGTGAGTAGCATATATAATCATATTGTCATAGGGGTTCTAAGGTATATTATGTCATAGTTTGTTAAATAGTCTTTTTGTTAGATATGTAGGTATCACTCTATTTTAAGGTGATGTAGTTACACGTTGCTACATGTACTTTATATAGTAATAACAGTAAACTATGCATAATTACAGGTAACTTCTGTAAACCTAAACCAAATCCGATAACACTTTATTTAACAGTTTCCTTGTTACAAATGTTATATGAACTTACCATAGTAAAAACAGTAAATTATGCATAATTACATGCAACTAACCCTCAACCAAATCCTAATCCTACCCTAACCCTCTAGTAAGTACTGTACATGTAATTAACTATTATTACTCAAAACTTAAATGCATAATTACACTGTAACAATGACAACTTAAAATAAAGTAAGTACATGTAGTTAATTAATATTACAATGTAACTACGTCATCTTAAAATAAAGTGTAACCGATATGTATAAACTTAATGTTTTTCAACTAAAATCATGTCGTATTAATCATTAACTTCTAATTAATGGGTGAATGAGCAAAGAGCAAAGAGAAAAAAAAAAAAAAAAAGAAAAAAGAAAAAAAAAGAAGGAATGTGACCATTTTATTTCATTGTTGTCAATTCAATTTTCTGTGAATTTTTACATTTTACATGAACTACAGAAACCAACACTGATGCAAGAAAGAATATTAATTATTCATAAAATTGTATTTGAATATATCATTATATGATTTTTTTTTTTTTTTTACAAAAAAACTACTGGAATGTTTTTAAACAAAATGTATGCATTTTACTTGAATAAACTTTCAGTTTCAGATAAAAAATGTGTTTTTGCTTTTTCATGCTTATCAACAAAAATCTGTCCCTAAAGAGTGTGTGAGAAACGTGAAAGACACCAAAAATATTTTTTTATTTTATATTTTAGTATTTCTGAGACTAATCTAACTAAAAAAAAGTTGACATATTTTGTATAACATCATGCGTAAAGTGTTAAAAGTTTCATTTATAGATTTGCTCATGTTGAATACAAGCCTCTCCAACCTAGGTGTGTGAGCAGTGATACATAATGGTAATAACACCCAAAGCCCATTATTGCTACTTACAGGCAGTATCAGCAATTTGCATTTCATTATATGCAATGGACTAATCAAGTTCATGGGGAATAACATCATGCAATCTTTGAACACACAAAAAAAAAAAAAAAAAAAAAAAAAAAATCCTTGAAAGCAAGTTTCCTATTAATTCACTGTCATTTATTTAATTAAAATTTCATGTGTTCCCATGGTGTAAACTTTGACTGACACACTGAGGTAAAGATAAATTATTAACCTGTGAGAAATCCTTTTGTACATGGCTTCTTTTGAGAGTGAATAACAGTGGTTGTGACAGGAACTTGAGTTTTGAACGTTTTCAATTGCTGACAGGGTATATGGGCTTTCATCCATATCTCATCATTAAAGCTAGTGTCCCATGCCTGTAATTTACTTTCAATTACATTGCCTCTTACATCTCAGTTTATTCTGCAGAAACTGCTGGAATAAGGGTTGCCAGCTTCATTGCTCTGATAATTTCCTGTGATTTGTTCAATCCAAATGTCTGCGCAAATTGTGAGGTATCAAAAATATTTATTCAGATGACAGTTGACTGTTTCTTGGAAAGGAAAATAGCTTAAATGTACTGGCCTGTGACAATAAAACAACTGCAAAAGATGTATAGTGTGTGAGAAAATTAGATCTTTGATTTTTATTTTATTTTTTTACAGCAAATATTTGTATGGCGTTCATATGGCACCAAGAAAAAGTAAATTTTTATAAAATATCTATCTATCTATCTATCTATCTATCTATCTATCTATCTATCTATCTATCTATCTATCTATCTATCTATCTATCTATCTATCTATCTATCTATCTATCTATCTATCTATCTATCTATCTATCTATCTATCTATCTATCTATCTATCTATCTAATTTAATTTGACAGCCCTACAACGAACCTGGTACTAGCAAGGTACCTAATAAAGTGGGCCATGAGTGTGTGTGTTACCGGGGATATGTATATGGGGGATATATATGTATATACATATATTATTTATATATTTATAAATGTTTTTTTTTTTTTTTTGAGCCAGCTGTCGAAAGCAAATTTGTTCAATGTAAATGTACCAACTTACACAAAAATCAACATCATTGGGCCAGCCTAATTAAGCTGCGGATTCTGCAGAGACAATATCTGTAAGCAGCATTGCAGCTCTCAGACACACACTCCACTTATCTATCACACATTCACAGCAGTTTTATGGGATTGTGCCTGCTCTAAATTCCACCTACCGCTCTCATTGAAAGTGATTTGTGTCAGAGTTCCCCATCTTACTTCTGTATGCACATGAGTCTCTCCTCACCTGTGAGGGGCTGAGCATAGTGGGTGATGGATGTTACAGTACAGATCAAGTTAATGTTGGTAAAATAATTAAGCAAACACAACAAAACTGCCCTTAGTTTATTGTAAAATAAAACGAGATTTGAACGAGCATGGTAAATATTTAATTATGAGATTTTTTACCATTCAAGAATCTACATTTTTTACATTATTATAAAAACAATTAACTGCTGAGGTTTGTGATGGGCTGGTATACAATAGTTCACGGAATCCATCCATGCGCATAGACAATACGTTTCTAAGTTTGACTGATGACGTGAAATATTTTTAATGATCTTGTATAGGTGCATGTACAGCTGAGTTTCATTATAAATTCACTATCTATTCATGCCCAGCACTTATTCCATTAGTCAGCAGAAGTCAGATGTAGTATTATACAGTCCTTCGACCAGGCTGAAAACAAGTTGTCACAAACATAAGTTTAGTGAGTGCTTTTTCTAATTAACCTTCACAATGCCCTTTTCAGGTTTTATTGAGAGTGATACATGTGAAGTTTGTATTCGAGAGATTCAAGCACAAGTTTCCCTCCTTTAATTACACAAGTAAAAACGGAATTGAGGTGGTGGTGGGATGCCCTAAGATTTGACACCCATATAAAGCTCCCATGTACAATATATACAGTATCTTTAGCATTATTATTAGGATTGGACAAAAGTCTGAATTTAAGAAATAGCTTCCTTTCTATTCAATATTTGGAATTTGAATTAAAAAGAGGATGAGGAATTAAACACACAGATTTTATTAGTTTAATTATTAGTTTTGTCCTTATATTTTATTACCACAAAACAATTAGCTACAAAATATTAATTAACAATTATGTTATGACGTATAGAGATAAACGTATAATTTAAGGTAACAGAGATTGTTTTGGCTTTATAGCGGTTCTTTAATAAAGTTATTTTTCCAGCTAAAGTTAGTTTTGATTGATTCGCTTCCGTCGCAACGATCATTTGTTAGTAAATTAGGGGCCGCTAAGACGACACCATTCTCTCTACACAGACTTTAAACGCGAACCTGTGATAAACGCTGATGGCGTTCACATGCGCATTAAGAATTGGTTCTATAGTTATGTGCGTTTGAATATATGTGCACAGGTTTGTAATTCCCTACAAACCAAGGCTAAACAAAGTACTGGTCTTTTCTTATAAATTTTGATACAGAATTTTATTTTATTTGGTCATTTTGGGGTAGGTACGCGAAACGAATTTTCCCGACAACGCTTTATTTGTAGAGTGGTAAAGGGATCCTCCATAGGGAGAGACTAGTTGGCACTTCAGCACTGCGTTGTCATCGGGTCCAGGCGAAGGTCCTTCGTCAGATCTGGATACGGCCTGGATCCGGCAGGCTGCGGGAAAACCTCGGGATAAACAAAGACACTAAAATTAGCGTAGATGCCATTCTTCTCATGATGTAACGAGTACATCAGGATTTATGGGAAGTGTTCCCGGTTCCGGCTGACCTAATCTATGCAGCCTAACATTGAATTATAGAAGTCAATAATGTATTATGTGAATGCTAGGTCAAAGAGATGTGTCTTTAATCTAGCTTTGAACTGACAACTGAAATTCCAGACCAGAAACAGGAACAACATCCAAATACTGGGACAACAACAGCTTCACACAAACATACAACGAAAATGACTGACAAAATGAACAACAGGTGTGAAATGAACAGGGTAACTATGGTAATAAGCAAGGGTTACCAGGGGAGCAAACCATGGAGCTAATGCAAACAAGGGAACACAGAAACAATGAGAACAGAGTGCATATAAATCGCACAACGAAAGAGAACAGTCTTGAATTACAAACACTCAGGAGAACATGGAGAAATACAACCAATCTACCACAAATGAAAACGGACAAAGAACTGAACAAAACAGGGAGTATATATACAGACTAAAGGGCCATTCACACAGAACATGTTTTTCAAAGCAAAGAGTGCGGGCAGTGGAACGGGGAAAAATCGCAAGGTCTCGAGACGCGTTGAACTGTTGAACAGATTTTAACTTGAGCGCTGTGTTTTTAGAACGCAATGTCATGCGTGAGATGCTGCAAAAGACTCGAGACGCGTAGTGAGTAATAACAATTAACTACATGTACATACCATAGGGTTAGGATTAGTGTGTTGTTTGGGGTTAGTTGCATGTAATTATGCACAATTTATAGTAATTCCTATAGTAACTACATGCAATGTGTAACAAGGACACTGTAAAATAAAGTGTTACATAAATTCATAAAAGTGTAATGTAATTGTAATGTATAGAGTTGACTGAAAACAATGTGGTGGATTTGTTTAACAGGTTTTTCCATGCATCTGGTAGAAGTTGCCACAGTTCTACAATGGATTTAGGCCGTCTGTCTCTTCATATAATTGCATTCAAAAACCCCATTCCCTGTATGATTTTGTAAAATGAATGATGAAAACGTTTTTACTTAATGTTCTTAGATGCAAGATAAGTCAATTAATCTATCTCCACATTCATCAGAAACAGCTTATATGTGAGTTAATTGGTTAAGTCAGTTTTCTAATAAAAACCTTCATCTGGAGAGGACTGCAGTAGTGGCCAAGAGCGAAATTATGATGCTGTGTTTTGATCTGTAAACACTTTTTCACATGCAAACAGAGAACCAAATGATTATGTCAAGCAGCGTACACCATCTGCGTTTCTATCTTCCATCCAACCCCCAAATGAAGATGTGACACATTTGGAAGTTCCAACACAGTGACAAACCACCAATGGTTTTGGACATGACTGCTGTAGTGACAAACTTATTCAATCAATGCAGTCGGTTTATTTATTGTGAATGATGGGGATTGAATTCTGAAGTAATTGGTCTCGAGGGTTTAATCTGCAGTACATCTGTCCATCCCTTTAGTCTGTCTCAAGACTAAAGGACCATTCACACTAAGAACAATAACTATAAAGATAACTATAACGATAACTATATTAGCATACACAGCAATGATATTGTTTTTCAGTGTCACTATTGTTGTAGTTGTGTTGTGGACTTTTGATGTTGTGTTAGGTTTTTGGACTAGTTTCAGTGGCCCTCATTTATCAAAAGTGCGTACACCAAATTTCCAGCGTACACCTGGCGTACACCCAAAACCACGGTGACTTTGAGATTTATCAATATGGACGTTGGCGTACGGCACGCTAAAATCCTACGCCAGCTCAGGAGGTGGTGTACGCACGTTTTGAGTGCGGGAATGCGCAGAAAAACTATTCCTAACACCACAAAACGCACTGACAAACTAAAAGATATGATATATTATGACCCACTGTAAAAAAAAAAACAACATAGTAATTATAAACTTCAGTGTTTATTTTTGTGCAACATGGACTTCAATGTTTAATTTGTGTGACTTTACCAAAGCATTTGAATTGTAGGCATATGTATTCCTTAAGTTGCGAGCCTGTGCGCTTCACCTGACGTTTCAAGCCTGTTTATACTTTCGCCTGGCTCCGCAGCGCGAGTCTCCGCAGACTGCGCGCGCACCTCCCCAAATGGCGTTTATACTCGACGCGCTCGCAGTTGTACTATTCTTTGAAACGATGGTTAGGCCAGGGTTAGGCCCGGCAGGTGTGCACGGACTGGGTTCAGTAATGAAAGGCTTTCAATGACCAAAAAAATAATTCAGACTGGTTTAATTCCCTGGTTTCGCTTTCTCTTTCTCAAAGAAGTTTCTCTTCTTTGCCGTCTTCCGTGTGTCCATGGCGTAAAATGAGGGCGTGGGGGGAGCGGAGACTTGAATATATAGGGGCGTGTTATTCTAATGACGCTCGTTTTCAGCCGCGGCATTTATCAAGCGCAGGTATTGCGTACACCTGGATTTCAAAGGTACGCACAGCTTCATAAATCAGGCGGTGAGAAGAGTGTAAGCATAATCTTACGCCAACATATACGCCCGTTTCTACGCAAGAATGATAAATGAGGGCCATTGTGTTTCATTTCAGTTTCCCGCCATTTTATCGTGTGCTATTGTTCTCACCTGTGCCTCATTTCCTGTGAGTGTATTTAAGTTGCTCCGTTCCTCTGTTTTTTGCTTATGTTGATGGCAACCTCTCCAGTCTTTTGGTAAATTTCTTTGGATTTATTACTTGTCCTTATTTTTTCCCATGGAAGTTTTTTTTTTTACCTTTTTGGGAAACATAATTTACCTTTTGATGTTTCTAGACCCTCTTTTGGATTTTTGGGGGATTGACTCCTTGGGAAGAGTTACTTTCTGGACTAATTAATTGAAACATTACGTGTATTCCCTGACTGAGCTCTCATTTCTGCAACTGGCTTCTCTACCTTCTCCTACATTCAGCCCTCACAGCTTTGTTCTAACCTTAGTTCTGACACTCTGCTATTTTACATTTAGAACCATTTTTAAAACTGTATCTTAAGTCATGACTGAAAGTCTTTTGTGTGGAATGCTAAGAGTATTTGAGGCAATTCTCATTCCTTTGGATAAGTCGAATTTAACTCTCTGCACATTACATAAAGTCCAGTCAGCTTCCAGGTCCTATAATTCCCTTAATTTGCAGTAATCAAAAGAAATGGCTCATCGCAAGATCCTTTGTGCAAAGGAGTTGAATTGAGCATCTGATTGTAATTTGATGTTAGTCTCGCATCTGATCATCATGTGGGTCCCTCGCCTTCTGCCAAAAATTTGTGAAATTGGTCATTGAGGCCTTGCTAATTCATTTAGGTTGTATGCCCCACTGTGGTTTTGATGATTAAAGAAGTACTACAGCCCTTTCTCTCACAGCCACAGTCCAAAATCAAATGAGTAGAGAAAGTGCCGAACAGCCTGTGTCCTCACTCCTTGGCATTTGTAAGAGGACACGGCTAATGACTTGTGGTCCTCGTAAATGAGTGAGACTGGGATTCAGTGCTCTGTCACTATTAATTTCTCCTGCAGGGAGTATCAATCCCAATTCATTTGGGAGTTGCACGAAGGAATCAGGGCAGGGACTCGAGCTGATTATCAAATGTTCCATTCGGCCTACTTTCACATATGTGAAACATATGTAATGCTTGTATAAATAGGTAGGTATTAATTCCAGGGTCTATACTGTAGAGTTCTCGTTGATCTTTTTATGGACTCACCGACCATATTTACATGCACATTATTTTCCAATTAAAGTGGTTCAACTAAAACAACCTATTGGAATATTCCTATACAGTAAATAAGTGATCTGAATAAACTAAGACAGGTGTTATTCTTATCTGGAAATAGTGCAGATACTCTTTCATTCTTTATATTAGGCATATGTCAGCTGTCTTATGATTTCTAGAAACCAGATTATTGGCTTAAAACCAAAAATTGCCATGATCATTGGCACAAATTCTGATTGTATTTTGAATATTTTTCTGCAAGCACTTTGCAAACTCTCTATGAGAAGCCACAATTGCAGGTGTTTACTCTAGTTAAAAAACACATTAAACAGACATTCAAAACAGCATTGAGGAGGAAACGGATTTTTTTTTTTTTTTGCATTTTAATAGGTGTTTTGCATTTTATGCATTTGGCAGATGGTTTAATCCAAAGCAATTCATTTTTATTTCAGCTATGGTAGTTGTTTTTTATAGTTTCTAAATATATTTACTATACTGTCATAACAAATACCATATATATATATATACTGTATATATATATATTTATGTTTTAACTCTATCCAGGAGATGACTGATACTTTGAACATTAAGATTAAGGTGTAACTCACCAACTCAGCCCCACTGTAAGAAAACTTGTACTTATTTGCTTTATATAAATGATAGGTCAGTTAACTGTTCAGATGTTATTGATGTTAAAATTAATAAATGTATCTGCATCTCAACTCAAAATCAGAGCTTTACTAGCTTTACTTTATCAATATGGGCTATATTATTGGCTATTGCAATTATTGGTTAATACAATAACAATATCACTACCATTATTGTTACTGGCTTTCAAGTTTACATTTTAAAAGCCACACCTAAGCTGGTATTGCCAAATAATACCACAGTGCTGATACAGTCCATGCAAGGTGATTCCAAGTTTAGGATTAATTACTTGCCTTTGTTGACCAAATTAACCATGTAAACTAGGTTCGATATTGATAATCATCCATCCCATCCATCTTCTTCCGCTTATCCGGGGCCGGGTTGCGGGGGCAGCAGTCTAAGCAGGGATGCCCAGACTTCCCTCTCCCTAGACACTTCCTCCAGCTCTTCTGGGGGGACACCGAGGGGTTCCAGGCCAGCCGGGAGACATAGTCCTTCCAGCGTGTTCTAGGTCTTCCCCGGTGTCTCCTCCCGGTGGGACATGCCCGGAACACCTTCCCGGGAAGGCGTCCAGGAGGCATCCGGAAAAGATGCCCGAGCCACCTCAGCTGGCCCCTCTCGATGTGGAGGAGCAGCGGCTCTACTCTGAGCTCCTCCCGAGTGACTGAGCTTCTCACCCTATCTCTAAGGGATCGCCCAGCCACCCTGCGGAGAAAGCTCATTTCGGCTGCCTGTATCCGAGATCTTGTCCTTTCGGTCATGACCCACAGCTCATGACCATAGGTGAGAGTAGGAACGTAGATTGACCGGTAAATCGAGAGCTTTGCCTTGCGGCTCAGCTCTTTCTTCACCACGACAGACCGGTACATCGACTGCATTACTGCAGAAGCTGCACCGATCCGTCTGTCAATCTCCCATTCCATCCTTCCCTCACTTCTGAACAAGACTCCAAGAAACTTGAACTCCTCCACTTGAGGCAGGAACTCTCCACCAACCTGAAGCGGGCAAACCACCCTTTTCCAACTGAGAACCATGGCCTTGGATTTAGAGGTGCTGATTCTCATCCCAGCCGCTTCACACTCGGCTGCAAACCGTCCCAGTGCATGCTGAAGGTCCTGGTCTGATGGGGCCAGCATGACCACATCATCCGCAAAGAGCAGAGATGAAATCGTGTGGTCCCCAAACCTGACACCCTCCGGTCCCTGGCTGCGCCTCGAAATTCTGTCCATAAAAATTATGAACAGAACCGGCGACAAAGGGCAGCCCTGCCGGAGTCCAACATGCACCGGGAACAAGTCTGACTTACTGCTGGCAATGCGAACCAAGCTCCTGCTCCGGTTGTACAGGGACCAGATAGCCCTTAGCAAAGGGCCCCAAACCCCATACTCCCAGAGCACCCTCCACAAGATGCCGCGAGGGACACAGTCGAATGTCTTCTCCAAATCCACAAAGCACATGTGGATTGGTTGAGCAAACTCCCATGAACCCTCCAGCACCCTGGAGAGGGTATAGAGCTGGTCCAGTGTTCCACGACCAGGACGAAAACCGCACTGTTCCTCCTGAATCCAAGGTTCTACTATCGGCTGTATTCTCCTCTCCAGTACCCTGGCATAGACTTTCCCGGGGAGGCTGAGAAGAGGGACCACCACCCCGGTCTGCCAGTCCAAAGGTACTGTCCCCGACCGCCACGAGATGTTGCAGAGGCGTGTCAGCCAAGACAGTCCCACAACATCCAGAGACTTGAGGTACTCGGGGCGGATCTCATCCACCCCCGGTGCCTTGCCACAGAGGAGTTTCTTGACTACCTCGGTGGTTTCAGCCCGGGTGATGGACGAGTCCACCTCCGAGCCCCCAGCCTCTGCTTCCTCAGTGGAAGACGTGTCGGTGGGATTGATGAGATCCTCGAAGTATTCCTTCCACCGTCCGATGACATCCCCAGTCGAGGTCAACAACTGCCCACCTCCACTGTAAACAGCGTTGGTAGGGCACTGCTTCCCCCTCCTGAGGCGCCGGACGGTTTGCCAGAATCTCTTCGTGGCCGACCAGTAGTCCTTCTCCATGGCCTCACCAAACTCCTCCCAAGCCCGATTTTTTGCCTCCACCACCACCATGATAAACATTGATAATCATTAGTTGTTTAAAAAGAAAAATTGAGGATACATATTTGTGAACTGAAAGTAAAGTTACTTAAAAAAAAAAAGTTATACAGAATCACGGAAATGTTTTTTTTTGTACTGTTTGTCTGTTCAGTCCAATCTATTTTTGAGTTTTTGGAACGTAATAAATGTATGTTTGTTCAGCTTTATTAAAGGTCCCATTCCATGGATTATTTTTATTATTTAATAATGTTTCCAGGGGTGCCCTTATAATGTTAGTATGTTTTTTAGATCAAAAATTGTTATAATTTAGAAATAAAAGGCATATTTCCTAGCCTGATTTCATTCCCTGGTTTGAACACTCTGTTTGAAGGGGCGTGTCTGCTGTGAGACTTCAGTGTAAACGCCCTCTGCTGTGATTGGCTGACATGCTTGCATATGAAATATCTGGCATTAAATGTGGAACTATCTGGAAAACTTTTACTATTACAGCTATTATACGTTTTTACTATTACAGCTATCTGGATTAACGAATCGTGAGAAGTTTTTTAAGTATTTAGATCTATTTCAATCACATAAAAGGTTGCAGTTATGAGCATTGAGCAGATGACAGTCTGTTGATCGCGTGAAAGATCTTATCATTGCAACGCAGTTTCTGCACTATCACTAATGATTTCACCAATGCAAACATGAGGCATATAAATACAGTAAGAGCTTCGTTGTGCAGTGTAACAGCGTCATTGATTTCATAACGAGTTTTGGCAAGTGTCCAGATAACGCTGTGTTATTGACAGCTTGGGCGATTGGAAAGGGATTGTTCTTTGATCGCTTTCTGTATATTAATCACAGTTTAAGTAAGATTATTTTCATCCTACTAAGAGAAACGAACGATGTGAAGAGTGATCGCTACTTCCATATTAAATCACTACTTACCGCTTGCTGGAATATAGTTGAAATAGTCCCCTTCGTCAGTATGAAACGCTGAGAGAAGTCTGCTTGATATTATTCCAGGTTAGAAAAACAGTCCGTGGTGAAATGGACAGAGCAAACTAACAACTTCGAATTAAACTTTTGCTGTATCCGATTATAGATAAACATCAACCACGTCTGTTGACATTTCGCCATCAATACGCCTGTGTTCCTGTGGGCGGAGGTTACGGTTCTAGTGACATCATTAAAGCAGGATGTAGAGGGGTGTAGTCCAATCCAGCCGTTTTTTGTAGTCAACTTCTGTTAAATAAAATATCTCGCTTGGCATTGAACTTTGAGCTTTATAATTTTACAGATATTATTTATACTCTAACAACAACATTACACACTAACTAAAGTTTGAAACATGGGATCACATAGAACGGGACCTTTAATCACCCATGTCCCATTATTTGCATAACATTATTCAAGAGTTTTCTACTAAAATGTTTGTGTTCTAACAAGATTTTATGATGGAGTGAATAATAATCAGCTGTTTGAATATGATTATAGCCAGTTTAATGTCAGCATAAGTGCATTTGTATTTATACAATCGTAGGAATGAGATTTGCTGTCACAGCTAAAACTTTATTATATTTAGTAGGATGCAGTCTCTGTTAAATATTCATGACATCACAAGGCTTTTTACAGATACCTGAATTCACTGATTAACAAGAGAGCAGAACTGAGTATGTGAGTGAATCAGAAAGTACCTAATATGCAATCTATCTGTTTTCATTGGGAGGCAGCAATTTTTTTTTCTGCATCATAGTTGCATTCAAAGGCTCAAAACCTCTTTGCTGATTCTTTAGTTTGGGAGCTGCAAACAAACAATGCATCAGTCTAAGCATTTACTCCTGTCAGTACTGCAATTTTCCTTGAAAAATAATGGTGCATTTGCTCAGCTTTTGGACTTCTTCGTAATTTGACATCACAATTACAGGATTGAAATAAGTGTTAGATGCATTTGGCGCATGCTTTGTTTATATACTACAGGCCTTTGGAACATAGAAAAGGAGTCGCTATAACTGTTTCGCTACCACTTTCAGCCTCTTCAAGGCATCGTAGATTGCAGTGTTTTTCAACAGAATGCCTTAAAAGCTTCATTTTGATTGACTTTATAATGTTTCCCATCCGACGATAGGGCAACGCCGCTACATACTGAGATTTTAAGAGGCATGACAGAGATGGGGGATGGAGTATCGAGCATGTCTACACAGAGCAAGGGCTTCTTTATGAAGAGAAGCCTGAAGCTGTCTTTGCTGGAGACATGAAGTCCTGACAGGGTGAAGAAGCCTCATGTCAGCAAACACACAAGACCTGGGCATTCAGTCCGTCAGATTAAGACCAAAAGAGACAAGATTGACAGATACTCCGTGTGGAGTGTGTACACATAGTTAAAGCTGAGACGAATTTCTCTTTATTCTGTTTCTCTTGTTCTTGCTCGCTGAGTGAATCTGGCTTTGACAGTGCGCATAAAGCAAATGTTTATATATATATATTTTATCTCTGTATTCATGCATCTTTTTACAATAGAGCACAACACTTCCCACCACATGGTTCCAGAACAATTTTTTCCATGGGGATTTTTAACAATAATAATAATAAGTCATCATTAAAGTGTTCTAAAACATGAACCAAACCAACCAATTCTATAGTAGATCAAAAGAAATTATTTGAGGCAAAAAACTATTTGAAAATTGGGCAAAAGGACAAAGGACAGTATGTGGGGTCTGCATGTTCACCCCGTGTTGGCCTGGGTTTCCCCCATAATCCAAAGACATGCAGGATGGATGAATTGGAGATGATTAACTCTTTCCCTGCTATTGACGGAATATTCCGGCAATCTATGATTTCACTGTTATTAGGTAAGGGGGCGCTATTTCACATCTTCTGAAAGAGTACAGAGTTTCCGTATCCAAAAATCCAGAGAAACACATTACAAGCAATAAAAGCATCACTTTATGCACATTATAGTCATTGACCAAAGAAATTCAGCTTTTTGTTCAAAATGTAGCTTTTTTGTTAAACCTAACCACATTCAAGAGTTGATCAAAAAAAAGAATGAAAGTTTTTTTTTTTTTTTTTTTTTTTTTTTAAGCATTAGCTCTGTTCTTTTTTTAAATATTGGATGTTCAGATATTCATTCAACAAAATATTCTGGAGGCCATGAAAGTTTTGATTCAAAATGATCAACACTGCTGGCGATGGATGGCAACTAAATATATATATATATATTAATATATTTTTAATGTATTTTTTTTTTATATAATATATATTATAATATGCTGGTGGATAAAAATTCAATTGTCAGTGTCTGTGTGTGTTAGCCTTGCAATGGACTGGCCATCCATCCATTGTGTTTCCCTGTCTTCAGCCAGAGATGTTGTAAGACAAACAGTTTGGAAAATATTCAGATATAAATAGTTTGAGAGGGTAAGAAGACCGACTCTGATTTGTCATTCACAGTACTTAATGGTAGTAGTGTGTCTCTGCAGAACTCTTTTGGCTCTTTCATTTATTTGACTCTTTTTTTTTTCTTTTTTTTTTTCTTTTATTGGTTCTTCACTGTTGTTTCTCAGAGGGTGCATTTACATCTAGTGCTGCGCCAGAAGCAATTGCTATTTACCTAGAGCTGTCATAATGACTGAGGAGAGGAGCTTCCTTGGAATGCTGTAAATGATGTGCATCACATTGGGAGTCAGTCAGCTGTCACACCATCCAGAAAAAAGTCATATTGCTATCTCCTACTAGCAAATCTAGCTCTTTTTAATCAAATTTTAAATAGAGGTGAACTTTAAACCCTATTCACCTCAAGTTTTTTATAACTCAACAAAAAAGCAACAACAACAGAACAACTGTTTACATCAGTGGGCTTGCTTTGATAGAACCGACTTCACTTGACAATAATCCTCTAATTGGTGTGTATTTCTTATACTTTCTCATGATCATGTTTAATTTATGTATTCACCCTTTTCACTGTTAAACTTTCACTGGTATTTTTAATGAAGTTGAAATCATGCAGAGTGATGGCTTCAACAAAAGCATATGTATTATCAATGAACAACCTCTGCCCTCATAGGTCTATCTTTAAAGGTTTATGAGTTGTCAGAAAATTTTTTTTCTCTATTGAGAAACTGAATTGGATATTTATTTCTGGAACGCAAATACTGTGCTCTACGAAAAAGAGATTTAAGTTAGAAATGCAGTGAATATTGGGTAAAAGGACAATGAGTTTGTAAAAATCAGACACTTTCTACAAAATCACTTGTAGAGAGTTCGCAGATAATTAGTAAGGCTGGTTTGATATAGTTGTTGACCATTTCTTTGTGTTTCTTTTTTTTCTCTGTTTAGAAGCGGCACCATTTCTCTATTTGTTTGTCAGACGGTCTTATGGATTGATTCAGCCTGTACTATTTTGGGGAGTGTGGTGAGTCTTTGGGCAAAGTCTTCCTGTAGATCAAACAGCATGGTGCTGACAATGTCAAAGTCATGGGTTTCATTCCCAGGGAAAGCAATAACTTTTAAAATATCATCACTTGTGTATCCTTACTTGGATAAAATCGTTTGCCTAATGTGTAAATGTGAAATTTCTTTCCCTATGCCCTGCTCACTTTGAAGGGCGGAAACCCTTGAAGTGGGAACTCTGGTGGGAGCTAGACAATAGTATCTCATAATGTGGCAATGAAATGCGAGCAATAAAAAAACAACATCATTTTCTTTTTATCTGGAATTACCCTTCATATGGCATCCCCTTCTTGAAGTGCCCTTCAAGGGAGCAAAAATGCCATTTGGAATTCACCTTTTGTTTGATTATGGTTATGTTCAGACTGCAAGCAAATGTGGCCCAAATCCTTTCTTTTTTTTTGCTCATTTGTGACTGTTTTTCTCATGACAGTGTGAACAGCACAAACCACATGGAATCTGATCTTTTCAGTTCCGATTTTCGGCACTTCCATAAGTCGTACTAAATCCCATACAGGTCAGATGTTTTGCAATACGACTGCAGTATGACCAGTCAAACTGGAATTCATGCAAATTTTACGTCTCTCTAGAGCAACATTCATCAGAATTCTGCACTCCTGGGAGTCACTTCATAGATTTGTTTTCATAGCCATACTTGTACCACTCAAATCATTGTCAATGACACAGCCCAGATAATTAACACTATTTCTGTTTGATATTACGCTATCCCCTACCTACCTTGATAGATATGTTAGGAACCTTGATCAGATTACTTTTAGACCCAAATAATATGGATTCTGTTTTACCTAAATGCAATAAGAGTTTATTTTCAGAGAGCCAGTCTTTTACTTTAATTTACTCCTCACTTAATATCACTTGTATTTTACCGACATCCTTGTCTGAAACCAGTAAAGCAGAGTCATCAGCATATAAGAACAAATTACGGTCACAAACTGCTTGCATATCATTTATGTATAGGTGGAATAAAAGGGGGCCTAAGACACTTCCCAGAGGAACGTTCTTTTTGCTAAGTTCAGGACCATGATCTGTTTGCACTGGAATCTGATATTGGCCACATTTAAAACAACAATGTGAACGCCTATACAAAAAAAAATCAGATCTGAGCAATACATCGGCATTGAGCACCAAGGCTTCCAGTGTGAACGTAGTCTGTGTTGCCGATGCAATTCAAATGGGCAGGTCCCATATGATGGTAGCAATCTGTTTGTCTTTCCTTGAGCAAGCAGCAATTTGTCGTATTCACTTTGCTCAGTTTGTTTTTGCGAGTCCAACAAAGCTACAATACTAATAACCAGAATCTGAAACTCAAACTCAACTGTCTGACTGAGGGTGAGAGATCAGATTATTTGTTGGTAAGGTTGTTTTTGAGGAATTCTAGGGCCAACGACAGAAAACTGTACAGATGCCTGCTGCCAAACTCATGAAAGATGTGTAGATTGAGGACGACTGTGTGCCTGTCCTTTGCTCTTGCTCTCTCAGACACCATCTGTCTTCATATTGACTGTAAACTTCACTACAGTGAGAGACAGACTTACTGGATTCTTTTGATACAACCTGGCTCAGTTTGAGAATGGGATCAGCTTTACTTTTACTATTGCTTTTATTGCAGTTTGTTTTATGGAGATTATGTGGATGGGCAAGAAAATTATCCCATGAGAACTTTAACTGGAAGTGGTTGGCAGGGGTCCATATGCACTGGCCCAAACTGGCTTTAATGTTAGCAGCGTCAATTTGGAAAAACAATCAAACAATCAATTAAAATTAAGCTCACAGCCAGGCTTGCTAAAGATGCCTCGCCTAAATAGGAAAATTACCATTGTGCATAAAATGCACAATATGCACTAAGTTTTCAGGTCCTCTAGGATTTTGCTATGGCAAGAATGTCCGACTTTGCTTGCAATTAAGAATGCAAATTAAACTAAATTCTGCATTATTCATCTTATTTTTCACATTTCTGATCAATCCCCATTGTGCCCATAAGTAAGACTGAAAATTCTGTCATCATTTACTCACCCTCATGTCGATCCAAACCCTTAAGACTTTTGTTCATCTTCGGAATGCAAATTAAGATATTTGTAATGAAATCTGAGAGATTTCCCTCCATTGTCAGCTACGCAACTACAACTTTGACGCTTCAAAAAGTAAAAAAAAAGATTGTAAAACGAATCCATATGAATTTAGTTTAGTTTAGTCCAAATTTACTGAAGAAACTCGGTCCCTTTATAAGATGCACAGATTGAATTTAGGCTTTTATTCACAGTAACATTGTTCAGCGAACACAAACAGAGCTCAACCGTACTTTCTTGACGCATGAGAACAAACCTCATTGGTTTTTGCAGAAGCCTAACACAAGAATGAATCTCACGTCATTCTCGCACGTCAAGCAAGCATGCTTGAGCTTCTTTTTACCAAAACTGAGATGTGCCTGGACATATGTTTAAATGTGAATAAAAGCCTAAATTCAATCTGTTCATCATATGAAACGATCGGGTCTCTTCAGATAATTTGGACTTAACCGCTCAATTCATATGGATTAGTTTGAGTTAATCTCTTTATAAACTTTTTGAATCGTCAAAGTGGTAGTTGGGTGGCTGTCTATGAGGGGACAGAAATTGCTCAGATTTCATTAAAAATATCTTCATTTGTGTTTCAAAGATGAACGAAAGTCTTAGAGGTTTGGAACAACATGAGGGTGAGTAAATGTAAATTTAAATCCCTTTAAAGGGATAGTTCACCCAAAAATGAAAATTACCCCATGATTTATTTACCCTCAAAGCTTTATAATGGTAGTGAATGGCGCTCCTGATTCTGAAGTCCAAAAAATTCCACCCTGCTTTCCACTAATACATATCACAATATATATTTTCCTCATAATGTGTACATATATTGCAATTACATGTTCCTATGTAAATGTGAACGTAATGTAAACAGTGTCAATGCATATATGTTCAAACAAATTTATTCACACACAGTACCATATTTTATCACATGTACATCTATATATTATGAAGAGTATTATTGAATATAAAATTACATACAGTACATTATGATATACAGTGTAAATATATTGTCACATATTTTGTGATAAACTTGAATATATGAAAGACTGCAATTCCATATGTACTGTACAATTTAATAATATTGTAATACATTAACAAAATTAATTATTTTGTTTATTATAATATAATTATATATTTATCCTTCATACATCAAGGGAATGTATATATTTTTTGCTTAAGGGCAGGTGGGGGAAAAACCTCAGAGTAGGGTCTATGTTATTGGGAGACCTTGCATTATGCCACTTCACTGGACAGCTTTGAACACAGGGGTTAACGTTTGATTTTCCAGCTTGTTCCAGATAACCTCAAACAAGCCACTTTAGTGTTTTGCATCTAAATCAACTACTGTCCAGCACACCCGGTGCATGCTTAATATTTCCTCATTACCTTTTATTGCATCTCTTTTTCTTCTGACCACTGACGGCTACGGCAGGATAAAATGTGTTGGACAAGTTTATATTCTTCATCATCAGTCATTGGACTGATCCCCAATTGCACACAAACTAATGAAACTATGAATTTGTCAACCGCTAGCCTACATTGATTCTTACAAATGGGATTTGTGTTATATTCATGAGCTGAGAGAGACCAGCTCTCAATCATAATTTAATCAATACTATGGTGATTTGTTTTAGCTATGTAGCTAGCTAGCATTACACGATTTCTTTAAATGCAGAGGCTATTTAAGTGTGAAGGAAACGGTATATGCTTTTTATACAAAAGAGTATATAGTAGTATATAAATCCTACAAGCTGGAATCAGAAGTTACCTTTGTAAAAATATCAATACTCTCTACCAATTTTTTTTTTTTTTTTTTTTTATGTAATTGGACACCATTGTTGTAGATGACACATAGTATTCTTCAATAGTGAATAGATCATGATGACTGTGTCTAGATCAGGTTCTCACTCCAGAGAATAAATCACTGGGAATATACATTTTTTTTTTTTTAGAAATTAGAAATTAGAAAATAAAAAGAAATCCTATTCTGACCTATGATCTTCCTGCTTCCTCCGGTCTGTTGGTCTGTACATGTGTACATTCACGAGTTCACACTTACAAATAAGTCAGATAGAATAAATGCGTATTTGGCGTGCTGTCCGAGGAGAGGGCTCCGGGCTCGGTATTTGGCCCGAACCCAGAGTACTCCCCCCGTATTCCTGGCTGTGAAAGAACAAGCCAAGAGTGAGGAGTCGGGGTGGTGGAGGGATGCTGAAACTGTCAAGGAAGTTAGGTGAGTTGACAGAGTGAATATATATATGCTTCCTCTCATGCTGATAGGGTAGACATGGTAATTGTTTGATGAGTTGATTGATTGATTGATTGATTGATTGCTTGCTTGATTATTTGAACATGCTCCTCCCGAACTTTGTTAATAAAACATCATATGATTCTCTTTGTGACAGGTTCTGTGAAGCCTGGTTTATACTCGTCGCGTCCATGGCAAAAATGATGTCATCATGGTGTGAGCGGTTGTGCGCATTGAGTGCGCAGGCCCCCATTTCGTGTGGTGGTGTGCACAGCATTTTTTTGTAACTTTGCACGCGGCTCCACTTCCGAAGATGCACGACTGCAAGGCAACTCTGGGCAAGCATGCATGTACATCTGTACTGGCACCTGACTACCATAAAAGAAATAAGCCTTTTTAATGAAAATAAAGGTCCATGTTTAATAAAAATGTTCATGAAATTAAAAGAAAATTTTCAAAAATAAAGACCATGTTTCATTTAGTTTTATACACAGTTCTCATATCCATATATGTAGTTCTAATCTAATGCCACAAGTAATAATCTCAAGGTTTACTGGGTTTTACACGATTCATGATTCTTTTGCAGTGTGGGTTTGGTGAAGTGTACCAAAAACAAACATTGTCTGAATCCGAAATCGCCCCCTATACCCTCAAATAGGGCATTATTTGAAGGGACAGCTATTTGTAGTGGTGTCCGAAATCATAGTGGACGTTATTGAGTGCACTCATTCAATCCCACATTGCACTGCAACGAATGTAAAACCAATGTATGCTCAACGGCTGTCCATCTAGTCCATCTAGTGGTGAAACTGTATTTTGCATTTTGCATTCAAACGAATAATGCTCTCCAGCGCCTCACTTTTTCAAATGCGTGTTGCATCTACGGTAGACATTATGTACTGTACCAAAAAGCTATGACAGGATGTCTTATAATAGCACTTCGAGTTTTCCTTCGGGTGAACAGGTTTGTTATTTAAAACAAACTGAAACTTGAATCAACGAAAAAAAGAATGTTACAGTATAAATTACTGACTGTGAAAAACATTAACTATGGTAGTTAGTAGTAATGCCGCCTTTATTCGTTATATTTTTGAAGTACGTGCACTGTTAGATATCATCATCATCCATGCCTTCTCTAACGTTACTTTACTCAATAGCTGCTATTCATCAAAGAGCCTGTTTAACTTACTATGAATAGATAAATAGATATAACTATAAATGTTCTACTATCTATATAATAAAGTTCACAACCAAGCAATGAAAAAAAAGCTTGTAATTAAGACCGTAACATTGACTTACCTGTCGAGAAGAAAGCAGGCAACTTCAGCATCTCTTGTTTTGAAAGCTTTCTCCTGCATTAGCTATCCCGACATTAACCCTTGTTTTTGTAATCTCCGGTCACGTTTCCTTTTACGGTCTATTTTGGACTTTTTCGATGATGAGGACTCCTTATCCTGTGACTCATATGTATGTATGAATGAACGGTGTATAAATAACCGTGCAGTGCATCCTTTTAAACTTGCCGCGGCAGTGACAAGCGCCTCTCAAACTGCTCTGCTCCTCCGCTTCTGCTGGCTTCAGTCACGTGACGCTGGCTCTGAACGAAACGCGTTGGCCTAGTACTTTTTGTCCCTCTCTGCTATTATAGTTTTTCAAGATGGCGGAACTACATGGAAGCCTCTGTGGACCTACCCGTCCCATGTATATAAAGATAATAAATTCTTCGTTTACGAGGATTAGTCTGATCATTGGCATAGGTATTTGTACACCATTGAGGGCATATTTATGAATAAAAATATTGATTTGAGATAATAAAATACCTAAAAAGCTACTTATTGTCCCTTTAAGATGACACCTTAGCATGCTGACTGACTGACTAAGACCTTTGGCTCAAAAGGTTGCATACTGTAGTATGGCAGGGAGTAAATATACAGTAGTATCAGTGTAGACACACCAATCCGTATGTTCAGCATTATAATTCTATCCGATTTTGTTCAGGCAAACTAAGAAGGCGGGCTTTAATGAAAATGCATTTTCTCTCTCTGACAATAGGTGGTGCTTATGGAAAAGCAGAAATACAGTGGTATAATATTTGCTTATCAAGATGCTGATATGCTGTATTTTTCTTTTTTTATTAGGGGTTCAAGCATGAAATGCTGAAACCCTATTGTAATTGTGCTGATTTTTATTATTATTATTATTCTGCCGTAAAACGCATCGTGCAGCCCAAACCGTAAGAGCTGGAACCTTGAAACTTTGCCAGATGGTAGTACAAAAATCGAGGAGAGGTTCAGAGAATATGACCCCAATTGGCCCATAGGTGGCGCTATAGCAACCAAAAGCGCGAAACTGCTCATAACTCCTAGACCGTATGACGTACACTCAAGTGTCTTATATCACTGGAAAGCTGGAAACCTGATGGTCAAAACGTATATCTCCGATTTCATTTCCTGTATGCAAATTGTCCGCCATTTTGAATTTTGTTAAAAACCTACTTTTGCGAACTAGTCCTAGGTTTTTTGTCCAATTGGATCCAAACCAGTGCAGAAATGTTCTCTGGAGTCTGAATATCAATAATTATCGAAAAAAAGTCGAAATTTCGATTCCTGATCGCCAGGGGGTGATAAATTAATGTTGTGGGAGGAGCCTATTTTACTAAAATGGCTATAACTCGAGAAGGAAATTAGATATCTTCACCAAACTTGGTGCACATGTGTATGAGTTCAATCTGGGGTCACAGTAAAAAAATCGCGACGATTGAACACTAGTTGGCGCTATAACATGAAAAAAACATGAAAACGGCTATGACCACGTGACCGTTAGTCCGATTGACTTGAAAATTGGTATGCAGTGTCTTGGTCCAAGGTGCCATGTATGTCTATGAGGACATTGGCGTATCTCGAAAAACATGGCCGCCATCGACCAATGAAATTTGAGCACCTATTAGACAAGGTTAACGGAGGCCGATCGGAACGAAACTCGATGGGCATGTTCGACTCATGGCCCTAGAGGTCTGTAAGAGTTTTGAAAGAAATCAGCCACTAGTTGGCGCTAACGAGTTTTATGGCTCTGTAATCACGTGGTGTTACACTTATCGTCACAAAATGCATATCATCTGATAGATCTGCTCATGCTGAACAACTTTGCCTCAAGAACTAATGCTGTCAATTAAACCGGTTATTAAATATTCGTAATTATGTTATAAACCTACTTTTGCAAACTAGTCCTAGGTTTTTCGCCCGATCGAAACCAGACCAGTCTAGGACAATTCTCTGGACACTCTAGATGAATAATTATCAAAAAAAAGTTGAACTTTTGCATGTAGATGGCTGTAATAGGGTCATTTAGAAAATGGGCGTGGCAAAAAAAACATTAAAAAGCCTATAAATCCTAAATGAAAACTCAGAACTTCACAAAAATTGGTGAGCATATGTGACATAACATCATTAACAAGCATGCCAATTTTCATGGAGATCGGACGATAGGTGGCGCTATAACTGCTAAAAAGCTTTAAAACCATATATTTCCTATGGTATTTCCTGTAAATGGTCTTTTTCATCTATTATGTCAGTAGTTACATTCTTGGTAAATAAAACTTAATCACTTTTGATGCTTTTGTGCTTAAAGGCCTTAACTGCTTGAACCCCGATAAATGCTGCTTGCAGCTTTAATTATTAATATTTTTGTTGGTCTCAGTATTTGCGTTGCTATGTCTAATATTTGCCATAATATGTGTTCATTGTTCAAAATGTTGCAACACACACACACACACACACACACACACACACACACACACACACACACACACACACACACACACACACACAGAGTTGCTCTGTGCAACTTTACATGTCTAACACTGGCTTGTCATGGAGAAGTAAAGTCAAACAGCATTCACATGATTTCAAACAGTCAAAGTTTCAACTTTAATCTATTATAGGCCAGGAGCCAGGTCCACTCCTCAGGATGTTTTTGCTACCTTTTTTTCACTATTATTTTCTATTATATAATATTAAGCGTGTGTAGCAGGATGCAGCTGTCTGGCTCATGCCTCCCTAAGTGACACTTAATTTGCTGTGCTGTGAGTGGTTCTGGGCAGTTAACTCTGAGCCAATCGCGAGGGCTAAACCCCTTTATAAACCGGGACTTTTCTTTTGACAAGTGATGTCACCGGTACGCGACTTGTTGTCTTGTTTACCTGCCCAGCGACCTGATGTCTGCCTTGGTTATCTGTTTACCGTAGCGCCGCAGGTATGGTTAGCTTCGTTTCTCTTTCCACTCGTTGACTTCATAACATGGGCTTATAGGGAATGTTTTGTGCTATAGAATCCCCAGTGCGGCAGCATCCCTTTCACCAGCTGAGTGTGCGCCCTGCTATACTGAGTAATAGTTGAATGGTTAATGTGGGATATATTTGTAAATGGACATCCTGTGCATTTTAGGGAGTGCTATTTAACCGGGGGTGCGGCCGCCAGTTGGCTACATCGACGCTGACCATCTGCTGCTTTGCTTATGCTTTTCACGTTACGTGTTCACGGATTTTCGTCGTACCCGGCTGCCTTTTCACACTGGACCAAGGATTATTGAACTCAGTTATTAGCTTAAAGGGTTAGTTCACCCAAAAATGAAAATTATGTCATTAATGACTCACCCTCATGTCGTTCCAAGCCCGTAAGACATCTTCGGAACACAGTTTAAGATATTTTAGATTTAGTCCTTTCTGTCCCTCCATTGAAAATGTATGTATGGTATACTGTCCATGTCCAGAAAAGTAATAAAGACGATCAAAGTAGTCCTTGTGACATCAGTGGGTTAGTTAGAATTTTTTGAAGCATCGAATACATTTTGGTCCAAAAATAACAAAAACTACGACTTTATTCAGCATTGTATTCTCTTCCAGGTCTGTTGTCAATCCGCGTTCACGACTCAGCAGTGACGCTGCTGTCGTAAGACGCTGCTGACGTGTTATCTGATGCGCCCGAGCTTCGTTTACAGTCTGAGGGAGACGCACGCTGTATTCAAGCTATTCTACATTGTTTGTATTTTGGTATTGCTATATTTTTGAAAATGGTGCTGCAGCGTCTTACGTCAGCAGCGTCTTACCCCGGATTTCCACCAACTGCGGAACGGCTCCGCTGCGTGTCGGCTCCGTGCTCCGCTGTCCTTCAATACCCACCAGGTCCGGATTTGTTGCGGAACGGCTGCGGCCATGACTAACAGCTGAAGTCACGAGGACCCACGAGATCTCATGAATTCACGCATGATCGCGCGATATGAGTGCTGAATTGCTGCGGAGCTCTCCGGCATCCGGCAAAAATAGAAGCTCTGCGTATCTGCTCCGGAGGGCTGCGGATCGCCGGAGTCGGAACGCAGCCGTTCCGCAGTCAGTAAAAATACACACATTGACTTTAATGGAAACCTATTGACTCCGCCGCTGTTCTGGAGCGGATCCGCAGCCGTTCCACAGTTGGTGGAAATTGGGGGTTACACTGAACACTGTGGAGTCGTGAATGCGGATTGACAATAGACCCGGAAGAGAATACAATGCTGAATAAAGTCGTAGTTTTTGTTATTTTTGGACCAAAATGTATTTTCGATGCTTCAAAAAATTCTAACTAACCCACTGTCACATGGACTACTTTGTCTTTATTACCTTTCTGGACATGGACAGTATACCGTACATATATTTTCAATGGAGGGACAGAAAGCTCTCAGACTAAATCTAAAATATCTTAAACTGTGTTCCGAAGATGAACGGAGGTCTTACGGGCTTGGAACGACATGAGGGTGAGTCATTAATGACATTTTTGGGTGAACTAACCCTTTAAGTTAACAGGCAGCTGGCTGGTGTTACATCGTTGCCTGTTTAACACAGTTTGATCCTTCCTGTCTTTGTTGTGAATCAGTGTTTGAGTGTAGAGTGTTTGATGGACTGACACCACTTTAATTGTTTTATTTCTTTGAACTCTTGTATGGAGGCCTTTTCTTGCTGCTGATATCCAAGAGAATTGGCCTAATTTTTTATTTTTTTTTTAAACCTTTTTATGTGATTTTGTCCATGTTTAATTGTTTATATTGATTTATTGTGTGATTGTGAGTCTCTGTTCATATTGCTAACCCCAGTACCACCTTGGGCTTTAGAACGGGTGTATTTATTAGACATTGTGTATTGTTATTTTTGTGTGTAATTTTGTTTAACTTCCACGTGTCTGTCCATTGTCCAGGTGCTGAGAACTGCCAGTGGGAGCAGTGCCCCTTGTGGTGGCGGGTCCCTTGGTGTGCTGTGGCTGCGTGTTCACCAAGTGTGGTCATTTCTCTTGCGGTGTGTGTGTGTGAAATTTGACACGTGTGATTGGGTTGTTTTTCATGGATGCTCATTGCTCGAGCCACTAGCCTCCCACTGGTAAGATTCCGCCCTATTCCCCTCCTCTCTCGGGGGTGTGCGTTGCGAAAGGAATATAATGAGTGGAGTGAATATTGTGTGTGTGTGTGTGTTCATTGAGTTTAAAAGTAAAAATAAAAATTCTATTTTTGTACTGGACCACTGTCTCTGGCTATCCATCAACGAACTTGAGTGCCTGGTTGAACAAAATAGTTAATTCTTTGGGTGTAAGTCCCATCGTGGCGTAGTCTGCTAACTGCCTGGGTCTAAGCCCTGTTACATGTATTCCTTCTGCCACACGTGCAGGGCAACCACCCATAATAGCATTACAATAATCTAGCCTTGATGTCATGAACGCATGAACTAATTGTTCCGCATTTGTCATTGAGAGCATATGATGTAATTTAGAAATATTTTTAAGATGGAAAAATGCAGTTTTACAGATACTAGACACGTGACTTTCAAATGAAAGATTGGTATCAAAGAGCACACCCAGGTTCCTAACGACGACGAAGACTTGACAGAGCAGCCATCAAGTGTTAGACAGTATTCTAGGTTATTACGTGAGGAAGTTTTTTGTCCAATAATTAGAATCTGTTTTGTTTTTTTCAGAATTAAGTGATAGGAAATTGCTAGTCATCCAGTTTTTTAGATCAGCTATGCATTCCGTTAATTTTGTGAATTGGTAAGTTTCGTCAGGGCGTGAAGAAATATAGAGCTGAGTATCATCAGCATAACAGTGAAAACAAATTCCATGCTTCCTAATGGTATCTCCTAAGGGTAGCATGTACAGAGTGAACAGAAACGGTCCTAGTACTGAGCCTTGTGGTACGCCATACTGAACTTTTGATCGATAAGACATCTCTTCATTTACTGCTACAAACTGATAACGGTCAGATAAGTATGATTTAAACCATACTAATGCAATTCCACTAATGCCAACATTATATTCGAGTCTATTTAAAAGAATGTTGTGGTCGATAGTATCAAATGCAGCTCTAAGATCGAGTAACACTAAAAGAGATATCTCTTCACTGTCACTTAGCAGAATAGTCTGTTTGTAAGCGCCACCAAGGCAATGGAAGAGATTAGAACATAAGTCAATTCACGAGTTCACACTTACATCTAATCAGCTATAGTATAAAATATGCACATTTGGCGTGCTGTCCGAGAGGAGGGCTCTGAGCTCAAAAGTTTGGCCAAAACCAGAGCACGATTGGAGAGAAGTTTGGAGAGAATAAATGACAGAATTTTAATTTCACCTTAACAACGTAGTGGCAAGTTTTGCATGGAAATTATTTTTTTTTGTGTGAAAATGTTACATCTAGTTTTTGTATGAAAAAACACATCAAATTGGAATCCATTGTCAATGGGGGAACTAATAAAAAAAGGGCTATGGTTTCTTTTTGCTGGAAAAGTGGAGTGGTCTGCATTTGGCTTTCATTGACTTCAGGGCAGCGATGAGAAGGTACTGTAGGTGCATCTTATCATATGCTGCCAGGGAAACTGTGAAGGCACATCCCTTCATTTAATCACCCATTCCCATTGTACATCTGGATCTGGAACAGCAATAGGTGGGTCAAAACCAAAGAGGAGGTGGATCACACCATCACAATCCTTAATTATTCTTTGTGTAAACTGACATTATTACATAATGACATGATGAGGGAGGATCAGCTGGCATGGTGACATGCACATTTGAAATCTCCTTTACTGTCTCTCCATTAGCATATGTGGGTTGATAATTGTCAATTATCAACACATGACCTAATCTATGGTGCACACAATTACTTTTTTGCAGTGCTGAACCACAGAAAAATGGTTTTCAGTTGGCTAATTAACCTTTCTTCCATCCATTCACACATCCGTCCTTCCACCCTCCCTCCTTACTTCCTTTTGTTCTCAATACAAAAAAAAGGTTTATTAATGTGAGAACTCTTTATAAAAAGGTTTTAATTAAAAGTCAATAGAGTGCTGCAGTGATGACATTTTTGTAGGTCAAGCCAGAAGTTAGCATTGCCCTGGTTCCCTCGACAAACCCCCAACAGATTATTGCTGAAGTATTTCCTATTTTAGGAAAATGATTTATATTTCCCATGGTCATATAAAATCACAACATCACTAAACGTTCAATTTAACATTAATTGTGAGACAATTAATTAACAACACAGAGTTTTTAGTAAAAGGCATAACAGTTACAGTAACACTTTTAACCACAACATCACTTTCATCATCATCACAGTTAAGCTTCCAACAAGCTTGTTTAAATAATAAAAAAAAAGTTCCCTGTTTATAATACGATGAGGCTGTAGAAGTGGACTAGTAGTGAGTAGATGAGTTTACCTGTTTGGCTGATGATGTTCCAAATAACCTCTGGAGTCTTCTAGGCACTTGTTAGTGTTACAACCGGCTCATATTTGCAGCATAAACAAGAGGCATCACGGAGGGGCAAGGAGTGAAAGAATATATTTATTTAAAGAAGTAATCAAAATTAACTAAAGGTGTTCAAACAATCAGTAATCAGTATTAGTGGAAGTCATTATTGAAAGTGTGTCCCTCTTCTCCCACGCTCCAGCAATCCGGATCGTAGAAGTATACTTTTAAGGAGAAGGAAGAAAACGGCACAAGAACAATACCACAAAGGAGACTCTCACTCACCCCCTACTCCCCTGTATCATTCAGCAATGAGCAATGAGCACGAGACAAAGTGTCAGCAAACACGTTGTCTGCGGCTCGAATATGCTTAATTTGCAAATTATAAGGTTGCAAAAACAAAACCCACCTCATCAACCGCTGACGGGCTTTGCAACGAATGTAGAAAGGTCAGTGGGTTGTGATATGAATAAGTGACAATTTGAGCTCCTCCCCCTACATAAACACCAAAATGTTGAAGGGCCCATATCAATGCAAGTGCTTCTTTTTCAATGACAGAGTAGTTTGCTTGATAATAATTACATTTACGTGAAAAATAGCTAACTGGATGATCAATCCTATCCATCCCAGCCTGCAGAAGAGCTGCACCTGCCCCGTTCTGGCTCGCATCCACCTGAGTCTTAAAAGGTTTGTCAAACTGTGGCGCATGCTAAGACTGGAGAAGAGGACAGCAAAAGCTTTACATTTTCAAAAGCTTTTCGACAACCTGGAGACCAAACAAACTTAACAGAACTAGTTAATGGGCAAACAACAGACAAAAAGTTTGGGCAAAACCCCCAATAATATCCAGCCATACCCAAAAAACGCATTAATTATTTTTTCATCGAAGGAACAGGGAATCGTTCAATCGCATGCACTTTTTTTTGCTACCTTGTCCCACCTCCCTTACCAAGTAGACCACATTTGCTTTAGGAAATTCACATTTGGTCAGATTGACAGTAAGCTGAGCTTCAGCTAAACAGAGAAAAAAAAGAGCAAACACGCTCAAAATGCTATTCCTAGTTATCGCTGTAAACAATTACATCATCTAAATAAACTGCGCAGCCCGCAAGTCCTGACACAACACGGTTCATCAGTCTCTGAAACATTGCTGGTGCTTTTCTTAATCCAAAACTCATAATGGAGTAAGCATATAACCCAGAGGATGTATTGAAGGCAGTGATTCCTTGCACCTGAGATGTTAAATGCACCTGCCAATATCCTTTTAACAGGTCGAACTTACTGACGAATTTAGCTGTTCCTACTTGATCTACGCAGTCCTCAATCCGGTGAAGGGGAAATGCATCAGGCTTTGTAACCACATTTACCTTTTGGTAATCCGTGCAAAGTCTGTTAGAATTATCCGATTTTTTTAACAAGTAAACACGTTAAAGCCCAGCTAGAGCAAGATGGTTCGCTAAAACATTATCCAATAAATACCAAACCTCATCCTCTTGTTGCTTCACAATTGGCCCACAGTAAAAACATTGACGAATTGGCAATGCATCACCAACATCCACATCATGTTCAATTGTACACATTTAGTACGTGATTGGGTATCTCCAAACAAAGCTGAAAATTCATGTATTACCTTATATATATATATATATATATATATAAAAAACTAGACTAGATTGGGTCTTTAAATGATCCAAACTGAGTAAAGTTGCAGTATTTGTCAACCTAGGTTGCAACACACAATCTGCAGGGGCTTCAACTTTCTCCTCAATCACACCCATAGGCGCAATACCACCCCCCTTTGAAACTGTTAGTACAGCAGTAATTTTAGATTCGGCATTATCACAAGAAAAATATGGTTTTAACAGATTAACATAACAGAGCTGAACAGATTTTTTGGGATCAGGTGTAGAAATACGATAATTCAACTCCAATACTTGCCGAGTGACAGTATATGGTCCTGAGAATTTTGTCCGAAATGGTGAAGCAGACAAAGGCAACAATACCAGAACCTGATCTCCCTGAGAAAACTCTTGCAGTTCTACCAGAAAGACTCGGGAGGCAAAATGACTTATCAAAGCATTCATTTATTTAGGTGTTTGGTGTTTTAAGCCCCCAACGGCGCCTTCCAGGCAGCGAGGGGATGGGTAGGTTTAAGGTTGAGGGTAGGGTTAGCGGCCTCTAAGGAGCCATTGGGGGCTTAAAACACCATCGAGCATTTATTAACAGCCCAGCAAGCAAGTATTGTGTTATGAAGTTCTTTGGCGTAGGTTCTAATGCCATGTAAGGGGACCATGCACTACGTTGAGTACTTCATCTTGCAATTTAGTGGGCACTACAATCTGCACCAACAACTCACCTCAGCTGTTTTTGCTCTGGGACATCCATTTCCGTAACAGCGTCCCATCTTACACAAAATACCAGCTTGCTGCACTCTGCACCTCTTCTGGGGACAACATACAGTACCAGTACAGTTTTCCCCAAACTCGAGGCTGATGAAAACGGTAAGGTAGATTCTAAAATAAATGATTCCGAGGCACCTGTATTACGCAGAATCTTAAAAGGTACATTCATCCTGTGGGACAACCTGAAACGGCTTCTCAGCAGGACAAAGCTCAGGGTGAACACAATCAGTCAGTAATACTGGGGAGAAAACATTTTGCAATCTTATAGATCCCT
The DNA here is from genome assembly GCF_951802725.1 of Rutilus rutilus. Classification (NCBI taxonomy): domain Eukaryota; kingdom Metazoa; phylum Chordata; class Actinopteri; order Cypriniformes; family Leuciscidae; genus Rutilus; species Rutilus rutilus. The sequence continues at coordinate 32,144,443 of NC_140214.1, read as the reverse complement.
TACCACAAATTTGTTTACTTTTTAGGACAGGACATTACTTTTTCCTATGCCATTCTTCAAAGCAGTAGCAGCACATGGAGTCAGGAATAGCTTTTGGAGGACCATTAGGCACTTTATCTGTACTTTATGTAAAATCAGGTTTATTTGAAATAATTTTGACTGTAATTCCTACCCCTGTTCACTATTTTTATGCATTGACACAAAATCATCGGTGAACACTGCAGCCTCCCCAGCAGTCTTAGGCTTGTTCTCATTCATATAGGTAGAGGCTCTCAGGAATAATACATTTCAGCTGCTCAGTGAGAATCAATTCTAGCAGGCTCTAAAATGTATGCACATTACAAGTAGCGCACTTCAACATGGGTTTGTTGCTATTTTTTTTCTAGTGCAAAAACGCAATCGATATGCCTCCGGGACTAATTCAAAGGCTTTACGAACTTGGGTTTTTACCTTCATGTAATATTTACGATCATCCACTGAAAGCGCAGTATATTCTTGAGCTCTACCAACTAATTCTGACTGAAACATAATTGTTCGATCAGTACAAGGCCCAATCTCGTTCATTGACCACACTCCGTCGGGGTCTTTTTCATTAAATTTTGGTAGCAACTTCAAATTACTTTCTCTAACACCATCTGCTGATAGTCTTTCATCAGACATGAGTTTCAATCGTTCTATTTGTAACGGATCATATTGAGCTTGTCGATCTGATACTAATCTTTGTTCATGTTTAAGGTTTTCATACTCAATTTCACGCTGCTTTACCAAATCATCAGCCTTAAGTTTTGCTAATTCAATTTCCTTTTCTTTTAGTTCTTTATTTTTTTTTTTTTTTTTTTATATCATGAGCCTGCTGTAATGCCAATATTTCCTTTCGCTGTTCAAATTATAAATTACTCATCGAAATATCAGGTTTCTGTGATCCTACATCAGAACCTGCTATTGCCATCTCTGACACACCAGTCATTGCACCACAATCAATCAATTTATTTTTAATCAACGCTCTCAACTCATCTTTTCATTAAAGTTTATCGACTGATATACTTGCTCTCTACAATCCCCCATAATTTCCTACATTCCCTTTTCTGACGGGGAATTAATGAATTCTTCTAACAACGCCATACATAACCAATCAAATAATTTTCAAACTAACATAATGACTGACAAATAAAATCACGTCATTTACAACTCGTCTCACTATCAAATCTCCCCCAAACTATCCCACATCCCCAACTAACTAACTAACTCAACCCTAATTCTTCTTGGTCTTCCTTTCGGTCGAGCCTCTTTAAGCATCTAATACAGCTGGTGCAGAGCTGAACTATCAGTCCACACCTGCAACCACGGCCGTGCACTCAACCCAGGAATACACCAAAAAAAAAAAATAATAATAATTACAGCCTACCCAGGGAGCATAACAAATAAATTATGAGCCACCTGTCCGAAGCCAAACATGAACAAACTGCTCCACTTACTACGAGCGCACCTGATTCTCTTCACTAATTACCAGTCCATGTGCCTCTAGGGAAAAGAAAAAATAATAAAAAAGCAGACGAGCCCCCATATGTAACAATAGCCTTTTTCAAGACAAGTAACAGCTTTAAAAAAATCACAAGGGGTATTAATGATGTATTTTATGTTGTAGAATAAAATGTGATAATATCTTGAGCTTATGTTAACCACAGACCTTACTTCAGGCTTTTAACCAAGATCCCATTCAAAACCACCAATAACTGGTTTCTGGCTTTTGGCCTACAAAAATACGCCATCCCTGCAGCAATCTATTATAAATGGTGAAGCTGACAACTGTACCAATGAGAGAACATTTAAAATATTTAATTACCTTGTTGAAAAGTAAAATAACTTGTGGTTCCCTTGGCATATGAAGTCCCTAAACCTTGAGCATTCCATCTACAGTTGTTGAGCAGTTTCAGGGGAGGATACTGATTAGCTCTTGATTAATACTTTATTGATCCTCCTGGGGCAATTCAGTAGAAAGGAAGATTTCTTAGTCAGCAGTGTTCTAGCCATTACAGAGAAACCCTAATGGACTTAATATCCATCACCTAACCACTTGACCATGACTAATTAGCTTAACAGATTCTTTTTCAGCCAAAATGTATTGGTGTTATACCAGATTTTGATGATTTAAAAATGTAAATAGTATATACTATTTTGATATTCATTGTTATATTATCAACCTATAATAAACAGTTAAACCTACTATACTGTGGATCATTTTTAGATCTATTTTACAGATATTATTATTAATTAACAATGTTACTGATTATCAATCTCTTTATCTCCATGAAGGTCAGCAGTGTGAACACGACTATGAGCCGCAAACGAGAGCACCGGGTTCTTCTCATGGTGATCACCATGGTGATCTTCTATCTACTCTGCTGGCTGCCCTATGGGATAGTGGCTCTGCTGGCCACTTTTGGAGCCCCTGGACTGGTGACTGCGGAGGCAAGCATAGTGCCCTCCATCTTAGCGAAGTCCAGCACTGTCATAAATCCCGTCATATACATCTTCATGAATAAACAGGTGAGCATAAAGAAAGCAGGAGCCCCAAGGTTGGGCAAAAATCAGAAGTTCAGAACTTGAAGATTGGATTTGTGAGTGAATTTGAATTTAAATTTAAATGACTGGTGGAATAATTTCTGTACAAAGAAATTCAACAGTCACACAGTAGAATCAGACGTTCTGTATAATGTTTTTTAAGCCTATATTATGTTGTGCTCCATGTTGAGACTGAGGTAAATTATTCTGTGGTAAATATGTTTCCTTCCACAATGGTCCATAAAATGGAAGTACACTAAATTGATTATTCATCAGATGTTTCTTCATTTAAAATGTGATCTAATTAATTTCAACTCAGATGTTAATTAGATGTTAATTTCAACATACATTTTAACATTTCAAAGTTGTATTAATGTACATGAGCGAACAATCATGTACTTATAACCCATTTTTTACAATCACTTTGGCACTACTATCAAAATGGTTAATGGGTACAATATATATAAACAAGATCATTTGTTCATTAAACTAAAATCACCTGTTCAAAATGACAAACTTAAAAATATTACCATTCCAATAGTTATCTGATGATCTTTTTATTTCAGGCTCCTGTCTTGAGAACCTGTATCCAAAAGATAGGGTTAATGGACATATAAGTACAATCAGTGATCAATCCTTAGTTTTGCATTTTATGGTAAACCAGGCAAGAAATACTGCTAATGAATTTTCTACGCTGTATCTGATAATGATGACGCTATGGGGGAACGCCCTCATCGTGACCAGCATCTGAATATGTGTAACAAAGCACCCGTCAGTATAACAGGGTGCCTGGAAGACACATCATCAGCTTTTTTTGTCTTCAGGAGCTGCTTTCTTTGTATGCGCATGCATAAACTAGAATCTGTGAACTAGTATGTGCTCATTGTGATGCATTTGCGGTAAAAGCTTTTATTCTGGCTTGATTCTCTTTCAAGGGATAGAATCCAGGATTTGCACGGAGCGCGTTCGGCTCTCAAGGGTGAGACACTGTCACTCAGAGTGTTGCATTTGCAGTAAGAAGTTCTGTTCTTGCTTGATTCTCTTAGGGTGATGAGAATCAAGCTTTTACACGGAGCACATGCTTTTGAGGAAGCTGAATGCATTCACTGTGATGTGTGTACTGTGTGCACTCTCTTTGAGAGTCGTGCGTCTGCACCTCGCAGTTCAGGTCCCGTGGCTTCCAAGGCAGCAAAGCAGAATCGATCGTGAGCATTGTAGGGGGAGTTTGGGAAGAAGTCCCTTTTGGGCGTCCTCTGATTGCTCCATTGCTCTCAAATACCATTTTGTGGATTTGGAAGCTTGCTCTAAAATAGTTTACAAAAAATTCCTCCAATCCGAATGGAGATTTATAAAAAAAACATTGGTCTCATGTCAGTTCAGGAAGCCGCTCTGTGGCCGCTTCTGACCTGGCTGAGAGAATATTAAGATGTCATGTAGCAAATTATTTGCATGTGGAGGGGCTGTGTGAAGAGTAATATGCGAGGATGTCGCGGTTGATGAGTTGTTTGCGAGCTATCTCTCCCTTGGTGCTGCATCCTCTTGGAAGGCTCCCGTGAGAGTGAGTGCGTTCGGCATTAAAGCGGACTAGTGAGTCTGTTTGCTTCTTGAGGAGAACCCTTCTTATCGTTTACATCCTGCATATGAGGGTATGGTTGTGTGAGATAAAATAAAGATGGAACGCAATCCCCTCTTTATTGGTTTCTAGCATAGTTGAAGGATTGGTAGCTTTGAGTTGATGCAACCCCTTCACTTTCTGCTGACCACTTTTTAGCAGAAGTGTTTAGCATTAGAAATCCCTGGCTGGTAATTGCTGAGGGACAACTGTTTTTAGGAGAAGTCACAGTGAAATTATGTGGTTTGACCTCCCTCCGGTTTGACTGGAGATGTTAGCAGTGAACTGCTGAGACAGCTGCTTACTGGAGGAGTGATTGCGGTGAGGTGATGCAACCCCTTCAGCTTTAGTTGCTCTCCCTCCAGTATGACTGGAGATGTTAACTGTGATCTGCTGAGGCAGCAGATTATTGAAGGAGTGGTCGCATTGAGATGATCCCTTCACTTTTGGTGTGTGGTTCTTCCAGCTCAGCTGGTGAAACTACTTTGAAGACATATGTTTTTAGAAGGGCTGGTCGCAGTGAGATGGTACGACCCCCTCACTTCCGGTTGCTCTCCCTCCACATTCTGGAGGTGTTAGCAGTAAACTGCTGAGTTTGTCTGTGAGCGTGCCTCGTTATCTGTCTAAAGCAATAGCTTTAATGGGTCTTCAGTTGAGTGCTTTTATTCAAAGCATGGTTCAGCTGTTCTCATCTAGTTATACTGGGGTCTTGAAGTAGAACCTAAGCTCCCCTTTCGTTTCCTGGGGGTTCAGAGTCTGGGTCATAAGAGTGGCGGGCACACTGCATTATGCCGTACTCTCATTGGAGGGGCAGCAATAATGAATGTTGTTGCCTGAAGGACTAATTACTAAGGTTTTTAGCACTTTGCATGCTCCCTTTCTTAAACTGCTCTTAAGATACTCTTTATAGCAGGATGAACCGAATTGTGTTAGGTACTCACAAAATTTCCTCAGTTAGAGGCAGATTACGGTGTTATGGTAGCACTCTATAATCAGATGAGTGCATGAAGTCTCTTTGTGGTTCTTGTAAAATAACTTTTGTTGCTCTCCACTATGACTCTAGGGTAATTGAGTAAAGCTTGAGCTCCGCTGAGGTTTCTCTTAGGGGTTGAGTTGCAATGGCAAGAGTTTTTAGCTTTTATTCTGTGCCACTATTGTATTTGCATCCCTCGTGATGAAGTGAAGGTTATATTTCCCCCCTTGAAGTTAGTATTACAGTAAATTGAAGGTCATAGTTGAATTTCTCCCTTTGATAAGCTACTCCCTAAAGGGCTTTGTCAGCCCTTTATTATTAAGGGCCCTTTATTAAGTGTTGACACACTCAGCACTTTATTAGAGCTTTTGCTCTTGGGGGCTATAAGGCTTTTTGCCTGCCCTGCTTCTCTTGCTATTAGAGAAAAACATAGTAGCCCCATTAAGCAGTCTATGAGTCACAATTTGCGCCATGGGGATAGATGACGCTCGGACTCCAGTGGTTGAGCTCCGATGCTCTGACTCCATGTTAAAGGCACACTATGCAGTTTCCGTTTTTCTCAAACAGCGACCCCTAGAGTCGCTGTGGAGTACTTGTATTTAACGTTACTGTCGTAAATACCACTCACGCAGAGCCGTCTCTGCACTCTTCCGACCGTGCTTTCTTCGTTTTTTTCGTCGACTCTACCATGATTCATGTCTGAAATGCGTGCTTGTGTCTTCCATAGAGGCTGCTTCATATGTTGTTGATGTATATGACGTCGTTCCGTAAAGCAAGTCGTGATTCTCACGAGATTTGTCGGGGCGCCACCTCTCAAACCTGCATTGCTGGTTTTGCCAGCGGCATCCCCCCCCCCCCCCCCCCCCCCCCCCCCCCCCCCGCTTTGCTATCGGGGTGATTCACCATCGAAATGATTTCGAAGCTGTTATATTAAGGTACAAATCTTGCATAGTGTGCCTTTAAGGACCCCCATAGCGTCATTGTCAGACGCAGCGTCTCGTTCCCCTTCTCAGGCTAATATCCACTTAAGAAGCATTGATGCTTTTGATCAATACTGTAATTTTTTTTATTTCATTTGATTTATTTTACTTCAATTTCATTAATTCAACTGTGTCTGTTGTATTCTCTTTACTAGTCTTTTTGTAATGATGTATTTACATGTAGCACCATAATGAATATATATAACATATTTTGTACTACAATTTTCAATAACTGTACAAACAACCACAAGGTGAAAGTATTGGTATCTTGCGTGCAGGGGAAGCGATCTAAATTAATGTTTCAATGGTAATTCGTTAAATTAGTTATTAAAATAAATGATTCTGCTAGTCCAAGGTTTCTTTAAAGATATGAATGCACAATGCATTGTTTTGAACATTGCACAGCCTTAGTTACAAAGGATGACCATTTATTTTTTTCCTAGATTTTTTTAAAATAACATCAAGATTCTAAAATTAGTGCCAACGTGATTGTAAAAAATTGCAACTTAGGTTAGGATCCTTTCATTTTCCTTATTTGAATCTTATTGAATCTTATTTTCTAGCTCAATTCAGGAAAAGGGCATTCTCATTTCAATTATGATTGCTGTACAACCATGTGTACCACACTGACGATTAAAATCCTTGTGGAATCTGTGTTCCACAGTTTTTTTTTTTTTTTTTTTTTACTTTTTGTGGACACATTCTGTGTGGGCTTGCTCAAAACTGACTGATTCTCCAGACTTTTGCATACCAGCGTGAACAGAAAGTATCTCCATCAAAGCTGAGTGTGCTGAGCCATTCACTGAGTCTCCAGAAACTGGGTGCCAGGGATGTTGTGGTCCAATCTATCTACACTGTCAGCTTGATAAAAGTGATGCGACTGGTTTACTGGCCTACTCTCATGTGAAACAATCCAATTCATTGTGCTCTTTTGCACCATCCGTCAAAGTGTCAGCTGTTGAAGAGGGTAAATAGCAGCCCTGCACTTCCACTTGTGGTTAGGGACCTCTTATTTATGTAGTCAATTCAAGCTTTTACCAACTGAGGAGAAGGTATTATACGTTAACACTCCCCTAACTCAGTAAAGTTAACTCGGTTTGGCTCTGAGAGATGTTTTTTAGGGCAAGTATGTTTTTTCCCCCCCTCTTGTGGAGTGCACCACTGAGTTGTCTCAATGCAGGAAAGTAGGTCTCACTGGAGTAAGATGGAATGCCATCCAAAGGTCATAAATGGTCTGTCAGCTCTGGAGTCTGAAAATCCACATCAGAGAGATGCTTAACTTCCACTAAATCCCAGATATGTTTCACTCTTGGTACCAAAACTCTGGTTTGATTGATGGAGCTTGTCATTTGTCCTGTCTAGTGTTGCATATGAACGAAAGAGCACAACATGCATTACACATTCCATGTTGCTACAAAATGGAAAGCTAGTACACCCTAAATATAAACCTTTTTTTGGGGGGGGGGAATCCACTCTTTTGTGTAGCCATGAAAACTAACCTTGCTTGTAAATTATTATCATTGGTGGTGCTGGCTACGGTATTCTACTATATATATATATACATATATATATATATATTTTTTTTTTACTTTTACATGCACTGTACTTTTGCATGTAACATCTGCTATAAAATATATAGATTGAAATATACAGTATATTAAAATGGAATTAAGGATATAGAATGAACATGTTACCTTTCTTATTGTTCCGAAGCACATTATCTATTGAATTAACCAACAGCAGCGAAATTATGATGAAAAATGTTTATTTGACAACCATTTTTTCCATGACTAAGATGAGACAACACCAAAGTCATTAATCAATCAATAACTGTATCTATATCAACATGCAATATCGTTGATGAAAAAAGACAAGACTAAATGTGGTAAAAATAAATAAAAACTTGACCAAAATCACTCTTTGTTTTTATCGCATAAAGGAGGAGACAAAACATTACAGACTGTTTTTACAAGCTTTCATGTCTACAGTGGTCTTATTTTAAGAATTTAAATCCCCCAAGCAGAGCTTTTCTACCCGGTTATTTACTTGATCTTTGCAATCTAGCAGCCATGCGCACGCGCTCTCTCAATATCACTAATATATTTTGCTTAAATTAAAGTGTCTTTCAGTCGGTCTTTGTTCTGTCACAAACCGCTTGCACTGTTTTCTGCGACTAAATCTGAGATCAAAGTGCAGGCTGATATCCAACTAGGAATATGTAGAATTGCACAAGTGCTACTGCTAAGAGTGCAATGTCAATACAGCCTGTTACCTTAATTCAAATTTCTCATAAGCTTAACTGAATTGGTCTAAAGAGAGAAATGATAATAACCCTTTTTGTCTAAAGACTACATACAAAATAGCTACCAAAATGAATGATGGTAACTGCAGTTTGACTAAAAGAAATGACTAAAAGTTGACAAAAATGCAATGACTTTTCGTAGATTAAAACTAGACTAAATCTATAAAAGACAAAAATGACAAAAATGTGACTAGGACTAATAAGCATTTTCGTCTGAAGATGAAGACTAAGATTAAATCAAAAATGGCTGTCAAAATGAACACTGGTGTGTTACTTGTAGTTTGGTTCTCTTGTTTGTTTGGTCTGGACAAAATAAGACCAAACCTAAAGATAAAAAAGGCTTTTATGATGTATATTTTGCTACAGACCTACCAAACATCCATACACAAAGCTATGTGCTGGGCAAGATGTGGTTCTGATGCCTGTACTGAACTGTAAAGGGCGATATTGTGACTATGATGAGAAAAACAGGTTTGCTTGAGCATTCTGTCTTTTTTAGAGTTGCATCTTGTGACATCTCATACTGTTTTTGGTTTGTTTAGATATATCCGGTCTGTTCTGCGTTCATACTTCAGTTAAAGTACTTCATACCGGACCGTTAATTTGGTAACAGACCAAAACCCACTCGTTCTGTTTGTTTGGTGCGCACTAGGGTTCAGATGGCAGTGTTCACACTTATTCAAATTACAGAGCAATTGAACCGAACCTGCCAAGTGTAAGCACACCCCGTAGGCTATTACCCTACTAAATTTAATTCAGATTTCAATTTTTAGGCACTTTTATTGTGAGACTGTAACTGATTTAACCTAGAATAGTTTAACCTAGCTGATGGAGAGTGTTCAGATGAAAGATGGGGAATTAAAAATTTGCTTAGTTTGTCTATGTTAACCACTGACCCACAGAGGGAAGGACAAAAATGTAACAAACTTGTAATTAAATTTTCAACTGCTGCTAAGGGAAGGATTTAGAGTCAAATGGCCTGTTATAATTTACTGCAGTTGCTGTTTTCACAGATTTTTAAAGGGGTTAAAGGAGTCTGAGGCAGATTTTTAATCGAGCTGAGAGAAACGACAGGGGTGCTACATTTTCCCTAAAAAAAGTATCTAGCTATGCTGATGTCCTTGGCACTTTTGACTTGAAGTGACCAACCTATTTCCTAGAATACCATAGCAACCTCCTAGCAATGACTTAGCAACCATCCACAACACCCTATAACACCCTTCAAAGCATACTGTTATCGCTCTCCTGGATGTAACAGTTAGAATATGCTGACTGTAATTTGTTGTATGATCCAGTCTCTTTTGCCCAGTGTTATTGTGATTCTGAATCAGCGAGATCCCAAACCTGTCCTTTATGCTTGATCCAGCAGAAATGCAGATATTGCTGTCTCGACTTATGTTTAGACACTATATCAGTGCATTTTGTTCAGCTGAGGTTAATTAATTTTGTGTCCAGCTCTAAGCATCCTGCTCTTACTTCTTTACAGTCCTTCAGTGACTAAGAGAAAGAGGAACAGAGCATTCATCCTGCTTGATTAATTACCTCATTGTTTTGATGTGCTTCGTCTAAGAACTAATTGTGCTGTTTTAACATTATTGAAATAAATGATAATAAAACACTGTCAGCACGGTTCCTCCGGTGTGGAGACAGTGCTCAGGTTTTGGCTGTGTGTATCAATGTAGAAGGAATAGATCTACTGCAAGTTGCTTTAATCCAAGTTGAGCAAACTTCAGAATAGTTCAGAAAAGATGTCGTGCCAGTTGCATACAGATGGACCAAAAGCACAGACAACAAAGAAACTGCAGAGAAGCATTTAAAGTCATGTCTGTCATTGAGACAGATCTCTCAAGACTGTTCAGTCACCCTTGTCAGATGTGATATCATATCAAAACAGCTGTCCTGCTTTGTTGCACAGCTTTTGTCTGCTGACTGAAGAATTGCATATTCTGATAGATTAGCCTCAATGAGCATGTGTGCTTGTAGTAGATTTAAAACTGTCTAGGCCAATGTGCATTAAAGCAATTTCACACGAGTAAGAAAATCTGAATATTTGCTGAATATCACAACAGCTGTGATTCGGCCATAGACACTATATGTCTATGTCGAATAGAGTTGTCAAAAGTACTGACAATTTTTACAATTTAAAAAATGTGATGATACCAGCATTTCCCAGTAACAAATATTTTACTCCATTAACCCTAACCCTAACCCTGACCCTACACTTTAAAGTATTTATTTTGGAAAACTTCCAATTCCAAATGTAGTGTAATTCACTACATTCCAAATCATTATATCTTACATTACATTTCAGAAAAACATGCCATTCCTCTTTTTTTCTTTCTTTTGATGTGAAGAAAATCAATATCTCCCACAGCGGTCTGACATAATCCTTTTGAGCTGTTTTTTCAAATCACATTGAATGTTTCAATGTTGTGAATTTGACATCTGATAGCAGCCGTTATCATAATATGGTCAGAGCGAGTCTCAAGTCTCAACTGACTGATGTGTTCTTGTCCAACAGAAAATGAGCAGAGAACAGGGAGTAAAACGAGAGAGCTTGTGTGTGCTGCCTCCTAATAATTCAAAATAAAATCAAATTAAACATGTCTGCAGGCCATGGCCAGATTCTTTGTCAGCCCAGGGATTCCCAAGCTTTTATGTCTGAACCCATTTGACCTAAACTATTTATGACTTTAATATTTCAATAATTTAACAGCACATTCGTATGTTCATGGATATATGATATTGTTTAATGGCCAATGGTCACATGCAGGTAAAGAAATAAAATATTTTGATAAATTTCCTTTATTGTTAATATTTTTAGCTTTAAAATCAACTCACAAACCCCCTCTAGTTCCCTCGTAATCCTCAGTGTGGGAAACTGGGTTTAGCCAGTCAGAAGGCTATTGTGAAGCTTTCTGCCTGTCAAGGATTTTGCGAGTTCACAGCGGGCAGTCCACATGTGGGAGGAAGTAAGAGTGTAATGCATGAACTTTAATTCAGTGGCTAAGTCTGGTGGAAGTTCTAGGCCGGAACCAATTGTTGCCTAAAATTCAATAAATTGCAGATAATTATTCAGAAATATTTTTTTGAGAAACAAGCTTCTACAGTAGAATTGTTTTTCAGAAGGTCACTGAAGCTGCAGAAATCCATTTAGAAATAATCTGCATTCAAAATAAACCACAAAGATGGATATAAACTTTTTCTTTTCTTTTTCTTTTGCATGAAGGGTTAGTGTTACATGTCATACAAATTCTGTTTGGTACAAATCAATATGAAGGATTGAGTGATGTTTCCGGATATACATCACACTCCAGTCGATGAGGAAAGATTCTCCTGTATGTCATTTTCAGTCTTCAATTCCTCCCAGCCCGTTACTATGGAAACTGTGAGTTGAGGCGAGTTGAAGACTAAAAATGCTGTACAGATACAAGTAACATTTTTTGGCCAGCAACGTCCATCGGAGAATGCGGGAACAGAACATCTTCGGTGAGTCTGGCCCTGTGTTTTCTCCCATAGTATTTGATGATTGTGACTCGAACATCTGTTAGATATGAAACTTGAGCAATGGATTTTCACATAGTTTTCACTAACTGTTCAATTACTGTAATCTTCAGTATAAAACCAAAGAAGAGCAGAATTTATTTGAATACTGGGATATATACAGTATGCATATTATAAATGGTAATGTCTGATGTTGCAAAACTGTGCTCCTGACATAACATTTGCATTCCATTTATGACTCAGAGAGCAAAATATTCGTGGAAGTGGTGAGCCATCAATATTTATTATCACTTTTGCACAGTTATGGAATAGTTCTCAACATCTGAGATTTTATTAGACCCAATTAAGTAGTATTGCTGTCATATGAAATGGTGGATGACAGCGATGTTGCTGGAGAGAAAAGCTATATTATGTCCTCTTTACTCATTTTATTAAGTAATGTAAGTTATATTAAATTGCAAATTGAAGATTTCATAACTCATCTAAGCATGCAGAGAAAATTGCATGTGTAATACAGTTTTTTTTTTTTTTTTTTTTTTTTTTTTGCTTGATTGTTTTCTTGCCATGTTATTCTGGTGAAAAAATAAATTAGTAATGTTATGTCTACAATAATCTTTTCTTTAAGACCATGGTAACTCTACTCTTTATCTGTATACTAAATATGAAAAAAAAAAGTAAAAAAAAAAAAATATATAATAATATTATATATATAACCTTACGGTGGTTTTGTGGTTTTGCCTCAATAGTCACAGTCAAGAAAGTAAAAGCAATCAAATGCCATGTCTCTTCCACACCGCATATTTAAGCAGCAAATATGTATTTCACTGACCATAATTAAAAGCTACATCATTTATTCTGCTTGCATAAGCAGAGTGATGCTAGCAGTAGTTTCAGCATTGAGCTTAGGAAAAATGCTCCACAAAACCTCTTTGTCAATAACGATACATAACAATTATGTATAAAATAATAATCATATCAATAATCATATTCATATACCCAAATAATCCTTAAAGTCCCCCTGTAGTCATTCATTTTAATCACCAAAATGAAATATTTAAACGTTATTTCCTTGAAAAAAAATCTTCATGCCTTAAAATAGCTTGAATGTAACTCTACACCCTTGCCTCATTTAGTATACATTTAGTAGGTTCTATGAATATGCAAATTAGCCCCACCTCCACTCACAGCAGTTTCAAAGATTAGGCTTGTTCGACTCGATGCAGCGCTGCGCAGACCAATCGGTGGAATTGAACCAGTGCTTGCCGGTTAGAAAGTCTGTCCGACTTGAGACAGCGCCGACGCCACATGACTGTGACGTATGCCATCAAAGTACCGAGAGCGATTCGAGAGCAGCCGGAGGACTCTCAAGAGCGGCTCACGAGCTCTGATGACGACACAACTGTTACATGATTGGCCGGATTCACCACATGACAACAATCACGTGTGTTTCGTGTTTATTCTCACACCTTCAGTTCCACTAATGTTTACAAATCAGGCTTTGACAGGCTCATGTCAAACTTTATTCTTGTACAAACAGACGCTGTATTAAGCAGTACACAAGTATTGAAAAAAGTGTCCGACTTCACGTCTCCGTTTTCAGCTGTTCCCCGGCAACTCTCGCTGCTCGGTTACATCCAGCCGCAGCCGATGTCCAACACACCTTTCCACTCGTTGACGATCACACGTTGACCTGATTGGTTAGTTTGTGGCGTCAGAAACACCAGCGATTTCAAACCGCGTTTTTGAGACTGTCTTTGGTTCACTGCAGTTTTAAGGAGAAAATACCATGGTGTTGACTTATGAATTTGCACATGGTTTGTCTTAAAGCACATTAAAAACACCACATAGACATATAAACAACATTAAAAACTTGATTTTCACCGCAGGGGGACTTTAAATTTAAATTTAACTCCCCCTCCCCCTTTCAACGTCTTTTCTTCTCGGACGATGTGTCCACCTGCAACCTGTCACTAACGCGAGATTGCAGCAATTAGCAGATGACAACAATCCAACAAAATCAATCAAGTCTCGATGGACAAAATCAAGTCCTGGTTTCACTCTGATATACGTAACAGTAGGTAAGATGATTGCAATTTTCGTTTCATGTTGATTGACTTTCTGTATGAAAGCCCATTTCTGCCTCAGAGTAAAAAAAAAAAAAAAAAAGTGAGATGAAGTATAAAGTATAAAATAAGAAATAAATGTATATTGTGAGAAACAGTTGTAATTGTGAGGAATAAAAGTCACTTCCCTTTTTTTTGTTAGTTTACTCTCTGGTAGAAACAGGCTTCCATATTTCTGTTCTGCAGCAGAAACACTCTCAGTGTGAAAGGACATCACAAGCCTGCTGTTGCTCACGCATGTGGTGTGAAACAACCCTCTGGCTTTTCTGACCAGAGCCAAATACATGTGAGAGTCTCTGACCCAATCAGAAGTGTTATGAACCAGTGATGTCCCATTCCTCTTTAAAAATGAATGGAGTGGACTTGCTATGTTTTAACACAACAGGCAGCCTGTCAGTCTTCTTCCCAACAAAGAGAAAACAACAGAGGTTGATCATTAAATGATTATAAGCACAGAAAGGTGATAGAAGTTCTCTTAGTTTTTTTCCCCCAAACATTTTAAATTGCTTTATCTTTGTACATAAAACGAAGTGCATGCCCTTCTTACTAATGAAGTGCAATACTAGATGTTTAAATCTTTTCATACCCTTGTCTGGTAGAGCAGGATTGTCCTTAATCACATTGTCACAGTTATGCTTAGTTTTGGTTTCCCACCACTAGTTTGTCTCATTGGTTTCTCATTAATTAGATCCCACTGTTACTTTGACTCATCAGTTTTTTTTTTTATTAAAAGACTTTTAAAATACTGGTACTCTCTTCGTCTTCTTCTTGGACTACCCGTGACACATGTATACAGTGAATGATCATCATGTGTAAACATCGCACCTTTCTATTTCTTGAGGAAATGTAGTTGACTATAAGTATACTTAACAGAGAGCGTATACTAAGTACACTACGTTTTCTTAAGGAAAGTGACATCACAAACCTGGCAGTGTCTTTCATTAGTAGCCAATACCATAACTTGTCACTTGTCTAAAGAAGAATCTTATTGAGAAGGTTTCATTTAAATGTTTGTTTTTTTACGGTAGCACTTTACAAGAAAGTTTCATTTGTTAACATAAGTTAATGGATTAACTAACACGAACTAACAATGAGGAAGTTACAGTATTTATTCAAGTTTTAAAGTTTTTAGTTAATAAAAATACAGTCGTTCATTGTTTGCTCATGTTAGTTCACAGTGCATTTACTAATGTTAACAAATACAACTTTTGATTTTCATAATATAGTAGTAAATGTTGAAATAAACATTAACTAAGATTAATAAAAGTATTGTTCATTTTTAGTTCATTCTTACTTCAACTAAATTAGTTAACTAATGTTAACTAATGAAACCTTATTGTAAAGTGTTGCCATTTTTCCTTTTTGTACAACACTTCAATGTCTGAAACTTTCAAACTTTGGTCCTCCAAAGTTGATAAGTCAGTCGTCTTTGTAATTTTGTTTAATTAAAATTTCATAAGTATGTTCTCCAGGCTTCCAAGAATAATTGTGTATATATATTATATGTTGCATAAAAACAGAATCATTCATTGATGCAGCACCATTAAATGTCATCTGGCTTTGTACTTTTTTTATGCCTGACCAGTTATTATTATGATTTCACTGCCTATTCATGTAATTTACCTTTGTTGCATTCCCAATGACCCCATTTTTCCTTCTCTCCTTTTCTTCTCCACTCTAAATGGAACGGACACAATTATTTCATATTACTCGCAGACATTTAATTACGGCCATGGAAATGATAGAGCCAGTGTACATTATCAGCAATTATTCAGTTGCAAATTGCGTAATTGTTCTGTTTAGAGGTAAAAGTTAAATGTGATTAGGGGAGACTTCAATATCATTTAGAAATGGTACTGATGATGAATGTGAAAAGGATATCAGTCTCTTTGCAAAAGGCAGCTGTGATAATGGGGATGTGTGGATACAAGAAGAGCCCTTTTCTAATCAAAATTCCTAAATGAGCTGTAATTGTAGTCTAAGCCCAGCCATGGCTGATGGGCTTATTCTTCGTTGCTAGCAGGGGGACCGACTCATTAGCGGTATGTGACTCTTATGAAGTGCAGGTACTGAAATTAATGCGGATGTTTTCATTTGCAAGGTCATATGAAATCAAAGCATTGAGAGAATCAGAAAAGTTCATAAACCACGAACTTACTGTAGTGTTTGATACAATGTTTAAAAGTTATGAGAACGATGCTATCGAAAGTATTGCTTTATTACAAAGCACAAATGAAAAATATTAGTATTGCATTTAAATAATAACACCAACAATACTATAGAGGCTTAAAGTTTTAAGAGCTTATGCTGCCTTTGTGTGCTATCGGGATTATCGTAAATATTACTGGGAAACTTTCGATTTCCGAGCCTTAAACATGACGGAGGGGAGAACGATTTCATGATTTCTGCTGCGACTGCTATTCTTTATTAGTTTTTTTCCACAACAGCTACATCGCCTTGTCGTTAGTGCATATTTACGCAAATGAATAAACATTTGAAGCATATTGTATGTTTTAAGGTGTGTAATGATACCCTCATGTCACGATTCGATACATATCACGATACTCAACTCACGATACGATATTATTACGATACTCCAAAGATTAACAAAAAATGTACTGTTAATTAAAATACTAAATTTGATATTATATTGTGGGTGTAAATGAGGCTTGGCCTCGGTGCAGGTAACCCAACGCACAGGACAATGGTGACACCAGAATAACAATATTGATGATTCTGAAGCTGAAAATACAGAATTATTTTAGACAAATATGCTTGCACTCCGTCACTGACTATATATATTTACAATAATGTAGGCCACTTTTTACTGGAATCAGGACCCACAAATATTCCCCCATTGCATTATTATACATTATATTCATCATTATATATAGTAGTTTAATGTAGTACTGACACTAAAACTCGTTTTCAAACTTGCTATTGAAAACCTGATTTCTTTTTTTCTTTTTTCACACAGTAATTTTTATTTTAGGTCAACTAATATGCAGTATATTGTCACTATCCATGCACGATACATATTGATGCATTTTTGTATTGCGATATATTGTGACACCCCTAAAGTTTTATACACACTGAAATTAACATGTATTGGACCGAAATTCCAGAATCGTCAGCAAGTGTGAAATGTATTATTAACATTTATGTCAGGATCCATAGACCACTTTATCGTGCATTTATTTAGACTTTTTGTGAATGTTCTTTCCAACAACACTTGTGACTTGTGAAGCACATTCGACGCACATGGGAACGTGTAAATGAAAGCATTAGATTCATGTGTACAGTATGTTTCCTGCAAACTGATAAGTGCATGAATGAATTTCAGCATTGTTGTTCTCTAATGCCCTTTACTTGTTTGTGTGGGTGTATCTATGTTAGTTCTACAGGTGTTTCAGAGCACTTCTCAACTGTGACAAACCCCAGCGAGGTTCCAGTATGAAAAGTTCTTCAAAGGCAACTAAACCTTTTCGGCCTGGACGGCGGACAGACAACTTTACTTTTGTGGTGGCTTCAGTGGAACCCTCAGCAGTCCCCAATAAGACAAACCCAGTGGAAGACGGCCCTCTATCAACAGATAATGCCAGGCCTGCAGTGGTCTCCCTTGTGGCCCATTATAATGGTTGAGAGTTATTCTGTTTCAAAAATGGCAACACTTGAATAAACTTTTCACACAAAATGAGGGAAATGCAGTGTGAGATTTGGAGGATTTTACAGGCATATGCCGTATAAATACTATGAAAAACGAGAAAAGGAAAGAATCCTGAGGGAAGCTGATTTTGTGGAGTTTATTTTTGTGTTTAATATGTGTCTGCTATTCAAACAACAGGGTGTTATATTCTAGTAGTAATATGTAGCTAGCAGTTTCTAATTTTCTTTCAGATTCTGCAGATGTTGATATTACTATTTTTGTAGACCTTTCCAAAAGATCTGCTGAGAAAAAAAAGGACTATTCTGAGTACAGTAAACAACAGCTCTTAAACGTCTCTTCGAAAAGATTTTTTTTTTTTATGGCCCCCAAAAAAAAGAAGAAAAAAAAGAAGATATTTGTAACAATGTACAACTTGTACATTTTTTGAATGGTATTAAAACAAAAGGGTTTTTCTACATGTATTGTTTTTTTAAAACAAAAAAGAGGGAAGTTGGGTTTGATGATTTTTCCCCCAATGGCTTTTAAACCTGTGTGGCCTGTACACAGTGAATGTAATCATGTTTTTTTTTTTTTTTTTTTTTTTTTATGGTCAATGTTCAAGGCTAATTATAATTATATTATATTTATGAATAAG
The DNA here is from genome assembly GCF_951802725.1 of Rutilus rutilus. Lineage (NCBI taxonomy): Eukaryota > Metazoa > Chordata > Actinopteri > Cypriniformes > Leuciscidae > Rutilus > Rutilus rutilus. The sequence continues at coordinate 32,126,086 of NC_140214.1, read as the reverse complement.
TCTAAAGATATTGGGACAGCTGGAAAGCTTATAAGTATTTGCTAATGTATGTTTATGTTTTTTTTTGTTTTTTTTTTTTTTTTATTGTACAAATTATATTATATGACATAAACTAGATGCTCTTTAGACCAAACAGAGAGGAAAAAGGAAAAGAAAATTGACACTATTGTGTTAGGACATTTAACTTTACTGTTGCAAACCCGTACATTATTTTTAAGTATACTTCACTTTTCCGTATGTTATTTTTATGTATTTTTTTTACATAAAAATATTGATGTAAACATCTACAAGAAAAGGTTTAAATCCAAATCTGGTCTCTAGCAATTTATTATAGCCGACAATATATTAGTTCTCCACGTTGGAAGCGTCTTCTGTATTTTTGACTAGAAGTTATTATAATTGACTCTTTGTGTGTGTGTGTGTGTGTGTGTGTGTGTGTGTGTGTGTGTGCGTGCGTGCGTGCGTGCGTGCGTGTGTGTGTGTGTGCGTGCGCATGTATGCAGAATTCCAGCTTTATCATTCAATTAACATTAAATTAGTCACGCTCTCCAAACACATTCCATTTAGAAACACGCATCTGAAATTTAAGATGTTCTAGATGAGCAGAACATAATTTCAAGGCTCTGTAATATTTTATGACAAAGATGTTTTTAAAAGCTCCTTTAAGTATTTTAATCAGCTTTGCTTATTTGTGCTCTGTGTATGGTTTATATAAATGAACTTAATTAGTTGTGCATGACCTGTGTTTCTGTTCATGCACCCAGAGATGCTGGAGTTGCATTTGCTTTATGTTTGATACGATAATGCAGTAATTACAAATATCAGAATAATGCAGAGTACTCCACAGTTACAGTAGTATTATTTATTTTTTCCACAACAGTAGTATCTCAATAAACATATAAAGGACTACAGGCAGGGAAAGAGATGTGGAGGACCTGCAAATCAAGTGCAAATTCTGTGAATAAACTGTTGCTTAAGACTGTTATGTTTTTTTATTTTATTTTTAATTAAAATTCTACCTTGTGCAATTATTAATAATATGAAAGGAATATGTAAAAAAAAAAAAAAATAATCACATTATTAATTTATAAAATTCCAAACATCACTTGTCCACAATGCCATATAGAGGTTGAAAACAGACTTCTATGACCTTTGTGAAGTGAATCATTTGATTGTTTAGTCTTAAATGATTCGAAATGTATTAATTCACAATATTTACCTTTGTAAAGTGTGAAAATCTCAATCCGAAGTTGTTACATTTTACATTTTTTCAGTTAGATTGCAAACACAGTTTGATAAATAAAGGTCTTTTGAAAGCAGCGTGGCACATTTCACTTTTTTTTTTTTTTTTGGCCTTCCAGAACATAACCTCTAGCTTCTGTCAACAGGCTAAAGTCTAGTGAGCTTCAATCATCCCTTAAATGTGAAGATGATGGCAGTTTGTAAACTGTTAGTCAAGCAAAAGTTTCTTGCAGACTTTCTGTTTTTATGGATCTAAGAAATGAACTTATGCTTTGAAGTTAACTTCAAACTGCTCCAAACCAGAAGATGATTCAACTTTAGTAAATTTGCCATTTTATAAAATAATAATAATACTAATAAATCCTCAAAACAAGTAAACAAACAGTCAGCAGGAAAATGAGGAATTTATGGTTTACCAAATGATGTCTAGAAGCCTTGTTTTTCTCCTGATATGCATGACGGTTCTGGTTTAGATCTAAACACTTCAAAGCATGTCTTCATCAAATGTCTTTTTTATGAAGGACAAGACACTATTAGACAGAATCAGTTGCAGCATCTTGAAGCATAAAATTGGTTTCACAAAAGACAAATACCATCAGAGTTGTTTGGAGTCTATGTGCCCAGACGAGCAATGGAGAAGTCACAAACACACTGGCTGCGTCCCAAATCGCATACTCTCTTGAGTAGGTACTTATTTTGAATAAGTAATTACTTCACGACCACTAAAACAGTATGTTCTGTGTAGTATGAATGTAACACGAACGTACTACATTCGCCATGTTGTCATTATCATGTAAAGTTCCAGCATCAGTTACATTGCTTCACTAACATTCATAAAGCTTGTCCCAGAGGTGTCAAGTAACGAAGTACAAATACTTCGTTACATTACTTAAGTAGAAATTTTGGGTATCTATACTTTACTGGAGTAATTATTTTTCAGACGACTTTTTACTTCTACTCCTTACATTTTTACGCAATTATCTGTACTTTCTACTCCTTACATTTTAAAAATAGCCTCGTTACTCCTAGTTCATTTCGGCTTGTTTTCATTCCGGCTTGTCGTCGTTAAAAAAAAAATTGGCCAATTACACAAACGGTTAATAGATCTGAGTCCCGCCTCCTGAACACACATCGCTAAACTGATTGGCTTTGTGTTTTCTTTCTAACTTGTGAGAGGCTGTAGTCACATTTGGTTGTGCGAAGCGCCAAAACTCCTCCGAGTCCTAAGGAAACCTAGATGCGGTAAGCGAGGGAGAAATCAACAGTTCTGTACTCAAGAATACGGGGCAAATCGCGTCAAATATTGATTTGGGGACAGACGCTTTTACAATATAATGACAATCGTAACATAACACTAACATAATCGTTTGTGTGTGTGTGTGTGTGTGTGTGAGCGTGAGCGAGAGCGAGAGAGAGAGAGAGAGAGAGAGAGAGAGAGAGAGAGAGAGAGAGAGAGAGAGAGAGAGTGTGTGTGTGCAACTCTACATTATAGGGTCAAAATATCCCCACAAAGATGTCAATATCCGAAATCCTTGTCCTTTTGGGGATTTTTTTTTTTTCTCAGAAAACAGCTTATAAATCAGACTTTTGTTTTTTGAAAATGTAAAAATGCAGACAGTTTTCTGTGATAGGTAAGGTTAGTCTATAGGGGGGGTAGAATACACAGTTTGTTTGTACAGTATAAAAATAATTATGTCTATGGAAAGTCCCCATAAAACATGAAAAAATAACATTGCTTGGTCTGTTAAAGGCTGGTCTTGTTGAAATGATAGGCCTGTTGATCAAATCATCCCAGTCTCATCAGCTGGACTGAAAGAAGATTCAGGCCACATTTACACATAGCCGGGTATTTAGAGAAACGAATATTTCTCACCCTCCGTTTTCAAAAATAACATCATGCACACAACATCGTTTTCAAAAAAGTTGTCGTTTACATCAACCCGCATAAATACGCCGTCGAGCAACATCATAACTATGCCAAACCTATGGGCAGCAGTGTAGGGAGAAGGACAAAACCATGCAAGCCAATCAGAATCCTCAAAATCGACAACAACGAATAGCACGACTCGAGCGACTTCCAGTTCAGTTCAAAGACATGGCGCGAGGTTCGTTTGTGTGGACAGACAGCAAAGCAAATGCAAACAGGCCAAAAACGTTTGCACAAAAGTAAAAATGAGTACCATCCATGATCAAATAGTAGTCAAACAAACTCTAAACATAGGGCGCTCACATGACGTAAGCATTTTCTGGTGCATAATGTGACGTTTGAGAACCTAAAACCCCGTTTCTCCCAGTTGACACGGCAACACATAACCGGCGTTTTCAGAAATCTCCACTTTGGCCGGAGTTTTTAGAAATAATCGTTTTCTGGGATAAAAACGGCGTTTTCGTGTAAATGACAGGCCAAAACGCAGGGAAATATCTGCGTTTTCCCATCGTGTAAACGGGGCCTCAGTGCTCTTAGGACACTGAAAACATGGCTCAGAGCAATGGTCACAAGTGACACTTGACAGTATTGCTGTGTGTCGTGTCCAACAGGACAAACTGGACAGAATTGATGTGAAACATATGCCAACAGTTAATTTCTGTTAAATGATTAGTTCTCTTAGTTAAAAATGAAAATTCTGTTATCATTTACTCACTCTCGAGTTGTTTCAAACCAGTTTCTTTCTTCTGCTGAACACAAAAGAAGATATTTTGAAGAATGTCGATAACCAGACAGTTGATGGTAGCCATTGACTTCCATAGTATTTTTCTTTTTTCTACTATGGAAGTCAATGGGGTCCATCCACTGTCTGGTTATCGACATTCTTCAAAATATCTTCTTTTGTGTTCATCAGAAGAAAGAAATTCATACAGGATTGAAACAGTTTGAGGGTGAGTAAATGATTTTCATTTTGGGGTGAACTATATCCCTTTAATGAAAGATGCAGACATGTGTTTGGCCTCTTCAAAAAGCAAGGAACTAGACAGTATTGCACTATTGCATTGCACTGAGTGGAGTAAAGTTAAGTCTCTGTTAAACTGCCACCATGTCTTTATTAGTTATTTGTAACATTACAGAATTAATTAATTTACGTATTGTTAAGGTCAATATAGACTAAAAACCTTAATACATTATCCTATTAATTTCCTGATTCCTCAGCTCATTTAGCTTATTTATTTAGAAAATTAATTTTCTATGGGCATATATATGGCTGAAACAGGTAGCCTAGTGCATCATCCCAAAATTTTCGACATCAACATTTTAATATAATTATAGTCAAATATGGCCTTTAGAAAAATGTGTTTTTTTGAGGAGCTGGGGTAGTGCACTATATGCCCCTGTGGCACGGCCTAAGCTTTTGTCCTTAATGGCATTTTTTTCCTTACATTACTTTTACTTTTATACTTTAAGTAGTTTTGAAACCAGTACTTTTATACTTTTACTTGAGTAAAAAGCTTGAGTTGATACTTCAACTTCTACAGAAGTCTTTTTAAACCCTAATATCTATACTTCTACTTGAGTAATGAATGTGAATACTTTTGACACCTCTGGCTTGTCCTGTGGCCTCATGGGATAGTTAAGTGTGCACACTTCAGAATCTCACTGGATGAAGTAGGTCATCTGGGTACTTTTAGCCAACTCTTTTATGAGTACTGTGAATTCAGACATACTTCTTTTGTCACATACTGTCATTCATCTACTATATGGTAGGGAAGTATGCAATTTCGCATGCAGCCACTATCTCTAGGATTTCCCTTTCCCATATAGGAGCACTTACAAGTCTGGACTAATCAATTCCCAAATTCATTACTGTGATGGGATCACCAGGCTCTCTCACCACCACACAACGATCCCTGTCGCTGGAGTACTAATCACCAGAACCTGTCAATTGTTACTCACCTCATCAGTAACCACTTATAAGCAAACACCTCACAGTCTTTGTCTGGCCTTGAATAAGGACACGGACCCAACTCTACGTGATTTCAAGTTCCCTGCAACAACTCCAAAAAGTATATCCCTGTGTTTATTCCCTTGGGCCCCTATCACACAACCGTGTGTTCAGGCCCATTGTTGGAGCGTTGCTATTTTGGGCAACTGAAATAGACTGCGCCATTGACCAACAAAAACCTGGTCTAAAGTCAATGGCGCAATATTTTTTTTGTTATTTAAAGAGCGCGTTTGTAATGTGCGCTTATAGGTGGGGACCACAACACGCGTACACTTTGTCCCATAGATGTTCTGCTTGCATACTTTATCCTCTCGCACGAGCAGATCCGTTTCCTCTCTGGAGACGCGTTCAGTTTTTTTCGCTTGCAAATTCCGCCATGTAAATAGCGAATCCGCCATGGCGCGAGCACAACTGGATTTTAAAGGGAATGGGAAATGACTCTGATTGGTTTATTGCACGTTACACACAAAACACACCCATTACTCATTAAGAGAATAGGGATAACCCTTTTAGGCATGCGCCTGGTACGCCAACCATTTTTCCCATCGTTAAACTAGCAAAAGTGCACTTGCGCCGTGCGCTGTAGACCATGCGCTTATCGTTAAAATAGGGCCTCTTGTGTTTCCAAATCAGTGCTAGAAGTGTGTATTCACCTGCTATACTTACCTGTTCATTGCTCCAACGCCAGTCGACTGAGGTGTGTGCTTCATCTGCCAGCTCTCCATCAGCCATCAGTAAGAAAAAGGACTTTATTTTTCATTATCATCATATAATCACCCACAAACTATTTCAGTTATTTATTACTCACCTGCTCCTCCTGTGCCCGCAGTGTGTCGAATAAAGTTTTTATCTGGATTCACCTATCCTGTTCAGTGAATATGTTTCCTGTCAATTGCAGGCATTCATTGTCCATCCTTATAATAGGGATAAGCTAATTAACATTCAGTAAAATGATAAGAGGAGGGAGGTGCCTGGAAACAAGACATAAGCATGTTTTATATTGGTTGTATTCACCGCTGGCAAAGATTTAGTACAGTCTGTCTTAGTGATAAATGGACTCTGTGATAAAAATCCTCAATGAAACGCATTGTTCTCTTACGAGAGGTTCTCTCGTATTGCGTAAGTTGCTTACGCTACGGGTAAAGTCATCTTTTCTCGAGATATGAAGCCCAAAAATTATTCTTAATTTTTATAATCTTGTCAACGCAGTGCAGCAGCACGCAGACGCGCTTGGCGCCCTCACGCGTCACAGCCCGCCAGAAGGGGCGTGGTTTAGCGTATATAAGGAAGGGCTCGGAGGCTGCTCCCCTGAATTTCGTCTCTTCAGCGAAGCTCTCCGCATCGCTGGACTCTGAGAGAAGCCGCCGTCGAAACAAGCGACCAGCAAGCCGAGGATAGAGCCTGAGGAAGCCGGTCGTCTTAGCCGCCTTCAGCCATCCGTGCCTGCTTCGCTATCTGGCGACAGTATCCTTTTTTGCTGTGCTTCCTTTGTGTGCTCGCCCCTCCTAAGTTTGTTGCAAAATGCCTCGCATTTCCTGTGGCTCTTGCCGAGCCCCGCTCAGTGACAGGGACCTCCATGTGATCTGCGCTCTCTGCCTGGGACGAGACCACGCAGCCCTCGCTCTCTCTTCGGGGGGCTGCGAATTCTGCGAAGAACTGCCAATGTCGACCCTGCGGGCTCGACTCGCCTTGTTCGACGCTCACGCTGTCTCTCCGCCGGACCGCGCAAGAAGAAGCGCCGCTCCCAGAGGCCACCGGAACCCGATGCAGTAGCTAAGTGCTCGCCGGAACCCTTCCCGCGAGCCTCGCTCTCTCCTTCTCCGCCCCCCTTTCCCGACCCGCAGTGGACGGCTCCCGCCCTCACTGCCGTCGCCTCAAGGGATGAAGCGGACGAGGCCGCTATCGGTGACAGCTGCTCTCTCCTGGCCTCCGACAGCGAAGAGTAGGTCCTGATCACACCGCTCCACCTCTTTTTCGACCCAGGAGTCTAGCCGGGCCCGCGCCAATGTCGACGCGGAACTTCTCCGCCTCCTCACTAAGGCTGTCGACCAACTAGGCCTCGAGTGGTCCCCACCGAAGGCGCCCGCGCCTAACAGACTCGACGGATGTTTTCTGCCTAGCCGCCGCCAAGCGCCTGCCTCTAGGTCAGCACCCTTCCTGCCTGAGCTCCACACCGAGCTCTCGAAGTCTTGGAGCGCCCCCTTCTCCGCTAGACTCCGCTCTCCGGTCTCCTCGACCCTCTCTCAAGTAGACGGGGCCGCCGAGAAGGGATATACACAGATTCCCCCGGTAGAGGAAGCGGTCGCAGCGCACCTTTGCCCGCCATCCGCCAGATGGCGCTCAAAGTCTGCCCTACCGTCCAAGGCCTGCAGGACCACGTCAGCGCTCGTCGGCCACGCCTTCGCCACTGCCGGCCAGGCTGCTTCCGCCCTGCATTCAATGGCAGTTCTCCAGATCCTCCAAGCCGATCTCCTCCGCGAAATGGACGAGAAAGGCCCGGACCAGACTGTCTTGACGGACCTGCGCAGTGCAACGGACCTCTCTCTTCGCGCTACAAAGTCCGCGGCACAAGCCATCGGAAGATCCATGGCCGCGCTCACCGTCACTGAAAGACATCTTTGGCTGACGCTCGCCGACATGGGTGAATCTGAGCGCTCCGTGTTCCTCAACGCCCCGCTCTCCCCCACCGGCCTCTTCGGCCCAGCGGTAAGCGGGATTATGGAACGCTTTTCGGAGGTACAGAAGGCATCGCAGGCCATGAATCTCTTCCTGCCCCGCCGCTCGAGCTCAGCTGCAGGCCGCTCTCAAGCTCAACCTCCTGCATGTAGCTCGTCACAGCGCTCCTCTCAGCCTCCGTCATCGCAGCGACGACAGGGCGGCCGCCCTAGATCCCCGGCCTAAGATTGCGCTGAAGCCCGAGCCTGCAAAGTCCTCCTAGCAGTCGCAAGGAGGAAAAGATGGTTGAGTCCCGCCGTGGCCGGACCGCCATCAAAACGCCCAGCTCTGTCAATCCCCTTAGAAATGGCTACTGCAGTAGCGTACACCGCAGCCAACGAGTCAGTTGCACAACTCGCTTGCCTGCACACAAACGCCGTTTTTACGGCGACCCAGAGAAATCTCAGAAAGAGTGTAATGTCTGGTTATCCGGCTCACGCCGATGGTGTTATGAGTGTAGAAAATGTTCCCACGTCCCAGTGTTCACCCCTACACACAAGCACGATCTCCCCGGTGTCTCTCACAGAGCTCACTCTCATAAAGCGGGCACGCGCCGCTCATCTGTTAAGCGTAGGAAATGTGCCCACGATCCCGTGCCCTCTGCCCGCTCTGTCACACGGTTGTCCCGGGGTTCAGATCCTCTAAAGCTCCCAAACACTGGCCGTGTTGCGAACGTAAGCCCTGTGCCCGCTCACGAGCGTGCGCACTTACCAATAAACACGCTACCCCCGACGCTGCGTTCGTGGAGCAGCCTCCGAGCCCTTCCTTATATACGCTAAACCACGCCCCTTCTGGCGGTCTGTGCTGCAGTTGCCGCAGGGCAGCCAATGAGCACGCTAGATAGCCTGCTCTAGGTCTGCGTGCTGCTGCACTGCGTTGACAAGATTATAAAAATTAAGGATACGTTTTTGGCTTCATATCTCGAGAAAAGATGACTTTACCCGTAGCGTAAGCAACTTACGCAATACTCGTTCCCTCTTCTAGAGAGAACAGAGGTTACATTAGGTAACCGATTACGTTCCCCCCCTCTATTAAAACTGAGAAAGGTAAACCAATAAAACAGTTTACAACAAAACCTTTGAGTGTTGAATATCGTTTAAGTACAATTCCTAACTGTTGTTCAGTCTAGAAGGTTAAGATCATATGTAATGTAAATTTGCTCTTAAAGGGTCATGAAACCCTAAACCTAATTTTCTGAGATTTTAACAGAGTGTCGAACACCATTGAAGACAATATTAGCATCTGTTAGATTTAAAAGTAGGGGGAAAATGGTTAAATTTGAAAATTGCTATTTTCGTCTTCCAGGTTTAAAATATTCATGTGTCCACGTAACAGTGACGTGGCAGAGCACTAGTACTTTGATGACTCATCGGTGTCTCATAATTATTCATGAGACTGAGTTTTCTTATCCAATGAGAAGATACTGTTTGTTAATTATTCATGACACCACGTGGATCTTTCCAATGACAGACGTCAAACTGTGATATTGCGTAATAGATGAGAGAGGCAATCATGGGTGTTTGTTTTCGTGGTGCAAAAGTTCCAGTGCATCTTTCCCCGCGATGCTGCCAGGGCTACACTCTGGCTGCGGGTGGTTGGTTGGCCATCAACCACGGACACATCTAAACTCTGTGTTTGTAGCAAGCATTTTTGGAGAATGGTGGACTTGAGCCTTGTTCACCAATGCAGGTTGCGACTTGCGAGTAATGCGGTATAAGTCCCGAGGACTTTTCTATCCCTTCAGAGGTGTGTGTGTGTGTGTGTGTGTCTAAAATTAACCCTGACTGTTTTACTTGCCTTTTGTTCAAATAAGCACATGCACGTCATTAAAAGTTAGATACTTCGATAATACCTCAATTGTATGGAACGTATGCTTAATTCGTGCAAATTTTTATGTCACTGTCCATCTTTATTATGGGGGTTCAGGGGGCGCGTAGATCTAGGCTATGTACGGAAAATTTTTTTTGCGGAAAATTATTTATTTTCAAATATATGCATTTATATTGTGTATATAAACAAATATATATTTTATAATGACATTGTGGGGTTCATGACCCTTTAAGGTAGCTTGTTAGCTAGTTCTGTTGGTTAGTATGCTGGCCCATGCTCTACAGTTTAATAGCAGGGAGGGGGAGAGGGGTGTATGACAGCATCCAGGAAGAAACTGTGAAAACTAAAGATGTAAATTTAATTAGATAAAGATTACTGATTATTATTGTTTTTAAGGTTTGAGGAAACAGTTTAGGAGGAAGCATTTCAAGTGTTTGGATTTAATATTCTGGCCATACTCTATTTCGATGATTGTTGGTTTGCACCCAACAAACACACTTTGTCACTCATAAAACAACAACCTAAAAACACTAACAACAGATAGCATTATACAATGCTTTCTTTTGCAAAAATTCTGTACAAAACAAAAAAGACAGTTCTCTATTGTTTATAATTCACTGCAGTATGTTACATGGTGCCTGTTTACATTAGTGTACAAAATTATTCCTACATTTCCTCTTTTGTATAGGTAATGAAATTGAAAGACTCACCACAGCAACATCTAATTGTTTCAAGAATTGTTTTGATATATATATATATATATATATATATATATATATATATATATATATATATATATATATATATATATATTCAGAATATATTTCAGAAATGTAGCAAATTGCTGTCGTATTCATTTTTGTGCTGTGTTTTGAACATTTTGGCTTTGAACACGTTTACCATTTTTGTAAAAAGTATGTAAACATGCAAATTGGCCTGTAGGGACATGGAGTTTTGGTGGTATTTGTGTCTAAGTAAGAAAATAATTCATGTAAATTGAAATATGTCATCATTGAATGCATGTTGTGCCAAAGCACAAAAGTTTGTGCTCAAGAGTTTTGAAAAGTATCAAGAAATGTGTCCTAGAGATTGTAAAGAAAAAAACTGTAAGCAGAGAATCTACTAATACTGACTGGAATAATGACTGCCAGTTGACATGTAGTTGCAAAGTTACATATAATTGTACACACACACACACACACACACACACACACACACACACACACACACACATGTGTGTGTGTGTGTGTGTGTGTGTGTGTTGTGTGTGTGTGTGTGTGTGTGTGTGTGTGTGTGTGTGTGTGTACAATTATATGTAACTTTGCAACTACATGTCAACTGGCAACTGTGTGTGTGTGTGTGTGTTTTATAGATCATTAATCATACTAATGGTCAACAGTCTACTGGAATCCATTTTACAATCTGTTTTGTCAATACTGTACACTCGTGGTGGAGCTGGAGGCCGTTCACAATTGATGTGTTCTTGCATTCCATCTGCACTATTTCTTAATTATTGGTCTATGTACAAATGTCAGACAACCGTTTTGAGTGTTTAAAATCCGACTCCTGCATTCAGTTCCATTCTTTTGTGCTGCAGCTTTCTGTTTTATGAAAGCATGAATGTGTCACGTTTGAATGGCTTGTTATTCTGTGTTTATTCTGGGCTGCGCTGACTGCGGACTCACAAAACATGAAGGTAGTAAGACTGAATTCCTTAATAATTGAATAATTGCTTACAGTCATTTTATTGCATTTTGAATGTGAAATGAACTGTTGTGCTAATTAGAAAGTTGGTTAGGAGAACCGTGTGAAGAGTTTTGAAAAATTACCTTGAGGAATGCGTCCTAGTGATTGTAAAAAACTGTAGACCAATTCAAGCGCAAAATTATCATGATAGAGACATACAATTCTGCTTTACATAGTTTTACATAAACACCTATACAGACAGATTTTTTCTGTCAGGCTAAAAATAAAAGCCTCCAGCTCAAAAAAAAAAAAAACCTAGTGTCTGCAGGTAAAGGAGCTGAAGTGCAAATTTATGTCCCTTTCTGTTTTGTTCTAATTTTGAAACTTAATAGCATGTGGTCACAGCTAAGCAGATTCAGAAATAAGTGCAGGTGATTGACATGCAATATGGTCCTTCATATATGACTGATATTATGCACACCAGAACCACTAGGAATTCAGCCATACTCCTGTATTTATGTAACACTTGTTATTTTGATTCTGTCGTACAGGCAGAATAATAATTTGTCCTACTGATGATGACAAGCTCATCTGAAAGGTGTAATTACTGTCTGTGGTGTAGAATCATTAATCGAGACAAGGTGAACGAGTAATTTTAACATCAAACAGCTCAGTGTAATGTCTTTTTTTCTTTCTTTTTTTTCTCTTCTTTTTATAGAGAGAAAGTACGTTTAATAAGAAGTTGCAACTTTCAGATTTTCAAATCACAGAAAGCATTCTAATGCTGAATCTTTACAGAATGCCCGAAACTCTCAGACATTAGTAATCACCTTTCCCTGAGAATTGAGACCTATATGGCACCTCGGAACACGTTGACCTGATAGAACAAAGAAGAACGCAAGAAACACAGAACTGATGCAGAACATGTAGACAACGGTACAGTGTATTTCAGCTAAGGAGGAACGGGCTGTTTTGCGGTTGATCTACAGAGACACTTGGCTACATTCCCAGAATGGACCAAGAACCAACAGTAGAAAGATCAGTATATCAGACAGATATGCATTAATTGTACATGTACCAGATGACCAGTATAAATTGTTCAATTATAATAAAGCTAATAAACTCATTTTGTTCAATCTGTATTGCAATTCAATAAAAGCTGTTCCCTCAACTTTTGCCTTCACCTCACATTTAAAAAAATGTATTTACATATAATTTCAAGTTCATTTTTATTCAGCTGTGACTGAAAGCTGTGATGTACAGTATGTGTTGTAATTTGCGCATGCTCCATCAAACTGATCCATTCAAAACAATTTGTGGACTGATTGCAAGCATTTGGGGAAGATATTGTTAATGAATCGATCATAGTGCGATGTAAGCACCAACTACTGTATTTTCCGAAGTGGCGATTTTGAATTAATTTGTACAATGTGAATCGTAGACTGGGACATAAGCAGATCTTATGAAAACATAAGAATGAGATTGTACACTTCAAACGAATTAGCCACCAATTGGCTAAAACGTAAAAAATCGGCATACGACTGTGTTGAAGGCATGGACTTTCCTCACATTCAAACATAATGAGCTCATGACAAATTAATCAAAAGATAATTCCTTCGTCTGAAACTTTATTCTTTTGCTGATGTTGCTCTTGGACAGTGTGTCTTTAGAACAATTAGCTCTACACCATTTCATTTTATATTGTATAATATGGTTGTTTTCTCTGAATTCTGAAGAGGCACAGCGTTTCTCAGTCTCCACTGAGAAAACGACCATGAAATACCATTACTAATGTCTTTTTGCTTCCGTAGGCTATATATCTCCTTTTCACTCTTTCTCTCTTATTCCCTCACTCTGTTTTTACCAAAAAAGATTATACGTAGTTCTATTTTTTTTCTCCCTGATGTCTTCTAGATATAGTGGTAGCCATTATTACACTGCAGTATTGTGAAGACAAAGATTGCTTTCACAAACCGGTGGTCGTAGTAGAGTAGTATCAAATACATCCTCAGACAGCAGTTCTCTGCAAAGCCACAATAACAATATTAATAAAAAAATGCCTATTCAGTTGTTCTCTGCTAGCTACTGACTAGTCATTTTTTAAACATTTGGCCACTGCATCATAACTGCAACATTTTCATGCTGCGTTAAACTTTTGCTCATATCATATCAGAATACACAAATAAAGTCAGGGCAAGTCAGGTTTATTTGTATAGTGCTTTTCACAACACACAGTTTTAAAGTAGCTTTACAGATTGGATTATTATCATGGTAAGTATCAATTATTGTGTGGCAGATATAGGTTTGGCAACAGTCTGGGAGCAGCAAGATAAAATTGGGCTGATGTGAACATATTTCTTGGATCTAGAAAGCACTTGCTGCAGCATTTTAAACCAACTGTAAACTGAGTATATTTATAGAGTCTATGAGACAACCACATTACATGTTCTTGAATGAATTGCTCGCCGGCCTGTTATTGTGGATGTATTGACTTTACATTTTCATTTCTCTAAACATGATGTTGATCAAAACTAACTGTGGTTGCTTTACATGTCGGTCTGACTTACTCTTGGGCGGTCCTTGGCCAACTAAAGCTGCAATGGAGTCCAGACCTTCTGGCTATGCAAGCCTAAAGTCAGAATATACAGAAAGCTGATGTGCTGTGCTCACAACAGGATGTTGCATTAGCAATATACAAAAGACATTATCATCTTATCAGAGACAGCTCCAGCTTTTTCTAATGAATACAAAGATGAGTGATTATTTAAATTCCCAGCCATTTACTGTCTTGCATAACTTGGTCTAAAACTAGAGCGAAAATGTAATCATTACTAGCCTGCTTTACATATGTGAAATTCCTGAAGCTCAAACGATTGAGCTTGGTGCCAGAAGCAACACTGAAGTCATGGGTTCAATTCCCAGAGAACACTCAAATTGATAAAACCTTGAAATGTATATTAGAAGAAGAACTTCGTTCTTTTTTCTATCTACACTTGAATGTGGGTATGTTTTAATAATAATAATAAAAAAAAAACTACATTTTGAACAGTAAGCTGTGAAAATTGACTTTGTCCGGATCATATTCAGAATGATGATACAAAACATAGATGGAGTAGATCGAGTCCATCAACACCCCCAACGCTTGCTCAGTCCTATACCTCTTCTTGGGTCGACATTTCATTCAGTGACATTAGGCAGTTTTGATTTATATGCTGTTTAATGTTTGATGATCACATTATATTACATGTGCAGAAGCAATGCTTCTATCGCATGTTTCTGCAGCTTCGCTTGTTTCCGTACTTTTTCCCTCAAAATAAAATAAACTGACCCAGTATAAGCTTCTCAAAAAGTGGCTATGAGGCTCCACATAACGTTCCTGCTGGCCGGAAGGAAATATTCCCTGTACTGTGGCATCCAGTATCTAGGGAGCTCCTCTTCACAGGGTGAAAGTTTCTTAAAGAGTTCTAGTTGCTATTTGCAGATGACCTTATTGGTCAGAAGTTTAAAGCTGACCTGATACTGGCTACTTAGCCTTGTTTTGATGGGCTGTTTGGCAGAAAGTTCATAATTTAAGTATGTCACTCTCCATAACTTACTTTCCATATTCTCAAAACATATACTGCATGTATATTTTATAGACATCCTCTGTAAAGTCACTGAGTTTCTTTAATTGAACCTCATCACAGCACTGGGGTAATGTGGCATATGATGAATTCTCCTGTGCTGAGAGGGAAGGATGATAAAACATGCTTCACTGTTAGAGCAAACAAGTGTTACATAGAACAGACTGCTGTTCTCCCAGTGTCTTCTTAAATCGGGGAGCCATAATCATCCTCATCAGCATAGCTCAGATAACTGGCTCTGAGTAAGTATCGCAGTTCTAGTCAACATCTGGAAGGGATCTCCACACACTATGAAAAGCCCTGCATTATTAATCACTTTTCACTTTTATACCCAGCCATGAGTCTCATGGTGAGGTATTACTGCACATCCCTCTGTGATCATCCTAACCTTCATGTCACTTTTTCTAAATATTCAGAATACTTGTTCTGGTTGTGTATAAATATAACATGTTTCTAAAATGAAATTTTAAAACTAAAATGTAAAGTCAATACATCCACAATAACAGGCCCGGCGAGCAATTCATTCAATAAGTAAACTCTTTTGGTCTGTGGCAACACTCATCAAATTGAATTCATTTGAAACCTGCACTAATATATCACAATTGTAGCTTGTGAATAAACATAATACAATACTGTTATGGAAATAATCTGAAGATTCAACTGCAAGAAAAAAGTCGTATTTATTGAAAACCAGATGAGAAGATGAGAGAGAAGGGTGTGCAAGCGTCCTGAGATATCGCTCTTGGTAGCGCAGGGACTCTGAGGAACAACCCGATCACTAGATGGTGATAAGATGGAAGTCCAGTGAAAGCAGAGATGACTGACATGCAGGATACGGATGGCTGACTTGTTGGGTACAGATCTCTCACAGGAAACTCAACGTGCTGGATACAGACAACACACAGGATAATTGAAGTCAGGCGGGAGACAAAAACACCCTGGGAAACATCCACAACGATCTGTCAAAGACAAGACGAAAACTGTGAGTGTTGATCAGCGGTAGTTATCAATAGCCACGCCCACACACACACACACACAAACATACAACAACACAAGACAAGAAAGGAGACAGCGAATTCATGAACCGTGACAGTACTGAAATCCGCGTCCCCTCCGTCTCGAGTCCAGAATACGATTGACCAAATAGGTTGGTTCCCCGTCTACGAGTCGCGACGGTGGGGGAACCGGGGTTGGCGGATTATGGTGAGAATGAAACACAGGCTTTAATTTAGACACATGAAAAATGGGATAAATTCTCCTGTACGCCGGAGGGAGTTTGAGTCTGACTGCCACCGGACTAAGGATTTTGGTGACAGTGATCGGGCCAATGAATTTAGGAGCTAACTTGTTAGAAAGGAGCGGAGCGGAATGTTCTTGATTGAAAGCCACACTTTTTGACCCACGACGTATACGGGAGGCCTTGACCGGTGCCGATCGGCCTTAGCCTTAGTGCGCGCCCCCACCTGGAGCAGAGTCTCACGGGCTCTGCTCCACGTGCGGTGACACCTCTGGATGAAGGCGTGAGCGGAGGGGACCGCGACTTCGGATTCCAGACTATGAAAAATTGGTGGCTGGTACCCTGAAGTATGGAGAGAGGCCCATGGATGACACTGGTAAAGAGTTATGTGCGTACTCAACCATAGAAAGTTGCTGGCTCCAGGAGGAAGGATTCTTGGACACCAAACATCGCAACACTCTCTCCAAATCTTGGTTGGCTCTCTCGGTTTGGCCATTACTTTGTGGATGGTAACCCGAAGACAGACTGACCATAGCTCCAAGTAATCTACAAAACTCCTGCCAGAATTTGGACGCAAATTGGGGTCCCCTGTCGGAGACCACGTCCATCGGGAGGCCATTTAAATGAAAGACGTGATCTACGACAGTCACCGCTGTCTCCTTGGCAGAGGGTAATTTGGGCAAGGGGATGAAATAAGTCGCCTTCGAGAACCGGTCCACTACGGTTAAAACGACCATCATGCCATTAGAGGGCAGGAGGGCGGTGACAAAATCTAGCGCAATGTGGGACCAGGGTCTTGAAGGGACAGACAGTGGTTGGAGTAACCCATCAGGAGGTCGGTTAGACGTCTTACCAGTGGCACAAACCGAGCAAGCCAAAACAAAACTGTGAATGTCGCGAGCCATTAAAGGGCACCTATTATGACTCTTTTCACAAGATGTAAAATAAATCTCTGATGTCACCAGAGTATGTATGTGAAGTTTTAGCTCAAAATACCCAACAGATCATTTTTCACAGCATGTTTAAATTGTCATTTTCTGGGGGCTCAGAAAAACGCTCTGTTTTAGTGTGTGCCCTTTAAATGCAAATTAACTGCTGCTGCACGGCCCAGGGGGCGGAGCCTCACGAGCTCGCGCTTCAGTCAGGACAATCTGCTTTTATCCACTACTACAAGCCTGCTGTAGCAAAACCCGTCCGAATGATGACCAAAATATACTGACGAGTTCAGTGAAGTTTATTGTACATCACACAAAAGATGAGCGTTAGTTTTACTCCAGAGAATCTCTATAAGAGCTGAATAAACATAGTATAAGAAGTGTGCATTAAAGTCTTATCCATAAACTCTCTCTCTCTCTGTCCCTTTCATTATCAACAACATACACAGCAAAGTACACAAAACACTCGTTACAACTAACAGTAAACAAATATATACACACCTTTTCAGTGGGTGCTTAATAAACTGGTAAACCTTATATCCGTAAAATGACTCGATGAGCTGTCATAAAGTGCGCACTCTCACTTTCATTTCTGCCGTGGTCAGTAACGTTAGGCCTGTCGCTCTGGAGACTGTAAGCTTGATCATGAACAGTACAGATCCATCCTCGAGTAACAACGAGAGTAAATGAAGACTGCTATGTTCATTCTTACATCCAACAACAACACACCTCAATCGCTTAGGAGACATTCTTGTCTACAGCTGCTCAAGCGTCGAACAATGGCGGACTCTGTGTCCAGCTCACTCAGGGTGGCTCACTAGGCTCAAACAGCAGTGTCAATCAAGGAGTCGTGGGAGGGGCTTGCGCAATTCTATGTCACATTGCACCGAATCTGAGAACAGCTCATTCTGAGACAGTGCTTATGATTTATTGAGATTGTAAAAAAAACACTGGGTGGATTTTTATCATTCTAGGGTGGTTTTGCTCACACACTGCCAACACACATTTATGTTCAAACACCATGTAAAAGTGAATTTTGCATAATAGGTGCCCTTTAATGGCCACCAGAATCGTTGCTTTATTAAACGGCTGGTGCGGTTTACCCCTGGATGACAAGCCACGTTGGAGCAATGACCCCATCGAATAACTTCGGACTGTAACTCCTCCGGAACAAACAATCGACTCGGTGGACAACCGGGTGGAGGCGTTACCCCTTCTAAGGCAGTCTTGACCTTCGATTCAACCTCCCATGTGAGTGTGGAGATAAAATGCATTTGGGTAAATTGCACTCGGGAGTGGACGGGCGTTCGGATGGATCAAAAATATGAGATAAAGAATCATGTTTGATGTTCTTGGAACCCGGGCGATACGAGAGGGAAAAATCAAAACGTCCGAAAAAAAGTGCCCACCGAGCCTGCCTGGAGTTTAGTCTTTTGACAGATCTAATATATTCGAGGTTCTTGTGATCGGTCCAAACGATAAAAGGTACCCCCGACCCTTCTAACCAATGGCGCCACTCCTCCAACGCCAATTTGACTGCCAACAACTCTCTGTTACCAATGTCATAGTTACGTTCGGCAGGTGATAAATGGTATGATAAAAAAGGGTGCATGAAGAGTCTGTGGAAGAGCGTTGGGAGAGAACTGCACCTACCCCCACCTCTGACGCGTTGACCTCCACCACGAACTGACGTGAAGGATCAGGGGCGATTAAGATGGGGGCCGAAACAAAGCGGCTTTTGAGGTTGGCGAATACAGCCTCGGCTGTATCGGACCACCTGAACGTCGTTCTGGGGGAGGTCAAGGCGGTCAGAAGCGTGGCTAGTTGGCTGAAGTTGCGAATGAAACGCCAATAGAAGTTGGCGAACCCCAGAAACCTCTGTAGGGCCTTACGGGAATCCGGACTTGGCCAAACTATCACAGCCTTAACCTTGTCAGGATCCAATCGCACTCCCTCAGAATAGATGATGTAACCTAGGAAAGGAACAGACTGTGCATGAAAAGTGCATTTCTCCACCTTGACAAAAAGCCCATTCTCTAGCAACCTCTGAAGCACTCGTCCGACGTGCTGAATGTGTTCCTGGAGAGAAGAAGAAGAAAATCAATATGTCATCCAGGTAGACATATATGAACTGGTCTACCATATCTCTCAACACGTCATTGACTAATGCCTGGAAAACCGTTTGGGAGTTGGATAGCCCAAACGGCATAACCAAATTTTCAAAATGTGAATAAGCAGGTGTTGAAAGCAGTATTCCATTCATCCCCCTTCCTGATGCGAACCAAATGATAGGCATTACGTAAATCCAGTTTTGTGAAGACGGAGGATCCCTGCAACCGCTCAAAGGCTGAAGACATAAGCGGCAAAGGATAAGTATTCTTTACCGTGATGTTGTTCAACCCTCGGTAATCAGAAATATATTTCTCCATGGCCTCCCTTTCTGGAACAGAAAGTGAGTAAAGCTTGCCCTTAGGCGGAGACTTACCTGGGAGTAAATCTATGGCACAGTCATAGGGACGATGCGGAGGAAGAGAAGCAGCATGGGACTTACTGAACACTTCAGGTCGAGGTACTCTGCGGGCACGTTTGACAAATTCACAGACTCCTTCTGAAAAACAGAACTAGACACAGACGAATAGGCAGACACTAGACAAGACGCATAACATTGAGTGCTCCAGGACGAAACTGAATTGTGTCCCCAGTCAACCTTCGGACCGTGTTCTACCAGCCAAGGATGACCGAGGACTATGGGAACCAGGGGTGAGTCCAGAAGGAGAAATGAGAGCTGCTCTGTGTGGTTGCCTGATGTGATAAGTGTCAGAGGGTTGGTGGTGAGTGTTATGTCGGGAATTTCTTGACCATTAAGTGAGCCGACAGAAATCTTGTCTTTGAGCGGAGTGATGGGTATCTTGAGTTTATGAGCCAAGGTTAAGTCCATGAAATTACCTTCAGCCCCTGAGTCCAGTAGGGCTTTGCAGTGGTAGGACCGGGTTGCCCACAGCAGTCTAACCGGGAGGAGAGTAGATGATGAGGTCTTGCTCACGGAGATCCCACCCGACAGTAGCCCCCTGTTTACTGCCGGGCTCGGTCTTTTACCGGACAGTTGTTCAGGAAGTGTCCCGTTCCGCTGCAGTAGAGGCAAAGACCCTTTCATCTCTGTCGCTCTCTCTCCTCCCGGGAAAGCAGAGCTCTACCCACCTGCATGGGTTGAAGACGGGACTGACCGCATTGCTGCCACTGGCCTGAGGGCTTTCGAAATTCCCGGGGAGCCAGGTCGTCCTTGTTCGTTGCTCTAGGCGATGTAGACGAGAATCTACCCTCAGTGCCAGCTCAATGAGTCCATCCAGGTTCTTAGGAAGGTCCAGGGTGAATATTTCCTTCTGGATGCGGTCAGCCAACCCATGCAGGAACATGTCCCACTGCGCTTCCTCGTTCCAGTGGCACTCGGCAGCAAGGGTACGGAACTCAATCGAGTAATCAGATTGAACGATTCTCTTGGCGGTCGTGCTGCCTCCCGTCCTGCGACCCCACGGTTGAACACTCATTTCATTTCGTTCGATAGTGCTTGAAACGAGGAACAGCATAGATGTTGATTTTCCCACACCGCTGTTCCCCACAGGGCCGCTCGACCTGAGAGCAATGTGAGCACGAAGGCCACCTTTGATTCTTCTGTGCTTAAAGTTTGTGGTTGGAGAGAAAAAAAACTGAGCATTTGGTCAAAAACGCTCTACAATAATCCGGCTCACCAGAATACGGTTCCGGAGTAGGTAGACAAGGTTCAGGTTGGCGGCTGGATGCTGGAGGAGTGGGGGGAACAGGTGGTGGGCTGGGCGCAGTGGGACTTGCTAGATGTTGAAGCTGTTGGGCAGGGGTGTGAAGTAACGAATTACAAATACTCACGTTACTGTAATTAAGTAGTTTTTTTCAGAAATTGTACTTTTTTGAGTAGTTTAAAAATTATGTAATTTTATTTTTACTTCAGTACATTTTAAGTGATGTATGTCAATTAGAAGCACTCACTTCCTGATGGCTGAGCGTACTGCGCAGACTCAAACCGAGCTTGACAACGTAGATGTGACGTGAGCAGCCCGTCTGTCTTCTAGTAGCTGTGCCAAGAGAAATCTGAATCATTCCCTTCCGAAACTTGCAGAGACGGAGAGTGTGAGTAGGAGGTGTCCATGAGCTAGGAGCAGGAGAAACTCTTGCTAAGTATTCTGATTAATTATTTTGTCATTTTGCCTCCACGTCCCCCCGATTGCCCACAAGCTTCTCCTCCTGTCCATTCCATAATTTTTCTACTGTGCAACATAGAGTCGCGTGGTTATGACGCAATCGTTAGCCTATTTTTACAAAAACTGCTTCTACGGGGCCATAACGTAAGATACAAGGTAATGGAGCCTTTTATATATTTTCGTGTTTCTTTAGAAATAAATAATGGACAAATGGAGTCTTTAAACGGCTCAGATGTAAAGTTATTCGCTGTCAAAGTGACGCCAAAATGAATGGGAGTCAATGGAATGCTAACAGTAGGTGGGGGTCTGCTAATCAATGGCGGCGCCCGGGGAAGCTTACATTTTTTCCAAAACATTGGCCCCCTGAGAGAGACGCGCGTAACGATCTGTGCACTGCCACGTCTCGCGCTCGCCATGCAGCCAGATTCAGTATCAGTGCACCTTATTAACCATGCCGTTAACTTGAACTGCATTTCTGTCAGTGCGTGACTACAGCTCGTTAAAAAACAACGTTTTTTTATTTATCCATTTCATACAATCCGTCTTCATTTGGCAAGTGCACTTGCGCAAAAACATTTTTCATGTTCAACTTTTGTTTTTATGTGTGTGTTGCTGATGCTGCTGATAAAACAGCTTCGCAGAGACTACAAAGAGACATGCATTTGTGTGTGTGTGTGTGTGTGTGTATGTGTGTGTGTGTGTGTGTGTGTGTGTGTGTGTGTGTGTGTGTGTGTGTGTGTGTGTGTGTGTTTGTTTCTTTTGTAAAAGTTTCCCGGATATAACTTCCCTATTTAATGCACAATTTTCCTTACAAATTATATTATCAGCATTACAATGTGAGTAAATGTAGCTGTGTAAAATGTAAGGGATGATGCCACCCTTCTAGACCAATGTGCATTTACGTTTAAATTGTAACATTTAATTGCATGGAATTACAGTGTAATTAGTGTTAGCCTACTATCTTAGCCTTTTTCAGTGCATTAGGTGAGGTAATCTGATAATATTAGTGATTCTCATTTATCAAAACACTAAAATTGGTACTGTTTTGGAGAGAAATTGGGTATTTTTTAATCTCTCTATTTAACCCATCTCATGGTGTGTGATGCTGAACTATCATATGAGTTTCTAAAGGTTTTTGAATTCTTTGCACAGTTATGAACATTGATATTTTATGTGCAACAATAGCATGCTCAGGCTCAGTGGCCTTTCGTCTAATTTTAAATGCTTTTTTTTTTTTTTCAAACAATATGATTTAAATGGTGACCAGATTTGATGCATTTTTAAAAGATGGATGATAGATATTCTTCAATCCTTCTGACAAAGAACAAAATATAATGTGAATTACAGTAAGTACAATGTTTTTTATTTATTTATTTATTGTAGTGCACAGTGTTTATTTTAAGAGGATATAATCCACAGCTTAGCACTCACTACTCACTACTCATGAGTACTTTTAAATAAGCTACTTTTTTACTCTTACTCAAGTAGTTTTTTGGACAAGTACTCTACTCTACTCACACAATTTTTTTGGAATGTAATGGTACTTTTACTTGAGTATGTTTTTTCAGTACTCTTTCCACCACTGCTGTTGGGTGAGCTCGGACACCTGCGCTAAATAATTAGAATCTCTGTTTTTTCAGAATTAAGTAGTAGGAAATTACTAGTCATCCAGTTTTTTAGATCAGCTATGTATTCCGTTAATTTTGTAACTTGGTAAGTTTCGTCAGGGCGTAAAGAAATATAGAGCTGAGTATCATCAGCATAACAATGAAAACTAATGCCATGCTTCCTAATGATATCTCCCAAGGGTAGCATGTACAGAGTGAACAGCAACGGTCTTAGTACTGAGCCTTGTGGTACTCCATACTGAACTTGTGATCGATATGACATCGATATGACGTATAATTACGACAATGAGTAGGTCCTTGACACGTGTGGTCTAACTCCAATAGAGTTCAGAACGTCTCTAAATGACAATCCCAATACATCTTTTTCATTATCTACATGTATATTAAAATCACCAACAATTAGGACTTTATCTGCAGCCAGTACTTACTCTGATAGAAAAACAGTAATCTTGGGGGTGGACTCATGTTAAAGTCATGTAATCGTCTGGTTTTAGCCAGGTTTCTGTCAAACACAGCACATCTAGGTTATAATCTGTAATCATATCATTAACAATGAGTGCTTTTGAAGTAAGGGATCGAATATTCAGCAACCTGAGCTTTATCATTTGGTCATTTGTATTATATCTGTTTTGTTATTTTTTGAACATCAATAGATTTTTTACCCTTAAATGGGTTTGGGAGTTTTTTGTATTTCCTAGTTCGGGGAACAGACACAGTCTCTATATGATGATATAGATGAAAGAGTCTCTATGTGATGGGATTTATCTGACCTCTGTGACGTGAGACACCTAGCAGATGGTCGGTTTAGCCAGTCTGTCTGTTTCCTGACCTGAGCCCCAATTCGTCATGTTTGAGTTCTAAGACTATGTGCCATATTACTAGAGAAGAGCAGCACCATCCCAGGAGGGATGAATACCATCTCTTTTCAACAGGTCAGGTCTGCCCCAAAAACTTTTTCAATTGTCTATGAACCCTATATTATTCTGAGGACACCACTAGACAGCCAGCCATTGAGTGAGGACAGTCTACTTAGTATCTCATCACTCCAGCGAACAGGAAGGTGGCCAGAGCAAATTACAGTGCCTGACATCGTACTTGCGAGTTCACATACCTCTTTAACGTTAATTTTAGTGATCTCCGACTGGCGAAGTCGAACATCATTAGAGCCAACGTGAATAATAATCGTAGAAAATTTACAATTAGAATTAGCCAGCACTTTTAAATTTGCTTTGATGTCAGGCGCTATGGCTCCCGGCAAACATGTGACTATGGTGGCTGGTGTCTCTATTTTCACGTTCCGTGTAATAGATTCGCCAATAACTAGGGCACTTTCAACATGATTCACAGTGGGTGTTTCACTGAGTGGGGAGAATCTATTTGTTATTGTAATCGGAACGAAAGAGCGGTGTTTTGTCCCACGACTACAGCGTCTCACGGTCACCCAGTTGCCCTGCTGCACGGGCTCTACAGCCAGAATCAAACAATGTACAGAGTTGTCTAAAGCCCTTGGACTCTTAAGGCCCTATTTTAACGATCTGAAACGCAAGTATCAAGCGCGAAACGCAAGTAACTTTGTGGGCGGGTCTTGGGCGCTGTTGCTATTATACCGGCGGGATAAATGACTCTTGCGCAAATCTAAAATGGGTTGGTCTGAATTAGCTTCATTATTCATAGGTGTGGTTTGGGCGTAATGTGAAATAAACCAATCAGAGCGACATCTCACATTCCCTTTAAAGGAACACTCCACCGTTTTTTGAAATAGGGCTTATTCACCTTCTTTCCTACATTTAGATAGGTGGGCAAATGCATTTTTGTCTCAGTGCATGCGTTGTTTTAGTTTGACAGGGTCGGCGCTAGCTTAGCTTAGCTTAGCACAATGAATGGAATCCTTTGTTGCCAGCTAGCATGGCCTGAGTAAAAGTGATCTAAAAAAATAAATAAACCCCACCTAATTACTTCTTGTGGCCTGCGTATTCACAATGAGTACAAATAGCGATGCTGATTAACACTAGGCGATTTCCTAGGCAGATATTGACTTGGGACTATATTAGGGGGAAGCACAGGCGAATCACTGCTGCTTAGGCGAAGCACTGCTACTTGGGCGCAGAGATATCACGCAACACATGAAATGTCAACATACCGGCGTGAATAGTAGCTGGCTATTTTTCCTACAGTACATGAATGGCAATGAACATGGCTAATTTTGTGAGAGACGAAGAGGGTGACTTCTCAGACAGTCAAGAGCCAGAGCCAGAACCATACCTGAGTTTTCAGAAGACGAGCTGCGTGCTTTGGAAATAGAATGACAGGAGGAGGAGGTTGCGATTGCTCAACAGCCTGAGGACGTGAGGATGAGAGCCAACACGAACTGGTGGTGTGAATCTGGGGGAATATGCCAATCTATCCCGACTGAAATAGTGTCTGTGCTGTAGAGAGTGGGACAAGTTTCTGCCATCCATCGATGACCAGGCTCAGCTCATCAGATCAAGATGAGCGTGCCGGCAGTTGTGTCACAGCTAACGTTACCGAGGATTTCACGGCGTTGATCCATTCTGCAGTAACTTTTACTCTATTTTTTTTCCCGGTGTGATAAAGTGAACTGGAAAAAAAGCCCCACGCCGAATGGACCAAATGGACAACTGTCCACAGAGTAAGTGATTATTTTAAACATGACGCATGTATAGATCGAAAAGTAAATGTGGATATGAGCAGGCTTCACTCAATGTGTACACTTGTCAATTTTAAGAGTGCTGGCCTAGATAATTATAATACATGAAGTGGGAGAGAGGCCGCACTATGCTTAAATATATTTTTATTTTTATTTGCACAGACGCGTTTCTGAAGAAGGCACGCGGCGAAACGCGTCTGTGCAAATAAAAATAAAAATATATTTAAGCATAGTGCGGCCTCTCTAGATGTATAGATCGACCCATATTATACCTGTATTCACATTCACATATTATACCACATATTCACATTTCATGTGTTGCGTGATATCTCTGCGCCCAAGTAGCAGTGCTTCGCCTAAGCAGCAGTGCTTCGCCTGTGCTTCCCCCTAATATAGTCCCAAGTCAATATCTGCCTAGGAAATCGCCTAGTGTTAATCAGCATCGCTATTTGTACTCGTTGTGAATACGCAGGCCACAAGAAGTAATTAGGTGGGGTTTATTTATTTTTTTAGATCACTTTTACTCAGGCCATGCTAGCTGGCAACAAAGGATTCCATCCATTGTGCTAAGCTAAGCTAGCGCCGACCCTGTCAAACTAAAACAACGCATGCACTGAGACAAAAATGCATTTGCCCACCTATCTAAATGTAGGAAAGAAGGTGAATAAGCCCTATTTAAAAAAACGGTGGAGTGTTCCTTTAAGAGCAGGCGCGCTTGTTCCATGGCGGAATGCTATTATAACGGTTATAATATGTTATTATTTATATATTATAATATTATAAATTATAATATTTTTCCTTGTAATAATGTATGGTTTTCTAAAAAAAGAACTGCTGCGTCTGTGTGTAGATGAGATAAGCAAAGTGCATGCGCGTTGTGCACACGCTACATTGATTATGGCCAAGCATGCGCCCTTAAAATAGCATATGAATAACATGCGCAACGCAGAATTGTCAGTGACGGAATTGTTTTCTAAACCTGCAAAATAGCTCCAGGGAACGTTTGCGCCGGAACATGCCTCCTCTTTGCACTGAACCGCCCCCGGGAGCGCAAGTTCATTTCCTAATTTACTGACGTACGTCTGTGGAGGGAAAAATCCGCTATGCGCGGGTGCAAAATAGGAATGATACATGCGTCGGTGTACAAAGTCAATTGCGCTGGGTGCAAGATAGGGCCCTTACTATCCTTGATCAAAGTTTGGATGCGTGTCTCTAGTTCTGAAATCTTCTCCGTCAGCCTTCACTATCTCCCTGCATTTATCACATGTAAAGCCCTCAGTGCTGACAGAGAATGCAATACTATAACAGAATGCATTACTCACTGTGTTTGTTGACTGATCCTACTTACCACAGTTGTTTGATAGACTCATAAAAGGCGCAAGCACACGAGAGAAAAAAACAAGACGGCAAGCACGGATGGCAGATTAACAGGCTAGCGAGATAATAGCATGTTGTGCTAGCGATAACGATTTAGATAAAAGCTAGCAATGTCAGATTAATGTGATAGGCATTATTAGACAATATCTAATATATGTTGATGAGTTAGTTATATTAAGCAAAATAAACAACAAGGAATGATAGTAAATTAAGATTCAAAACAGAAAGCTATACAGAGCTTACAGACGCAAACCAGCAGCAAGGCAGACTGGAGCAATCGATCAAAAAAGTATGTAAGAAAATATAAGAAAATTGAATACGAAAATGAAACCCTGCACCCCAACCCCACATAGAAACATACTTGTATTTGTGGCTTACTGGGACTCTCCACAGGCGTAATGGTTTTTATACTGTACAAACTATTCTATCCCCCCCCCCCCCCACACACACACACACACACATACACATACACATACACACAAGCATACTCAGAAGTTTCTTCCTACTGTGGAAAATAACTGGCTGTATTCCCATCTACTTTCTTCTCAATTCTGACAAACCAGGTATTACTTCTTTAGTATATCTTTTCCATCTCTCTCCTTCTAACACACACACACACACACACACATACGGTCATATTATTCTATGTCTGGTTAGAATTGCCTAATTGAATCAGTAATGGTCTCTATTACTCTTCTCCCAGACAAATCTGATAAACTACTCTAAAGACAATCTCTGGCCCTCCATAGATGGTTAATTCAGTAAACTTTGCTGGTACATTGCCTAGTGAAAAACTTTAATTAAAGAGCTCTCAAATTATTTTGATTCATTCTGCCCTTTTATCATTACCTTTTAATCAGGAAATGTAAATGAAAACAGAAGGGGAAAAAATAATGTACTATTTGCAGTTTTTTTAAATTAATTAATTTATTTTGTATTCTTCTTCTTCTTCTTCTTCTTAGATTCAACTGTATTGTCATTCTGCAGAGTACAATTTCTTAATTTACAATTTTACAATTTTAGTGCATTTACTGTAAGATGCAGATGGTAGACCATAAGTGACAGATATATATATATATATATATATATATATATATATATATATATATATATATATATATACAGATGATGCTCTGGTTTTGAAGGAGGTAAAAATGGAAGTTGAATATTATTATTATTATAATTAATAATAATAATAATAAAAAAAATGTTGTTGTACGCTTTCAGGTCAAGTTAGTCTTTACAGCTTTCACTCCTCAGCCATCTCCATCTCTTTTCTTCTTTAGTGTCCCAGTATTACTAACTGCTATTGTAATAGTTTAACAGAATGGCAAGAGAACTGGAGTGCAGACATCAGCTTTGGATCATGATGGTGCTGTGATCGGCCAGAAAACAGATGGTGCACCTCACATCCTTTGCTCCATAAATCATCCCGCCTCTGACATTTACACCAAATTGCAGTGGTGGGATCAACGGTTCATTCTAGCCCCACTCCCCCACCTTTATCTGCTGCTCCCCCAATAAGAAATCATCGTTCAGGCTTTTAGACAGATCTGCCAGGGGTTTAGGTCCCTCTCCATTACTTCCATCATCAACTCCTCTGTGTCCACAATTAATGATAATGCTTTTACTCCTGACCGGAGCAATATGAACCTGGTGGCATGTTGAGGGCAAATTATGTTTTACACCACAGTCATTTATTAGTCCTGCTTCTCAGAAAGAATGAAAGGTCTTTTAAAATGGCTGTTGTGTTAATAGCCAGGGAATGACTTTTCTGGAAGAGATAGACAAATATGTATTGTCTATCTGTATTCATCCCATTAAATAATTATAATGTATTTATCCCATTTTTATTGTGTTACATATTAACAGAACAACATCTAACATCAATTTAGAAAGAAAAGATTTACACAGCACTCTTGAACAAAATTCTACCAGATAAAATGACATAACAAAAGCATATATTTATTAACAGCCCAGCAAGCAAATATTTATAAAGTTTTTTGGCGTAGGCCCCGTCCGTAGCGCGCAATCCGAGGGTAGCGGAAACTGCTTTCCCTGCCTGAAGATGAAGGCAGGGGCGCAGCTGAACCCCGGGAGGTATGGGAAGGGATCATCCTGGTGGTGGTGGGGAGGATGGAGGGGAAGGTACCATCCTGATGGAGGTGGGGAGGATGGAGGTAATTGTCTGCATCAGCATCTGCGAACACAGACATGTGTAAGTACCAATCTTTTATACTTCAATTATTAGCACATGATTGGTTAGATGTGAAGGTAATAAGTGACGTAACGATTGAGTCTTCCTAGCAGAACTTACGCTAAAACTTTAAATGATCATTTACTTGATTATGAAATGTCTTCATCAGTTTCAAAACAGAAAAGCATTAAATACTGAAGTTATGAATAAAACTAAAAAGGCAGCATTTAAATTTAATTGCACTTTTATACAGTTCCCTTTCAGTTGCTCACGTTCGATGTTACGTTGATGTGACGACGTAATTGGGATCGCCTTGAAAGACCAATCTACTTTGAGTGTATTAAAACGAGCCAATGTACATTGCGATGGCATGCGATAATTGCATCAGCTGCTCTGCTTGCAAATTTGTCTTTCACTTCGGAGCCGAGCAGTTCTACTGTTCCTGCTCTACAATCATCTGACAGTGTTAAACTTCAAAAGAAGGAAACAAGTCTACTTCTTCAGGAGAACGCCTCTTCAAAGCTGGTGTTGGCGTTACAGCGTAGACAGCGCTGGCCGCAATCTCACAGAGAGCTGGAAAAACAGCTGTTTTCACAGCTCAGAATGTTGCGCCTTCAATGAGAATGTGAGTGCTCAAATCAGGCTTGCATCTGTTTATCTAAATGCCAAAGGTTTTCTGTTTGTGTAGCTGTGGTCATCTCTGGGTGCTTCAGCACCAGAGAGAGCAGTTTTTCCTGAAAGAGCATACGTGGTCTGACACTGCGTCTTTTTCAAGGAATGACCACGTCGGCACGTTGTTCGTTTTGCCTTTTTTCATTAAAGTTAAGCGATCAGCGTGCCGTGTGCCATCGAGTTGCCGGCCGACAGTGCAAGTTTTCACGGCAACCCAGCGCGCGTCGTTCGGCGCTCTATATGCACGGTCGAGACACAAGTGCCTCAAACGAGATGGAGTCCCCTCGCCTATGCCCCGTTCTAGTTCTACTTCTTGTGCACCAGAAAAGGGCTACTTATGCGTATAGCCAGGATGACCGGAGAATTATAGTGAAGACTTCCCCGCCCGGTAACCAATCCGTGTGGGCCACTCACTCCTCTATCGCATCGCAAACATGTTGAGACTGTGTTTGTGGGTGGTTATATTCCCTTATGAGAAAATGACCACATCAGCATGTTGTTCATCTTGCCTTTTTCATTACGGTTTAAGCAATCAGTGTGCTGTGTGCCGTAGAGTTGACGACCACATTCACTGTCTCGCATGCCTGGCAGCTTCTAGATGGGATTGCTGGTCATTCTCATGATGGACCTAGCATTTCATATGGGGCTCCAGGGGAGGATTAGATGTCAATCGCTGCATCAAGAGAGAGGGTTGTTACGCTCTGGAAATGAAGATGATGCTGAGCTCCCACTATATGGTGTGTGTGCTCATGGTGAACCAGATTCAGACTTGACAGCCATGCTTTCCCGGGCTACTCTGGGGGCGCAGTGTGACGCATAATTGCCCTGCGCCCCTGTGCCTTCCCGGATGTTTGTGAAGCCCTTTTGCAGTATGGAAGCATTTTGGCGCCAATATGGCAAGTCAAACATTCCAAAAGCTGCAGAATTTTTTTTTCCTCTCTCACTACCCTCAATGGTGGGGCGGCAGTGCTACTGCAGGTCGTCTCTTCCCTGCATGTGACGGCCACTCTGAAAAAATAAAAAAATAATAATAATGTGGAAGGCCAAACAGTCATAATGCATGAGGGTAGTTCTGAGTTAGGATTGAGCTGCGTCTGGTCACTGAACGTGTTTATAGTCACAGCGCTGGCCCTCGGCCAGATGATACCCAGCCTAGTGGTCCAGAAGTGCCCCCTGGCTAAACCTTGCAGAGGTGCCAGACATCGGCAAAGTTCGCTTTCTCGATGCTCCCATCTCAAGAAGTGGCCTTTTGGTGACACTGTGCAGTTCAGAATCAGGCTGAGGTAACCAAAAGCTTGCCCAATGTGCTCCCTGAGTCACTGGTGAGTCTGTTCATCGCCAAGGGTGTCAGTCCCCTGCGAAAAAACAAACAAACAAAAAACGCCATAGCCAGCTCTACTGTGATGCTGAGCTTTCGCAAGAAGACGGCACCACCCTCTATCTCAGCAGCCCTGAGACGGGCGACACAGATTAGTATAGCTGCTCTTCCCTGGAGGAGGGCCGGGCGGAGAACTTTCGTTGAATCATTTTGTTCCGCCACTGGCGTCTCAGCCATCGGTACCAAATTCTCAGCAAAAGCCGCTTCTCTATCTATGGGTCCAAAGAGCGAGGTTAGCGGTGTGTGACGCTATGCCTTGCCACCCTCTTGCTTTGCCAGTGGCAGCCTGATGTGCTCGAGGCGTCTATGCCATCTCACTCATCCCCTGCTGGTCAGTGGAGTCAGGTTAGTGTTGCACCGCACACCCAGACACCACTTCGGGCTGCTATGCTGTCCGAGTCGCGTCCCTGCATTCCACGCAAGCATGTACTGGTCCGTATGGACAGCACTGCAGCCGTTGCGTATGTCAGCCGCCCAGGGTGGTCTACGCTCCCGCCGCATGTCACAACTCGCCCGCCATCTCCTCCTTTGGAGTCAGAAGCATCTGCGGTCGCTTCGTACCATTCATATTCCGGGCCTGCTCAACCATGCAGCCGACGAGCTCTCAGCCGACGAGCTCTCGGCAGCAGGTGCTACCGAGAGAATGGAGACTCCATCCCCAGGTGGTCCAGCTGATTTGGAGACACTTCGGGACCGCACAGGTAGATCTGTTTGCCGCCCCGGACATGTCCCACTGCCAGTTGTTCTACTCCTTGACAGAGGACACCCTCGGCACGGACGCACTGGCACACAGCTGGCCCTGGGGGCCTACGCAAGTATGCGTTTCCACCAGTGAGCCTTCTTGCACAGACCCTGTGCAAAGTCAAGGAGGACGAGGAGCAGGTCTTGCTCATTGAGCCGCATTGGCCCAACCTGACCTGGTTCCCCGAACTAGTGCTCCTCACGACAGCCCCTTCCTGGCCCATTCCTCTGAGAGAAGACCTGCTCTCTCAGTGACGGGGCACCCTATGGCACCCGCATCCAGACCTCTGGAAACTTCATGTCTGGTCCCTGGACGGGACGCGGGGGTTCTAGGTGACCTACCCCAGGCGGTAGTTTACACCATCACTTCCGCTAGAGCCCCCTCTAAGAGGTACCTCTATGCGTTGAAGTGGAACCTGTTTGTTGAATGGTGTTCTTCTCACCAGGAGAACCCTCAATCTTGCTCGATCAGAGCTGTGCTTTCCTTCCTGCAAGTTGGGTTGGAGCGAAGGCTGTCTCCCTCCACCCTTAAAGGAGAACTCCGGTCAATTTTAACATTGAGCTCATTGAGCTCGACAAAAATCTGTGTTGCCTACACCGTGTTATCCACAGTAATCGATTGTCGAGTTCACGCGCATAGGTTTATAATGATCATAGGTACTAAACCTATGCGCGTGAACTCGACAATCGATTACTGTGGACTTCGACCGAAAACAGGATGTAAATACAGGTATGTGCGCTGGCTGAATAAACATCATTTTTTATATATTTCTTTCACATCTACTGCAGTCAGATTCACCCGCGTTCACTCCGAAGGAATCACTCACATGACCTGTGCACTTGTAATGACACATCAAGGATGTTAAGAGGCTAAAAGCAGGTTTAAAACTTGCCCCATTGAAGTCAACAGGGTGCAAATTTTAAAAAGAGGATAACACGTTGTAGGCAACACCGATTTTTGTCGTTGTTCTCTGTACTGACAGCACTCCAAATGTACAAAAAAATGAGCTCAATGTTAAAATTGACCGGAGTTCTCCTTTAAAGTGTATGTTGCCGCTATTGCCGCACATCACGATTCAGTTGTGGGTAAGTCGCTGGGAAAGCACGACCTGATCGTCAGGTTCCTGAGGGGGGCGAGGAGACTAAATCTGCCTCGCCCACTCTCGATACCCTCTTGGAATTTGTCTCTGGTCCTTTCAGCACTTCAGAGACCACCCTTTGAGCCTTTGCAATCAGCAGAGTTAAAAATTCTGTCCTGTAAGACAGTACTCCTGGTTGCATTGGCCTCCATCAAGAGAGTAGGGGACCTGCATGCATTTTCGGTCGAAGAATCATGCCTAGAATTCGGCCCGGCTAACTCTCACGTGATCCTAAGACCCCGGCCCGGATACGTGCCCAAGGTTCCTACCACTCCCTTCCGTGACCAGGTGGTGAACCTGCAAGCGCTGCCTTCGGAGGAGGCAGACCCAGCCCTGGCTTTTCTCTGTCCTGTTCGCGCTCTGCGCCTATACGTGGACAGAACGCAAAGCCTCAGGGCCTCAGACCAGCTCTTCATCTGTTACGGAGGCCAGCAGAAGGGAAAGGCTGTCTCCAAACAGAGGATGACCCACTGGACAGTGGATGCCATCGCCTTGGCTTATGAAGCCCAAGGCGTGCCTTGCCCTCTCGGGTTAAGAGCCCACTCCACTAGGAGTGTCGCTTCTTCCTGGGTGCTGGCACACGGTGCCTTGCTGACAGATATCTGTAGAGCTGTTGGCTGGGCGACACCTAACACATTCTCTAGGTTTTATAGCCTACGTGTTGAGACGGTTTCTTCCCGTGTGCTCGCTTCAACCAGCCAGTAACACCGAAGTTCCCGCTCTAGTGTCGGCTTGCTGCGCCACTCCCCTCCACATGGAACGGATACATGCGATTTTTGCTTTAGTCGAGTTCCCCACTTGGCGAACCCTGTAGAGTTCCTCCGCACTCCTTCGGCAGTCGGACATTGTGGAACGTCCGATGCCAGGCCTAGTGCTCGTATGCTTGTGTAACTTGTGCTAGGCTGGGATCCATATGTTGTGATCCCTGCAGCGATTCCATATGTGTATTCTTCCACGATTAGCTCCCTGCGGTGAGCCTGTGTCTTTCCCTTGGCAGAGTCCGCTCTGCCGTCACTGTCCGGTGTAGTCTCCCCCTTCTCAGGCTGAAGCCACCACAGTGACACTCCATATGTTGTACTGCCCCTAACCGGCCAGTCAATATGTATATTCTCCACATGTCCTTTTTCCAGCCAATGAACAATACAAACATTGACAGCCAATCAGAATCCATCCTGCTTTAAAGAGCTCAAGCAATTTAAGTGACACTAGTATAACCAGAATGATACTGTGTGTTGGTATGGATGCTATTAGTTATCATTATCATTCTTATCATTATCATATCATATCATATCATTTTTTATAATTACTTATAAGTCATGCATTTACTTTTTTGTGCATGCTCATAATCCATTATACACTGGTTACATAAATAGATGGTTTATAAAATAGTTACAGAGACACTTGTTTGCTGTACCAATTAGTTATCAATTATGTCTTTAATGGCTAATGTTTGAATTATAGGTTGTTAAAATCTAAATCTCAGCCATGTGCATGGTACTGCTTAGCAGTTTAAAATTATTTAGTAAAGTCCTTACCACAAAGAGCCTGAATATGCCATCCACTCATGCTGGTCAGTTTAAGAAGTTATACTGTTTACGCTGAACTGCCATTTGGGAAATTCACCCCAACTCCACTAAACCAATTTTAGCTGTCAGCTCATAAAATGTTCCTGGGAAAAGGGGAATGCTAGCAATTTCAAAGATGACTCAAAACAGCTACTGTATGACTGCTACTCTAAGTATGATAGTGCATGTTCAGTTGTGTTCATTTCAGTATGTGTAATGTATTGTGTAATATTGCCATAATACAAAGCACTGAACCTTGTACATATTAATTAATTCTGATACTGATTTATTTAAAATGGGGCTAAAGGTTACAAAAAAATCAATTTACCCGGAATATCGAGAGACAGCATACAAAGGGTTTTTAAGCAAAGAGAGTAAAGTTCAATTATAGCATTAAGACACTCATTAATGGGCCACAAGTAATGCATAGAAGTGCTGAGTTGATATACTGTAGGCCTACACTACCGTTCAAAAACGAAAGCTTTAGCGTAAGTTCTGCCGGGAAGACTCAATTGTTGCGTCACTTATTACAATTTGTTACATTTATATAGCGCTTTTTCTGAGACCTCAAAGCGCTTTACATAGAAGGGGGGAATCTCCTCAACCACCACCAATGTGCAGCATCCACTTGGATGATGCGACGGCAGCCATATTGCACCAGAACGCCCACCACACACCAGCATACTGGTGGAGAGGAGACAGTGATGAAGCCAATCAGTATATGGGGATGATTAGGAGGCCATGATAGACAGAGGCCAAGGGGCAAATTTGGCCAGGATGCCAGGGTTACACCCCTACTCTTTTTCGAAGGACATCCTGGGATTTTTAATGACCACAGAGAGTCAGGACCTCGGTTTAACGTCTCATCCGAAGGACGGTGCTCTTTTGGCAGTATAGTGTCCCCGTCACTACTGGGGCGTTAGGACCCACACAGACCACAGGGTGAGCGCCCCCTGCTGGCCTCACTAAGGAGGTCTCCCATCCAGGTACTAACCAGGCTCAGCCCTGCTTAGCTTCAGTGGGCAACCAGTCTTGGGCTACAGGGTGAAATGCTGCTGGCTATTACCTTCTCATCTATCCAATCATGTTCTAATACTAGAAGTATAAAGGACCTGTACTTACACTTGTCTGAGTCTGCAGATGCTGAACGCTTTCACTCACCACCATCCACCCCACCACCACCAAGATGGTTTCTTCCCTCCACCAACAAGATGGCTTCTTCCCTCCATCTTCTCTACCACCGCAGGATGGTCCCTTCCCCTCCAACCTCCCCACCACCACCAGGACGGTCCCTTCCAATACCTCACGGGGGGTCGGCTGCGCCCCTGCCTTCATCTTCAGGCAGGAAATGCTGAATCCGTACCCTCGGATTGCGAGTTACGGACGAGGCCTACGCCAAAATACTTTATCGCATATATTGCTTGCTGGGTCACTAATAAATGCATGATTGTTACAATATCTATTCTCCCAAGTCTTTCTGGTAGAACTTTTATTCAGCAAGGGTACATTCAATTAATCTATAATGACGGTACATTTAAAATTATACAAAATAGTGTATCATTTAAAATAACAGACAATCCAGAAAAAAAGATACTTCTCAATATTTTTTTAAGGATCATGTTACACTGAAGACTAGACTAATGGCTAGTGATAATGTCTTTAAAAAATAATGATTTAATAAATAGTAAAATTATTTCACAATATTGCTGTTTTTGCCTGTATTTTTGATTAAATAAGTGCAGCCTTAATTGGCGTGTATAATAATCTTCTTTCAAAAACATAAAATATCCTACTGATCTCCTACTGAATCTCCTACTGAAATGGTGGTGTACACTTCACATCATAAAAAGCTAATTTGTTGTTTCACCATAATCATGATAGTTATTAGTTGTGCTATATTGTAAATATTGCAGAATAGAAGTACATGTAAGGACATCTTTCTCAATTTTTGGACACCTACAGTGATAATATGGTATTTTTCAGGATCACCATTGACCAGTTATCATGCCTGTTTCCTTTACACATTACATTCCCCATAATCCTCCCTAGTAATCACCTGCACAGCCTTTCTTAATCACCACACCTGTCTGCCATCATACTCATCAACTCTCCATAAAAGCCAGCACCACAAACACAGGTGTTTTCTGGTCTCGTCTTTGCTAACTTGCTTTGGACTTCTTGTATGGCTGCACGATAATTAAAAAAGTAAATTATTGTGCACAAAATTTTAATCACGATTAATAATCACGATTATTCTGTTAGTTAAGAACTTTTATTTCACTTCGGTATTTTTATTGCTTTTTACAGCCAAAAAAAAAAACGAACAAAAAAAACCTTAATAACCAGACCATAACAACTAGAAACTTCTGATGAAAATGTTTAACTCAGGTAAAAATAAAAGTGGGGCTCTTTTACATGCCAAATGGAAATAAAATAAAATTTGAATAAAACTCCAATGTAAAAAACGAATGATTCATTTTTTTTTTTTCCTATCCTACGATAGGCTTACATATATGTATTTGTACATGCATGTTACAGGTTTTTGGCTAGAAACACAAGTCTGTCAACATGATCTGGCTTTAGGGAGGACCGCAAGCAAGTAACAACATTCCCCCTGGCACTAAAAGCTCTCTCTGAAGGAGAACTTGTGGCTGGTGCGCACAAGTATTTCTTTGCCACTTTTGAAAGCCTTGGGTAGACCTTTTCATTTTCCTTCCACCATTTAAGTGGGTTACCCTCACTATCCAGGTTGCATGACTGTAAGTAAGTCTGCAGCTCACAAGCTACACTTAGCTCCTGGTTGTTAAGTGGCAAGGCTTGTCCAGCAGTTTTAAAGTAGCTTCCTAAAGTCATCTTTTTCTTTGGAGCACATCCAGCTTCAGCATCCTCCTCAGTGTTTTCTTCTGGTGGTTCTGGGGAAGGCATCTACACACATAAAAAGAGACAATAAAAACAAATTTAGGAGTCTCAAATCACTATATAGATCACGGTGCAGCACTTGTTTTTTTATTAGGCAAGGCAAGTTTATTTATATAGCACATTTCATAAACTATGGCAATTCAAAGTGCTTTACATAGAAAGGAATTATAATAATCACACTAGCAATTCATAGAGATTTGCATAGAAAATAGACACAAAATAAAAGCAGGGGAAATTAAAACTGTTATGGAAGGAATTAAAAGAGATAAATGATACAGTTATAAAATGAATTAGAGTAAAATGAATTAAAATAGTAAAAAGATGATACATAGAATAAACTTCTCATCTGGCAAAAATCTTATTTTGACTCTGAGATTTCCCCCGGATTTTCATATACCATGGATTATCTGAGCCCACCAGATAGTAATCTGTACCAATCCAGACCAGTAATCTGTACTAGTCACCACAGTGTTCTCTTGATAATCCGGACCAGACTAGTAATCTGTACTAGTCACCACAGTGTTCCCTTGACCGTCATGAGTCAATCCCTCTCAAACTCCACCACAGAAAGGAGAGCACTTGCTCACAAATTTGGTAATCAGGACCATCGGGGTTTCCCCCACTACTACAATACCCTTCACAAAACACAGGTTATCAATCAGTGCCATATAAATTCAGTTTAGAATCAAAAGGAAGAATACAGTAGTTTAGAATCAAAAGGAGAATGCAGGGATTAAATACAGTGTAATCAGTCGGATGCACAGTGGCACAGTGCTCATTCATTTAAATGAATGTGTTTGAATGTGACTACTGTAGGAGCACGTCTGATATCCTTCTGGTAGCTGGGACCAGCTGTGGCTGGCATAGTAGCTAAAAGCAGACTCACCATGCTTAGAGTGAACCCTTGGTATTTTTAGTTGATGTGATCCTAATGATCTGAGTGATCTGTTGGGTTTATATTGCAGTGATCATATCTGCAATGTATTGAGGTCCAATAGGCCATTTAATGATTTATATACCAGTAATACTACTTTAAAATGAATGGGAGTCAGTGTAAAGACCTGAGGACAGCTGTGATATGGTCATATTTCCTGGTTCTGCTCAGAATCCTGGCGGCAGCATTCTGTATGAGCTGCAACTGTCTTATGGTATTTTTGGGAAGGCCAGTGAGGAGTCCATTACAATAATCCACCCTGCTGGTGATGAAAGCATGAACAAGTTTTTCTAAGTCTTGTCTGGAAACAAAGCATCTAATTCTTGCATTTGAGATGGTATGTTGATTTAGTTATTGTTTTGAAATGACTACTGAAGCTAAGGTCTGACTCCAGAATCACACCGAGATTCCTGACTTGATTTTTAGTTGTCAGACCTGTACTGTGTCAGACCCCTAGCGTCAAGGTAAGTGTTCACCTTGAGAACTTCATCTTTGTTTCCAAACGCAATGACTTCAGTTTTGTCTTTGTTTAGCTGAAGAATAGCGAGTTAATAACGAGTCTCACACTCACCTCATGAATATTAAAAGAAAGCACTCGCGCTACTCATATACATTTTGAGAGAGAGAGAGAGAGAGAGAGAGAGAGAGAGAGAGAGAGAGAGAGAGAGAGAGAGAGAGAGAGAGAGAGAGAGAGAGAGGATCTCGATTCAAACACCCA
Source organism: Rutilus rutilus (assembly GCF_951802725.1). Lineage (NCBI taxonomy): Eukaryota > Metazoa > Chordata > Actinopteri > Cypriniformes > Leuciscidae > Rutilus > Rutilus rutilus. The sequence goes on along the minus strand of NC_140214.1, from coordinate 32,086,715 downwards.
CGCAATCTTATTCCTAAATGACAAAAACTTCACACTGGAACATTCAAATCTGTTTGCGCTGTCGTTGAGAGAGCAGTTGTCAAAATGAAACAGCTTTACTTTCACAATCTTTTCAACAATACAGTATCGGTATTTTGGTGTTACAAATATTCAAATGATCACTGAAGTACTGAAATAAAAGTTCATAGTTCGAGAATAAACACTGATGTCTACAGTAGCAACCAAAACAGAGTAAATCACTTTTTGAAAGTCGCTTCAAATAACGAAAATTCGCTTCAGAATTTACTACATTTTTTTTTACAATCACTTTGCTACTATTTTCAGAACCTTGATGTCATTTTTCAAAACTCTAGACAAACAGTTATCACTTGTAACACAAGCTGTCTAATGTTAAAAACATTGCATTGTGCATTCACATCTTTAAAGAAATCTTGCACTTGCACAATCATTGGTTCAAAAAACTAATTTACTGTGAAATACCATTGAAACATAACTATAGATCACCCACACACAAGCAACCGATAGTGTCACTGTGTCATTGTTCGTACAATCATTAAATATTGTAGAACAAAATAGGTGATACAGGTTTCATTATGGTACTACATGTACAGTAAATACATCTCTGTAAAAATACTGCAGTAGTAGAGAGAATACTACAGACACAGTGGAATCATTGAACAAAGTTTGTAATATATTGATGTAAAACTACAGTACAATCACAACATAGGTTTATTTGAATCAAAGCAAAAATAATTAGCTATGAATAGAAAAGACAGTACTGTAAAACATCAAATGCAGTGTTCCTCAACTTGCTTGTACTGTAAGAAACAAAACAGGAGTGATTACTGTACTTCTACATTGTCATCAACTGTGTTGTGGATTTGGCCACAGGTTCTCCTCTACATCACAATGGATGTTTTCATTAGCCAAACATCTTGGAAAAAACCTTCGGGCATGGCGAATCCAGGCCTGACACTGGTCTGCTATGATGTCATTGCAGGCGTCATCCATGGCCTGGAGAAGAGTGACTTCCATCTCCATGTGGAGAAAAATTCAATCGGGTTAAGGAAGGGAGAGTATGTGGGTAAATACAGGGTGGTAAATTGTGCATGGGCCTGAAACCATGTTTGCACCACATGAGCCTGATGGAACCTGACATTGTCCCACACAATGACATAGGTCACACCTTCAGCTCTACAAACCTGATCGAGCTCATCAAGAAAGGTGACAAGGAGAGCTGCATTATATGGTCCAATATGAGGTCTGCGTCCCACCACACCATCTTCTGATATAGCCGCACACATGGTAATGTTGGCCCCACATTGTCCAGGTACTTGGATGGTTGCCCGCTGACCAATGAAATTCCGACCTCTCCTCCTTGTCTTGGCCAGATTAAAACCTGCCTCATCCAAATATATGAATTTGTGATGGTCGTCATCAGCATCCAGCTCCATCACCCTCTAAAAATACATTTTGGAAAGAGATTTAGAGATTACTGTACAATGTAGAATTTTTGGGAATGTTTTTACAACAGCCATCTTGAAACTGAACTTACCTGAACATACTCAGTCCTCATTTGCTTCACTCTGTCTGCATTTCTTTCGAAAGGCATACGGTATAATTGTTTTATAGATACCTGGTGCCTTTTCAGTATGCGTGCAATAGTCGGCAAACTTATGGATCCCACATTGTTGAACATGTCTTCATTGTCCAAGATATGCTGGCGAATTTCTGTAAGGTGAATATCATTTCTGGCCCGAACCAAATCGACCACAGCCTGCTCTTGTTGGTCAGTTAGAATTTTGCCTCTGCCTCCACTATTTGGCCTGGTCACAATTCTACAGGGAACATTAGAGTAAGACACTTGGTCACATCACCTATTCTGTGATACACATTGGTATGCAGTCATTTGACAATTGAGAGTAGCATAATGTTTAGTGCATGCTGATAACTTACCAGTTCTCATTGCGGAAAGTTCTGATTATTGAGGCCACGGTTGACCTTCTGAGGTTTGGTTGTATCATTGTAGCCACCTCATGATTTATGACATGGTCTTCAACTATTGCCCGAATTTCATTGGACACTCTGTGCTGTTGCTGCCGCTGTCTTGGTCCGTGGCCTTGTCCTCTATCACGTTCCCCCACACCTCTCAAACAAGGCCCACGACCACCTCTCAGAAGTGGTGCCTGTCCTCTACCACGTTCCCCCACACCTCTCAAACGAGGCCCACGACCACCTCTCAGAAGGGGTACCTGTCCCCTGCCATTCCTTTGACCAACACGTCTTCCACGTCTTCCTCGTCTTCCTCCCACCACTGCTTGACCTCCATTGTGACCTGGATCACCTGCTGGCTCCATGTTACGTATCCAGTGGCGGTTCTACATTGAATCACACCCTGGGCGAGACCCCCTTCGAGCGAAAGTCTAGGTGTGACTGACTTAGATAACTATATGGATCCCCCGTTCCCCCTCCCCCCCTTGTCCGGAGGTGAACTGTCATCCGCGCCCGCGCCTCCACGCCCCCTCCCCTTTCCCCTTCTCAAACAAACAGCTTCTGTGCACGGCATCTTCTCAGCAAGCAGGGGCGCAAATTAGCCAATTCCCCACACAGTGAAATGATAGATAATAGAAAACCGCTTTGCGGTTCGCTTCGCTTCGCAGATGTTTCTGCTCGTGGCGGCGGCACCCCCCCCAAAAATGCCCCCCCGGGCGATTGCCCGGTTCGCCCGTGCCAAAAACCGCTACTGTACGTATCACTATGCTCTTGCAATTTTATCCCAATCAACTCTTTATATACTCATTCCACAATGTGCACTCAATCATCAGTAACGAGTTGGCAGAATTGGACAAGCAATTACAAGGGCCTGCATCTATACAGTGCAGTACTGTAAATACTGTAAACAGTCTGAAAAGGTGGTACAATATTTGGGACCATAGACACAGTGTCTGATGAAGCATTATGATAAAATATTAGGCTACATCCATGGATATTGTAGTCTAATTGGTTCATGCTCCACGCTAATTGGTGACAATGAATCTCGTTATCTTGAAACTTTCATGATTTAAACATGGAAGATTGTTTGTCTGTTTCCATACAACTATGCATTAAGAGTAATGCAACAGTTACTTATCATTTTGAGCAGTTGTATCAACTGATAGTTAGATCATTGTAAGGAAATGAATAGACACTCATTTGAAATGTAATGTGTGAATTGCCTTTTGAAATAGTAGTACTTTGACGTTAAGTTGTGTCATATTGAACAGGTGATTTTTGTTGAATGAACAAATGATATGAAAGCTTTAGCATAAGTTCTGCTGGGAAGATTCAATTACTACGTCACTTATTGCCTTCACTTCTATCCAATCATATTCTTATGCTCACTGTATAAAAGCACGGTACTTACACATGTTTGAGTTCGCAGATACTGAAGCGACGATTACCCCCATCCTCCCCACCACCACCAGGATGGTCCCGTCCATACCTCCCAGGGGGGGTCGGCTGCGCCCCTGCCTTCATCTTTAGGCAGGAATTGCAGATCCGATACTCTCGGATTATGCACTACGGACGGGGCCTACGCCAAATGACTTTGTAGTTTATCAGCTTGCTGAGCTGTCAATAAATGTATGGTTTATTGAAATAACTCTCCCGAGTCTTTCTGGTAGAACTAAGTGTATTGTATCCAAGCAATTGAGAAAAGGGTTAGAGTTTTGAAAAATGTGCATTTTGATCATTGGTTGTGAGTTTTGTGTCTAGAGTTGTGACAAATGACATCAAGGTTCTGAAAATAGTAACAAAGTGACTGTAAAAAACTGTAAATGTATATAATGAGCAAGTACATCATGAATGCCTTTTTTCAAACCGTGTTTTTGTCTTATCCTGAATCACTACAGTAAGCCTGTAATAAGCGTTTATACTTGGACTACTTTACACCGGCACCGCTGCGGAGTAGCACAGTGCCTGAGTGACTCACCCATAGAAATAAACATAGAGAAGTAGCTCCGGCTACAATGTTCTTCCGCAAGACGCATGCAGTTCGGTTTATTTAACTGCTAGAGTGCTGATTCATCCAGTAATGAAGTGAAGTCTTTATGAATCAATCATTCAAATCGAAATATTATGTTTCACGTGTCTGGATCTTACATGTGTGTTCAAGCATATTCTACCCCTTCTGAGAGGGTATTCTCCACTGCTGGAGATACAATAAGCTATAGGAGAGGTCCCAAATTATCCTAGAGAATGCAGAAATATTTATTTTCCTTCAGAAAAATGTATTATTTTTGCAAAAATTGCTAAATAATATGTTGACATTACCAGTCTGTTAAACTCATTTGACAAGTATAAGAAATAAACACAAAAAGGATTGTGCATTTTCCCCTTACTACTATATATATATATATATATATATAATTTTTTTTTTTTTTTATATATAATTTGTACTGAATGGGAACTGGAACCGAAACCGGAATTGTTTGGCGGAACCGGAAAATGTCTTACGATTCCCAACCCTATTCCTCAAGTTTGCAAAAGCTTGCTTTTCATGTCAAACTCGCTGTTAATAAAATTAACAGTCAAGCTCAGATACATCAAGCAGTTGTACTTGACCACAAGCCGGTTATAGCAGCAAAATATTCAGCACTGCAAATTTCTCTTTCTATTTCCAGTCAGCGTTTCCCATATAGCCCAGGCAGAGCAACGTTAGAAAAATAGTTGCGTGAGGGTATGCTGGATCTTTTGTCAAGTGTGGCAATATTTTTTTTAAACCCTTCATTGCTTACGGTGTTTATTGGACACATATCCTTGGCAAAATGAAACGTGATCGCCTCTGTTATTTCCGTGTGTCTTTGTGAGCAAGGCGAATATGGTATTGCGTTGAGCAATGTCCCCATTACTGTTGTCTGTGTTGTGGAAAGCTGAGGATCTTTTGTGGTTGCAGCTTTTTGTGCCTTCAACCTTTGAAATTCTTGATATTGTACTTTATGGTGGCTACTAAGGTGGTTGAAGAGGTTTGTTGTGTTACCTTGCGACGTCTGTACGGCACAGTTTGCATAGGACTCGTACCTGATCAACATCACTTTCATTGAACCCGAAATGCTTCCAAACAATGGAGTATGACCGCTTTTTTGGGAACTAACGAACGCACTTCTTCACCTTCATCTTGTTGTTCTGCCATTCTGTTTATTTCAGCTGAATGACTGTAAGCTTATCGCGTGGCGCCAACTTCTGCGACACCATGAAAGCGCGCTTGAAATCTGAACACCGTCACGTGAGATGTGATGCAGTTGATCATCCGTGCACTCTCAACCCATAAGAAAAACAAACAATTTGCAACCCTACAATGTTTGTTTTGTGCTTGGTATTTACATATCGATATCGCGACGATTATGATTAATTAATCGTGGGAGACAGATATTGTTATCGCGATTAAAATATGATTAATCCTACAGCCCTAACGCTTGTATTGCTTATCGCTACTTACTGGCCTTTATCGTCTTCCTGTGCTCCATTCATCTTTGTTCAGCTCATACAAAGATAAGACTTATGATTATTATTATTATTATTATTATCATCATCATCAGCAATCATCAAGGTGATGATGATGCATTTTATTTGTAATGCGCTTTTCTCCAACCCAAAGCGCTACACAGTATAGTAAACATAATATAAGATGATTAAACAATAATTAAAAACAGAAAAATCAGACAAAAAAATATAAATAAGATACACTTCGAAGACAGTAAGCATTTTTAAAAAGATGGGTCTTTAGAGACCTCTTAAAGCAGTCCAGAGTTGGGGAATTTTTAATCGCAAATGGAAGTTTATTCCACAACCGCGGGGCGGTAACCGTAAAGGAGCGACCACCCATCGACTTTAATTTGAATGTGGGCTGCTGTAGAGTAGAAGAGTCAGACGAGCGGAGAGAACGATTTGGAATGTAAGGAACAACTAGATCACAAAGGTATTCCGGTGATATCCCATGAATGGCTTTATATGTTAAAATCAAGATTTTAAAATCGATACGTGCCGTTACTGGAAGCCAATGGAGTTCATAAAGAACAGGGGAAATATGCATAAGGTGTGTGTGGTGCAATTGTTCTGGGCTGGGTTTCCTGAAACCTTCTTAACGCTACGTCGTTCTTAAGTTACACCTTTAGCTGTACCTTATCGTTAATACGTGTTTCCCGAAACGTTCTTAGTTAAGTATACCTTCTGTAAGTCATACGTTCAGAAGGTTGGTCTGGACCACTCTTAGCTTTACCTTATCACTGTTGCAGGTCTATATGAATATAATTCTGAAGTTTTAATATACCCAGACAGTGTTCAGTTAGGCTAATTCAAGTGTTTTCATGCAAAGAATAAAATTGTCATTATACGGATTGTTGTTAGATTTTTAATTATATTATCCAAAGGTACATCAGCTTCCGAACCATTAAAGGCTTAATAGTCTATTTAAAGGGAATGATTGTGGTGGGGAATTTGTTCAAACTATGGCAGCAATACAGCAAATAGTTGTTCTAAAAGACGGCGCCGTCTGTGGAGCGCTTTCAAAGGCCAGTGAAAGCAGACTGTTAGTTAAGTCCTATTCGGACGCTAATTGTTTATCATGGGCTCGTACGGTATTTTAAACATTTACAGGAGTAAGTGATTTTATTGCCGTCCGAATCCATAATGTCAGTGTTTTTTCTCACCCAACCCACATAAAAATCCCTGGCCAAATTGTTTTTTGACAAACAGGTCGTGTGGGAATTTAATTGCCGTCTGAATCCACATCTCTGAGTTTACAAGAAGAGATTCAAAATTCACTGTTTAAATCCTTTTTGATCACTACCGAGTACCGTATGTAAGATGTACACTTTTATTACTGAAACGCTGGAAAGTATTTACAAGAACACTATTTCATCGCAGCTCCACCTCAGCGAACAAAAATGGGAAAGAGATGAAAGCACGTACAATTTTTGAAATGGTTATTGTGGCAACAATATATGATACAATTTTAAAATATGTAGGCTAGGCTATTATAGGCTATTATAGTTTGGATTATTTTTTTATAATATCCCATGAGTGCTAATAAATGCAATTTCAACTATTTCTGAAGTTCTTCTTTTATAAACACCGCTTTCTCACATAATGCAGTGAAGCAGCTCCTGCACGAGAGAATTGATTCTCGAGCCATTGATATCAACCAATTCAGCACCACCGCCACGGACAGCACCCGGTAACGTCGCACGTAAGAAGGTATATCTTAAGCAGCTTTCTAAGGTATAGTTCGGGGAATACGCGTAGTAATGGTATACCTTTAGTTAAGTTATACCTTAAGAGTCTTCGTAGCGCGCTAAGAGACAACGTTATCGGGAAACCCAGCCCTGTCCTGTTTGGACTTTTTCATTATTCATCCACTCTAGTTGTGATTTGCTACATTTTGCCATCTCGTTTCACCCTGTTGGTTAATAAACTGTTTCATCATTGTACTCTGCATTCTCCTGAGTCTGTGTTCTGTGACAGTATTCTCTTAAGTACCCTTGGAATACCACGTAAATACCATCGTATATGAGCATAATCATCCGGTTCCATGGTACATATCAAAGAATCATGGTATTTGTTATGCTCTTTGTGCTGTGAAACTTACAAAAAAGTTCCTACTTTGAAATCAGGAGAGAAATTTAATCAAATTTTAAAAAGAATGAGAAATGGAAATAAACGAGAGCATTCTGAGGGTTAATTGAAAGTCATCACTGTCTGTGCTAGATCTCCTGCTGTGCTGTAATATTATGCTGTCACAGAGGATTGACATGCAGCTCAGTGCTAAGACGCTAGAGGTTTTGCCTTACCTAGGAAAAGGTGCGTGACAAATGAAATAAATGCTGAGCATCATGTCTCCTTTCATCACTCCATGTGAGAAATTTCTAGATAGTTGCTACACCTTAAGAACAGACCTCTTGTTAAGGTGGCATTTCCAGATTACTGAACTTGACAGTGATATATTAAAGATGCACTGTTGATAACTGTTGAATAAAAAATGATTCATGTGGTTATGCTTAAAGACACTCATGGTATTCTCACAATCTTTTTTTTTTTTTTTTATAACAAAGGAATTCATGCAACCATAAGTCCAGAAGTACATTCCCACAATCACTTTATACTGACCACAATGCTTATTTACCTGATGTCTAGATTATAAAATATGGACAAAACCATTCTACTAATAAATGGAGTAATAAACTGCTTTTTTATTGCCTCATTTCATTATCATTTGCTACTTGAGAGCTGAGAATGAAACAAGTGTCAATCAAGCTTATTTTGATTTTACCAATAGAGAATGGCATTTAATTTAGGTTATTTAATTCTTCAGTGGCCTTTTAAACTTAATAACATTACTGCCATTTCAATAAGATGTGTAACGCCTCTGGGGTAAGATTCATTAAGATTAATGTTAAAGGTAATATCTGGAATCATCTTTAGAAGATACGATTTCATGTTTTAATCGGGGGAGTCAGTCTGCACACAGGAGAAGGCAACAGAGACAACCAATCTTACAAAAAAAAAATAATAATAATATATATATATATATATATATATATATATATATATATATATATATATATATATATTCTTTTTAATTTTTCCAGGTGTAGCAAATTTGCTCAAAAGTGTAATATTAATAATTAGTTATAACTTTAATTGTGAATATTTGGATCAGTTAATATAATTTCTGTCATGACTCGTGGGATATTTTTAGCATGGTAATGGATATGACAATGTTAATGTATGTGGTCTTGGAGGAATAGATCTGCTATGCTTGCTGCTGCTGTTGATTATTGATGTTGTTGTAGATTATTGATGCTGCTGCTGCATATAGCATATATCAATTACCCCCCAACAAAGCTGGAACGAGAAGATGAACAATACAGCCTAAATGTGTATGCTGCTGTGAGCATGAAAACATACTGCTCCTCTGCAATAATATGCTTGAGATGATCCCCCATCAAAGCAGAAGAGAGATGAAATTATACTGGGGGAAAAAAAACACGCAGACACTGAAATGCAGATGAGTTTTCAGTTTTATGGTTTGCAAATGTTTAGATTTAGTTAGACTGAGTATATTTACAACTATAAATAAGCCAATTGTACATTGAATTCCTTGAAAAGTGTAAGGATTGTGAATATGCGATGCTTTTTCGAAAACATAGTTTGCTCTGTTTGTTTGCCATTCCAATCAGCAAAGCATAACAAAACTGGTTTACCACTGGTTTAAGTGGTATACCCATTTGTCCCACCAATGCAATGGCAGATACTTAAAAAAAAACATCTCAGGTTACTTGACTGTAACCCTGTTCCCTGAAAAAGCGGGAACAAGATGCTGCGCTTGATTTGAACGCTATGGGAAAACATCTTTGTTTGAACAGTTGTAAACACGTGTGGCAAACCTGACAAGAATTTGGCTAAAATAACCTCTGATGATGACGTCATTGGAATGCACACGTCAGAGGCTATAAATAGACGTGTGACAGGTGCACTCATCAGGTCACTTTTTCTGAAGAACATCCTGAACATGCCCCCAGTGCAGCAATAAAGCGCAGAATCTCATTCCCGCTTTTTCAGGGAACAAAGTTACAGTCAAGTAATTCAGCCTCAGACGTCATGCCCACGGACCATTGGCTGAACGTCTGATGCATATGGCACATTTTTCTGGAAATACTTCAGGAGTTTCGAAGTCGCGATCTGATTGGTCGAATTCTACAGGATGTCCGGGAGATGTGTGTGTCACTTTCTTTATCGGTCCACCTGGAAATAAATGCCGTGACGCCAAAACCCCTTGTGGAAAAAGAAAGCCATTGTGTTTAAAACTGTTACAATGAGCGCTTACCAGGATCAACTCAAATGATGTCTTCAGCAGCGGACGAGAGCACGTCGCGATCTGGAGAGAGAACAAGAGAAAGGGTAGGAACCGTCTCCCGCTCCTCAGCCAGATCAACACGCGAGCCCCAGGATTTCATCATCGAGGACGCCCAGGCTTGCTCTTCCCTAAGGCAAGTCTTAAACAGAACACTTTGGTGGGGAATGACTCGCAGTGCTCACACTCTGCGTCCTCGGGGGCTGCTACAGTGCGTTTTTCTTATAACTTTTTATATAGTTTTTTATAGCATTATAGTTTTAAAGATAAAAAAAGCAAAACCACCAATGTGTGTAAAAGTAAAGAGAGCATGAAAATGTAAATGCAGAGAGCACGGAATGAGAAGAAAGCAATGAACTGCAAAGTTGGGTACACAACAAGGCATTGGTGTCAGGAGGAGGTAATCAACCTCCAACCTTTGCATCCTCCATCTGAAGGAGCATTTGCTCATTTTTCATTCCTGGGAAATATGGACTGATAAAAAAGGGGATGAAACCTTTCTTTCTGCTATTATAAGTCTTCAGTAACATGAGGGACAGCTTAGGGCTCAGTAGGCTGAGGTGTTGCTAAGGGCTGACATCTCATTCTTTACATCAAACAAGGCTTCTATGTTTATCCATACCTCAATGGCAGGTAATGAAAGCACCTCACAGACTGAAAGCAGATGGGAAGGTGAGATACAGTGTGTTATGGAGCATTAGGGTGAATGAAATAAAACAAAGTTAGTTCCCATTCAGAGGGTGATTCTACCCCTTATCAGTAGTATATTGTGATAATATGATGCTGAGGTAATGAGCCAATCGCAGGTAATGAGGGAGGACAGGTGGGGAAACTGAGCCAATAATGAGATAACAAGATGGGCGGAGTCAAACAATAGACAGGAGAGCACATGGCAGCACAAGACAAGCCATGTGCTCACATCAGACATTAAAGGCTTGTTCAACTTGAACCGGCAAAGACTGACCGGTTTTTGACATCAAAGTACAGTGAGAGCGAATCAAAAGCATACGAGCCGTCTGCTCTCTAATCGCTCTCGAGGTACTTTGATGTCATTCACCGATCGGTCTGTACAGCGCCGGTTCAAGTCGAACAAGCCTGAAATCACGAGCATGAAGCTAATGAGGGACACTCATAAGTCGCATGTTCAGACAGAACAAGATAACATGAACTTTTGCAGCCAGTGAGAAACACTAGCTGCATGTGACAGCACAAGACAGAAACACAACAAAACAGACAGACAAAGACAAGAGAATACGGGAGTGTCAGGGCTCTGTCACAAAACCAAGAAACACACTAGACCAAGGTGACAGAACCCTGACATGTAGTTGTGGTTAGGTCCTGATAGAATCACTTTATTTGAATGAATTGGTTGAGTGAATGTTTCAATGACTCACTCAAAAAGACAATAACTTCTTTTTTTTTCATAAACTTGCAGCAAAATATCCACATGACTTCCCTTACCTGCACCAGGACGTTACAATATTCTGCCTCCTCTTTTCCACATAACGAAAGTTCTGAAAGGGAATCCAAATCTTTTTTTTGCAAGTCTTGTAAAGAGGAGCTTGATTCCACAACATCCTGCAATGATAAACATCTACTAAAGCCTCAAAGACCGACAGCTGTTGTGCTGTGCTCGACATGATCAAATGTCAACATCTACACTTCTTCTAAGACTTCTGAGCTAAGACTTCTTAAAGTATTTTATTCTTGTGTTTTCTTTCAAAAAGTCCTTGTAAAGCTTCTAACCAAGGCCCTAGTTGCAATTCATGATGGTAACTCACATGACTTATTTGCACAATTACTCAATCAGAAAAGTGAGAAGAAGTATTTTCCTCCTTTATTTCTACTTTCTAAAAATGGACTGCCCTTGAGCAGAGTCCATAAATCATTCAGTCTCTGAATGAATCAATAACTCAGGTGTCTGTTCAAGAGGGACTTTTGTGCCACACGACTCATTTCAGCTTCTATGAGGGGAACTGTGCACAACAACAAAGATGTCCAACATAGTTCAACATCATCCATATGCTTTACAGTGTGCTGAATTTATTCGCTTCAAGAAACAAACTCCCACCTGGAAAATGTTGGCAAGCATATGTTACTACCAACGCAATTTACAGAGCTTATCAGTTTGTTCCCAAAAATGTAGCGAAGTGTGGCAGAGCGGAAAAGTGCTATTTCAGCTTTCTGTATCATTCATCACTCTCTGAGGAGACCTTTAGTTTGTTATTACGGGAACCTCTGTTGTCTTTAGGTGAATTTGGGGTCATTAGAGCCTTATCTCAGATCAATACTCTTTTGGCATGCTTCTACACCTTCATACCTGATCTTTGAGTGAAAGCTAACCTTTGATTGTGCTAAATATTTAAAAGTTTGTCTCAGTGTTTAAACTTTTATTAGCAACTGACTGAAGAGTACTTGCACAAACCTGGTGGACAAATAGGACATAATGTGTAAAGAAAATAGTATAAAATGAGTATAATTATTTTATAAGCACATTGGATGTAATGAATGTGGACAGTTCTATACTAGATTTGACAGTGGGGTACATTGGAATTTCTTAGTATCTTGATGAGAAAGCCCAGACCTAAAAGCTCTTTCCTAAGGACTGTCAACAGTAGAAGATGATTTATGAGCCACACTAACAGAGGTTCTCTAATAAAACCTCTTCGATATCTGGAGTTTTTTGCTTGTACAGTGAAGTGAGTCAACACTGACCATATACAAGATATCAAGGAGAATAAAGGACCTGAACTGTTGTGTAACTTTCCTGAACTTGTGTCTGGAGATTTACGTAAGGCACTAGGAAATAGAAAAAAATGCAAATAAATCAACTTTTTCACCGCTTATGGAAAAATGTTCTGACCTGATCTCAAAGAATGACATTTTGAAGAATGTCCTGGCCTCTCTGTATTCGACTAGAAAAGTGGTGCCAAGTGTCAGTGACCGCAAACATCACTGACGTCAAACTTGACACAATCTAATCCCGTCTATACAATAAGGGTTAATTTGTTAACAATTTGTTAATAATAGTATCATGAACTAAAAATTATCAGTTAATGAACAGTCAATTAAATTGAACCTTATTGCAGTGTATACATTTCATTAAATGTGTGGGTGAACTACTCCTTGAAATTGTATAAACTCAAATAGCATGAAATGGCACTGTTAATGCTCAGCTGGACTGTTAGTAATAATCTGTATTTATGAGGCATATTGTTGTTGATGTCTACTGGCTGCACACAGCTGCAGGAAATTCATAAATCCGTTGCAGTGGGAGCAAGATATGGCAAGCCGTTTGAACTTTTATTCATTTCCAGGATATGAATCCTTGATATCAACAATTCAGTTTTCACTAGTTAAAATGATAGTTATTGATATCAGGAATTAGATTTCTACTTGTAAAAATGGCAATTTTTGATATCAGAAATTGCAATTCCACTACTAACAATGCTAATTCTTGATATCCACAATTACATTTTCACTAGTTAAAATGATAATCTTGATATCAATAATTGAATTTCAACTAGTAAAAACTATAATTTTTGATATCTGTAATTGTATTTTCACTAGTGAAATGTCACCATAGGCTGCCATTCAAAATCAATTGTTGATATCAAGAATTGATTTCTTACTGGTTGAAATTCCAGTTTCACATTCTTACTAGTAAAAACCTTTATTTTTGATATCAAGAATTCAATTGTCACTAGTCAAACATCAAACATTCAATTGATCATTCAATCAAACTTGATAACAACAATTGAATTGCTACTAGTAACAATGTTTTATATCAATAATTCCATTTTCACTAGTGAATGTGTGAATGTAAGAAAGATATCTGAAATTATATTGATATCAGAAATACATTTTCAGATATCAAAAATTAACATTTTTACTAGTAGCAATTTAATTGTCGATATCTAGAATAGACATTTTTACTAGTAACCACGTAATTCTTGATACCAGGAATTCGCATTTTTACTAGTAACAATGTAATTATTGATATTAAAAATGATATTTCTACTAGTAAGAAATACAAGCTGATATGTTGTATTCAGAATTTTAACTAGTAAGAAATAAATGTTTGGATATTTGTAATAGTGTTGTGGCCCTTTTAATAAAAATTCAATTCTTGATATCAGAAATTCTGATTGTTGATATCATGAATTCAATTGTTGATATAAAAAATGACATCACTCGCAGAAATACATTTATGATATCACAAATGAAATTACAACTAGTAAGAAACATACTTCTTGATATCTGCAATTTAATTCTTGATATCTGTAATTCTTACATGTTAAAATTTAATTTTCACGAACTATTAAAAATTGTTATTGCAGATATCAAGAATTCATTTTTGGATATGTGCATAGTAATGACGACTGCTTGTACATATTTAAATAAAGAGCGTGATGTTTTTGCGTGATGTTTTACGTGCTCAAGAACTGCGATGAACTGTGAACAAACTGGCAATGGCAGAGGAGGTTTTGAGGCAAACTGGAAGGCAATGTTATGCCATTGAAAGGACGTGCCACTATGGCTTTTGTGGTCAACGACATCTACGTGCCATAGAGATATGTCTCAGAAATGTATTTAAGAGTTGCCAGTCTGTTAAGAACAGAGACAGCGGACGAATTTAAAGACTCGCTCATTGACTTAAGAAGGTGTTGCAAAATGTAGAGCAAGACCGGTCCTACTCTGCCGGACGTGTACATTTCGGTGAGTAAATTGTTGTTCTCTCTAAGTTATTAAAATGTTAGACCTGGTAATTGAGAACATTTAAATTATTTAAACTAGGCTATATTTGGGTCACTACGACGTCTTTCTTGAACACGTGGCGACGCTCCGTCTCTGGTTCAGAATTAGCTATTTCCTGCAAAAATACCCCAGACTTGCCTCTTTGATGCCATTAAAGCAGCACTCAGTAGCTTCGGGATTTCTACGCTGTATTCTCGCTTTTTGCTCGCAGGTTTCTCTCTAGAGCTCCCCCACAGCTTCGGAATAGATATTTGACAACACTGTTGTAAAAACTCGTTGGTGATTCTCAGACACCAGAGGCTAGTAGATCAACGACATCAAAGCAGATGGGACATTCTTTAAAACGTCTGCTTCATTCGGGTTCGAACAGCGTGAGGGAGCGCAATAATGACGGCATTTTAGCAGATTTCTTTTGGCCGTAAAGCAGTTGTTTACATCGCGGGACCTGATATCACACGAGACTTCCTGACGCAGCGGCCGGCGGCCCGCCGCCCGAAAGTTGCAAGTGCGTATTTTCCGCTCACGGGCACCAGGGGGGTGCGAAATGACCACCATTCAACCCGAAATAAGTATTATAACCATTCCAATGACTCCGAAGCTGTTCAGTTAAGGTAAAAAAGTTACTTAGTTCACCTTTAAAACCCATTTAAACCCACCGGCAACAATCGCAAAGGTTCAAATTGATTTTACCTATGTCATAACTTTGGAGGATTTCAATGTTTCGTCAGCAGGGGGTGATCTTTGTTAACTCGTATGTTTTTCAGTATTTTTTATTTTTTATTTTTTAACCTGTCCTGTGAGCAGTTTTACATACAGTTTACTTACTTTATACTTTAAATACTACAGTAATTACATACATACTCTGACAGTTTGTTTTTTTTTTTTTTTTTTTTACTAGGGTTGCAAAGGGGTGGAACATTTCTAGAAACTTTTCATGGGCAGTGGAGTTTTGGGAAATATTCCTTGTTAGAAACTAAATGGGAATTAATTGGAAATTTGGGGTAATTTATACAAATGGTATCATACACAAACATTAATATAAACATTTTGTTTGGTCATAAGCAGACATGCATGCAAAGTAACAGTTTACAATTATTGAAAAAAAAAAAAAAGAAGAAGACATTTTTGACTGATTTATTTGTAAGTAGAACTTACAATTGATTATTTCTTTGAACAGCATGAATGTTGCGTAAAAAAAAAAAAAAAAAAAAGTCCCATTTAAAATGTAAAATGAAAGAGAAATGATCTGTGCAGGATGCACATTGCATGCAGGAGGTTTGGCCTCAATAACCCTGAAGTGAGTGAGCAATGTGCAGGGTAGAAATTGTGCTGAATTGGCATTAAATCTGGTTGTTTTAAACAAGATTATTTTCAACTGCATTCCCTAGGAAAATCCCAGCCGTAGGTTTGTGTTCATGTTACTAATAAATTTAACATAGCAGTTCATTCCGACTCACCCAGGAAAAGCAAACAAGTTGTAAGAAATATAGATAAATAAAAATGAGAAATGAAAGATTAGAGATTTAAGATTAACTTACCTCTAAAAATCACTCTGTCGTTGCCCGAATGCTTCGTCTGTTTGTCTGCTTCGCGCTTGAAATCTGTTATTATGCCGCGCATGAAATCTGTTGACTGTTCTGCCGCGCTTTGATCTGATTGGCGGTTGGCAACCAATGTTAGGATTGTCTAGGCAATTGTCTTTTTTATTTTTTTTACCAGTGGAGAAATTTAAGCTGACCAAAAATCAACATTGATTCAATGTTTGTCTTTTCAACACTGAAAAACATTGAATTATCAACATTGATTCAATATTATTTTAACACTGAATTTTCAACATTGTTCCAATATTATTTTAGCATTGATTTTTCAACATTGATCCAAAATTATTTAGCATTGAATTTTCAACCTCAACCAAAATGATGATTCTGATGGAATTTCAACATTTAAGCACTGTCACCTTGCTATCTGGGCTGTTATAGACAAGTTTCCTGAGTGAAATAGGCGGGCCGCCATTAGCCTTTCACTCTGCCAACGACTTCCGGTTGTGTCTGCCAAGCACTTCCGGTTAGCGAGTTAGCGTCTTTTACTGTCTTTGGTTAGCGTGCAGAAAAAGTAAACTATGGATGGTGTTACACGCCGACACAACTCCGGGACATATTGTGCTGTTCGCGGTTGCAACAACTCGTGGCGATTGCTGCATGTTTGGTCGGAAGGAGAATGTTTCGACCATCAACCATCTACAAATCATCTACAACCATCTACATCTGTGCTCCCCCGTATGCGTTGTATGAGAAACCAAAAACAGATGTTGAATCTCGGAAGTGGCTAGCGGCTTTGAAGTTGAAGAATCCGCCCAAAAGACTGTTTGTTTGTTCTTATCACTTCATTGATAAAAAGCCCACAGAGGAAAACCCTTCCCCGGAACTTTGGTTGGGACACGAGCGACCTCCCCAGCAAAAGAGACGTAAACTCGACAGAAACACAAGTGACACGCAATCGGATGGTAAGTGTATCTTAATATTTTTCTGGTTAGCTAAAATTTGCAGCATAAGTTCGACTGTTGATATACACTCACCTAAAGGATTATTAGGAACACCTGTTCAATTTCTCATTAATGCAATTATCTAATCAACCAATCACATGGCAGTTGCTTCAGTGCATTTAGGGGTGTGGTCCTGGTCAAGACAATCTCCTGAACTCCAAACTGAATGTCAGAATGGGAAAGAAAGGTGATTTAAGCAATTTTGAGCGTGGCATGGTTGTTGGTGCCAGACGGGCCGGTCTGAGTATTTCACAATCTGCTCAGTTACTGGGATTTTCACGCACAACCATTTCTAGGGTTTACAAAGAATGTTGTGAAAAGGGAAAAACATCCAGTATGCGGCAGTCCTGTGGGCGAAAATGCCTTGTTGATGCTAGAGGTCAGAGGAGAATGGGCCGACTGATTCAAGCTGATAGAAGAGCAACTTTGACTGAAATAACCACTTGTTACAACCGAGGTATGCAGCAAAGCATTTGTGAAGCCACAACACGCACAACCTTGAGGCGGATGGGCTACAACAGCAGAAGACCCCACCGGGTACCACTCATCTCCACTACAAATAGGAAAAAGAGGCTACAATTTGCACAAGCTCACCAAAATTGGACAGTTGAAGACTGGAAAAATGTTGCCTGGTCTGATGAGTCTCGATTTCTGTTGAGACATTCAGATGGTAGAGTCAGAATTTGGCGTAAACAGAATGAGAACATGGATCCATCATGCCTTGTTACCACTGTGCAGGCTGGTGGTGGTGGTGTAATGGTGTGGGGGATGTTTTCTTGGCACACTTTAGGCCCCTTAGTGCCAATTGGGCATCGTTTAAATGCCACGGCCTACCTGAGCAATGTTTCTGACCATGTCCATCCCTTTATGACCACCATGTACCCATCCTCTGATGGCTACTTCCAGCAGGATAATGCACCATGTCACAAAGCTCGAATCATTTCAAATTGGATTCTTGAACATGACAATGAGTTCACTGTACTAAAATGGCCCCCACAGTCACCAGATCTCAACCCAATAGAGCATCTTTGGGATGTGGTGGAACGGGAGCTTCGTGCCCTGGATGTGCATCCCACAAATCTCCATCAACTGCAAGATGCTATCCTATCAATATGGGCCAACATTTCTAAAGAATGCTTTTAGCACCTTGTTGAATCAATGCCACGTAGAATTAAGGCAGTTCTGAAGGCGAAAGGGGGTCAAACACAGTATTAGTATGGTGTTCCTAATAATCCTTTAGGTGAGTGTATGTGTCTCTGTCCTGTGTTAGTAGGGTATACATATAGTTCATGCTGTTTGTCTTTTAGAAGTGTGCATCAAGCCGAAGTTTAAAGATGCTGCAACACAATGGGAGGACCTAACAAAAACTGACCACAGCTACGCGGCAAAGTTGGACCACGTGAACAAATCGACGCAGACTGGGGGTCAGACTGTGGCTGATGATATGCTCCTGGATGATGATACCTCGCTGCTGTACACAGGACTGCATCTGGTATATTTTTTTACTTTGGTGAAAACGATGTTGCCATTTAGTAAACCATCATGTAGTATTCCTGTTGTTGACCAAAAACTGATGACCCTCATGAAACTGAAACTGAACCTTGTGTTAGGGGATGTGGCAAAGCGCTTTAAAGTGTCTAAAGGTGAAGTAAGTAAGGTGATTGCTCTCTGGATTGATACATTGGGTGAGCAGCTTGAACCCATGGTTGCCTGGCTGCCAAGAAGTGTTATTCGTGCTAACATGCCACCATCCTTTAAAAAGAACCACCCCCAGACCACTTGCATCATCGATGTGCTGAAACGGCTATTCAGAGAGCTACAAACCTTAACTGTAGGAGTGCCACTTTCAGTCATTACAAGGGAACCAATACTGCCAAATATCTTGTTGCTGTGTCACCTCATGGGCTGATAATAAATCAGAGGCCTATGCTGGTGTCACGGGTGACAGAATGCTTGGAAAAGCGGAACCTTTTTCTATGTTCCCCGAGGGGATTATTTTGGTGTGACACCTTACTCCGGTTCCGGGTGTAGCTGAGGCATTGCCCGACCTGATTACTGCTGATGCACGGCAGGTGTGAGAGAGAGGGGAGCGGCGTTTGTATAGGCTTTTCGCTTCACAAGAGGAGGATAAAGGAGCCGTTCAGGACAGAAGGGAGGGAGTCGTTTTTGGGTTCAGTCGGTCAGGACGGTTGCTTGTGGTGTAGTTGCTGGTCGGTGTTCCTTGGACTGGCTGTTCGGCTGGGTCTCTGTCGTCGCGTCTGGGAGTAGAGGATCTCCTGTTCGGGCGCTTACATTGAACGCGGTAACCCTGGAAATTCGTGTAAGTGAAGAACTGCCATTGGAGTCTGTCGTTTAGAGCTGTTTGTGGAATACTACTGGATTGAACTGCTGCTTGGATCTGTGCTGGAAGAGGAAGAGAGAAAGATAAGTGAATTAATTACATCATTGAATCAAATGTAAAGCTTGAAGAAAAGACTGTGAATGTGAAATTTACTATTGAGGAGGACGTTTGTTTCAGATACACTGGAGAAGAACTGAGAGTCATAGGCGCCGATTTATGTTTTCCTCCGTGGGTGCTCATGGGCGCACGCCCTTAAAAAAAAAAAAAAAAAAAAAGTAGTCAAAAAATGTTTGCATTTCAGAACCTTAGGAAATGGACAGCGGCCGACACGAACACGCACACCTATTTACTTGATAATAAAGCCGTAAAGTAGGCTATCTTTCAACTCAGGACAGCGCCACTTCTCACAAATACCACTTCTTTTCAAATGGCGATGAAAAGTTTAACTGACACGTAACCGCGATCAGCTTCGTGGGAAATTAAGAATCAATGTCACACAACAGAGTCCTGCACGGGTCCGATTTTGTAAACCCGCAGTTCTTAAAACTGCATCCGACCCGTTTACCGACAGCAGCACTAATTTAAATCCGCACCCGACCCGACCCGAAATAAAATCAGTTTACTATCACACTTGTTATTGCAAGTGTTATCACAAAATGTTATTGTTTATTGCCAGATCATACAGAAGTTATCACACAACCATTAACACAATGACAACTTCATCCGGTACATGAAGAACATGGCTAACATTACCACAAAACTGAGTAGCCTTATAACATTTTACCAGTCGAACAGACGCGGCTACAATACTATATCTGCCACGCAATTTCGTCTAGCCTACATCTGACAATGTTGGGTTCAAACACGCCCTGCACACCACACATACTGAACAGTGTTAAATTTGACAAATACTGTTCGATAGAACGGCTTGGTTTGTTACCACAGTAACAGTTATCTGCGTGCTTCCTCAGCGATGAAGTTCCACATTTGCGGCTATCCGAAAATGCATGCAGCAAAGCCTTTCACAACATTGTTTTCTTCAGTTTTGTCGACAACTTTACCATCTCCACTAGCTATTATTTTCTTCACCTCCTCAGCATCCATCTCGACGACTGCAAGCAGATCGCGCGCGTGGTTATGATGACTTTTTAAAAGTGAAAGTAGGTATAGAGACTCCTGGGAGGGCGTGTCGCGTGGGCACAAATAAACTGATGTGGATTTTAAATTATTTTATTAACTTGAAATACAGGCATATTTTTGTAGATGTGTTGCTAAAAATGTGCATATATGTTTTACGTTTGCACGTGATTGTTTTAAGCCTGTGTTTAGACCCGTGTTTCCCCCGTGTCCGACCCAACCCGCACCCGTTTGAGCAAAATTTGTGGGTCACCTGAACCCGTGCAGGACTCGGTCACACAAGTCCACACAGTAAAAAATATATTTGTTGACTTGACTCACCATTGCGGTTAATTCTTCAGGAGGAACGTACGTGTCTCTGCGTACAGAGCGGGGTCACTAAAGAGGCGTTTTCATCCGAGAAACGCTGTGATTGGTGGATAGGATATGGAGCAGGCGACTGACAGCTACATAACCAATCACAGTGTGACAGACGCTTCACATAGCACCAACTGCAATGTTTAATTTTAAATGAATGTAACTGGCAGTTTGGCACACGTGGGTGCTCGGTATTTTCCGTGGGTGCTCGAGCCCCGGAGCACCCACGGTATCGGCGCCTATGCTGAGAGTTGAATATTCCCAATGAAATGCATGGATGAAGCGAGGCTTCTGATCAGCCCTACTGTGTGAGTGATTTGCAGTTGTTTGCCTTACCTGATGCACGCCGAATTAATGCTGTGGATTTGTAGTGAACACGAGTGCTGTGTGCTATGCTGAGAAAAGTCTCCCAATGCCTGCTTTCATTCTTGTGAAATGATCTACTTGTCTCCATCCAAATTCCAGAATGAAACAACTGAACTGGTGAAGTAATGCTTTGTAGTATCTTCTCTTCCATTGAGTATTGTTGTGGAGTATTCCTCATTGAAGGCTTTTGTTAATCCTCTCTTTTTCTCTGAAATTACAAGTCTCGGGAAAAAACGTATGGCTGTGGAAAAGTCCGAACTATTATACTTACCGACTGAGCTCTGAAGAGGTACAGCCTCGCTGGTAAAGCCGCCCATTGAGTCTCTCGCGAATGTCTGGTGAAAGTGTTTGATGCTGGGAGAAGAATCCTGACGACTGCAGCAACGCTGTAAAGTGAGTTTTAAAGTCACAATTCTCCTTTTATGTCCTGATAAGAGAATCTGCTGTCGAGAGAAGGAACATTACCTGTTATTTACCGTCTGAGCCCTGCAGATGTGCAGCAACGCTGTGAAGTGAGTTTTAAAGTCACAATTCTCCTTTCATGTCCTGGTAAGAGGATCTGCGGTTGAGAGAAGAAACATTACCTGTTACTTACCGTCTGAGTCCTGCAGATGTGCAGCAACGCTGTGAAGTGAGTTTTAAAGTCACAATTCTCCTTTCATGTCCTGATAAGAGGATCTGCGGTTGAGAGAAGAAACATTACCTGTTACTTACCGTCTGAGTCCTGCAGATGTGCAGCAACGCTGTGAAGTGAGTTTTAAAGTCACAATTCTCCTTTCATGTCCTGATAAGAGGATCTGCGGTTGAGAGAAGAAACATTACCTGTTACTTACCGTCTGAGTCCTGCAGATGTGCAGCAACGCTGTGAAGTGAGTTTTAAAGTCACAATTCTCCTTTCATGTCCTGGCAAGAGGATCTGCGGTTGAGAGAAGAAACATTACCTGTTACTTACCGTCTGAGTCCTGCAGATGTGCAGCAACGCTGTGAAGTGAGTTTTAAAGTCACAATTCTCCTTTCATGTCCTGGCAAGAGGATCTGCGGTTGAGAGAAGAAACATTACCTGTTACTTACCGTCTGAGTCCTGCAGATGTGCAGCAACGCTGTGAAGTGAGTTTTAAAGTCACAATTCTCCTTTTATGTCCTGATAAGAGAATCTGCTGTCGAGAGAAGGAACATTACCTGTTACTTACCGTCTGAGCCCTGCAGATGTGCAGCAACGCTGTGAAGTGAGTTTCAAAGTTACAATTTCCCCTTCATGTTGTGATAAGAGAATCTGCTGTTGAGAGAAGAAATATTACCTGTTACTTACCGTCTGAGTCTTGCAGATGTGCAGCAACGCTGTGAAGTAAGCTTTTAGAATCACTGTCCCACCATTGTGCCCGACGACGTATCTGATACTGAGAAGAATATATTACCTGCTACTTACCGTCTGAGTTCTGCAGATGTGCAGCAATGCTGTGAAGTAAGCCTTTAGAGTTACTGTTCCACCATTGTGCCCGGCGACGTATCTGATACTGAGAAGCATACATTACCTGTTACTTACTGTCCGAGTCGTGCAGATGTGCAGCCACGCTGTGAAGTAAGCTTTTAGAGTTACTATTGCACTATTGTGCCCTGAAGACCGGGAAGAATCGATCCAGCGGCCACCCCGGTCGAATAGCCCTAGAAGAAAAGAGTTGCTTATCCTTCTCCCAAGTTGATTGTTATTCAATAAAGATTGTTACTTTGAACTCAATTACTTGCCTCCTCTTTTGTCCATCTGTTGCGTGCCTGTGGTGTCGGCTCCTCACGGTGGTGCCTGGAGTCAGGGGCGGCTGGTCATCCGAGTCCGCCCCGGCCTGCACCGGTGACACAATTTGGCGTAAGTCGGCAGGGTTGCCACCGTGAGTTGTAGCGGCCACAGGTACGCGATGGTGGACGAAGAGGTTCCACCAGTTCGCTCGCAAGTAATGCCCATCATGATGGGAGCCCCTTGGGCACAACGTTACGGAGGACCAGGATCGGAGCTGAGTTTTCAGGACTGGAAAGCGCAGACAGAATACCTGGCTGGATTACAAGGACTGAGCGCATTGCAAAAGGTACAGTTTGTGCTAGGATCGTTAGAAGGAGAAGCCAAAAGGGAAGTTCTTGCTGCATCAGAAGCCACGCGGGCCACTGCGAAGAATATCTTTGATTTTTTTGTCTGGAGTATATGGAGATTCGACCCCAGTAGCCATTCTTCGTGCCCAGTTCTTCAACTGTCAGCAGGGGCCTCAGCAGACTCTGCGAGTATACTCCCTGAAACTGCGGGAGCAGTTTGGCCGGCTGAAAGGTCGTCAAGATCATGGACTGGGAGACGGAGATGGCTTATTGAGAGACCAGTTTGTTTTGGGGCTGCGTGAAGGACCGGTGCGCCAGGGCATACGGCTCCAGCTTCGACGAGACCCCACTATGTCGTTTGAGGCTCTTCGACAAGAGGCCTTGGCGTTGGAGTCAGATCAGGGAGAGACGACTCGGACACCAGTTCGTGTGGCGGCCAGCAGCGCCAGGGTACCCGCGCCTGTTGAGTCAGATGAGTGGAGGCAGAAATTGAGGACAGAATTACTGGAGGATGTTAAGGGACAGATGGCAGAGTTGTCTCGGAGTCTTTTGGGTGAGCTTCATCGAGGTCGAGTTGAAGGTGGGCCGATGGTGCGAGGAAGATCATATTCAGAGGAGGGGCAAGGACCGGTACGCCGCCCTCCGCGTCCGACGGGCCCCCGGTTTCAGTGGGATCATCAGGGTCGACCCATCTGTATTAATTGTGGAAATCCGGGACACATCAGTCGCCAGTGCGACCGTCGTCGAAGTTCGCAAGGGGGTTTTTAGTCCCACCGGTCACTGTGGGTCAAGTGGCCGGGACCCCTCCAAGAGACCCTTGTTCTGTTCCGGTGATGAGAGACGACTGGGTTGGGCGTTGTCCCACCGTGGAAGTTCAAGTTAATGGAATGAAGATTAATTGTCTGGTCGATACAGGTTCTCAGGTTACATTATTTTCAGAGAGTCTGGCTCTGGAGTTATTTGTGGATCATCGGCTTCATAGGACGGAAACTTCAAGACTCACATTACGTGGAGCGAATGGATTG
Source organism: Rutilus rutilus (assembly GCF_951802725.1). Lineage (NCBI taxonomy): Eukaryota > Metazoa > Chordata > Actinopteri > Cypriniformes > Leuciscidae > Rutilus > Rutilus rutilus. The sequence continues at coordinate 32,062,221 of NC_140214.1, read as the reverse complement.
GACATTCCTTATACTGGGTACATCGTGGTAGACTTTCTGGTTCGAGGGGTTCCTGTCCACCAGAAGGGTGTTGTCATTGTTCGGGACCATTGCTTGGGTCTCCATCGAGCACTGCTAGGGATGAATGTTGTCCTGGATTGCTGGGAAGAGCTGTTTAAAGACCGACCGGCCCAAACGTCCCCGTTAGCAGTGAGGCAGGACTGGGACCAGATCCTGGCCGATTGCCGAAGAGTCCATGCAGCAAGTCAGGTGCAAGAGCGGGAAGATATCGGTCGAGTCACCTGCCGGTACGCTTTGTCTGTTCCAGCTCGGAGTGAGGCCGTTCTCTGGGTCCGAGTGCCCGCTGGACCCCGTGAGTCAGGCAACTGTGTCCTGGTAGAGCCCCACGAAGATTGTCAACCCATCGAAGTAGCCCATGGGCTAGCGGTTATACGACGAGGGCGAGTTTCAGTGAAGGTGCGAAATGCCCATCCCTACCCGGTGCTCCTTCGTCGACACCAACGTCTGGTTCGAGTTTCATCTGTCCGCCCTGTCCAAGTCCAAGAGCAACAAGACGTCTGTTTCAGGCAGGTGAGCCCTGCAGTGGTAGAAGTTGCCGTCCGTCCAGTGGAGGCCAGTTCAGGCCCTGTGAGAGGAGGAATGCCGACCCATTTGATGGGGGAGTCTTTGAAGGGTGAGGACCTGGAAGAAGGGCAAGTGTTACAGCTCCAGGAGCTCCTGAAGAAGTGGAAACATGTGTTCTCAACCCATGAGGAAGACTATGGCTGTACAGGAGTGATTAAGCACCAAATACCCACCGGAGAAGCAACACCTAGTCGGGAGCGGTACCGTCCGGTGCCCCCCACTCTCTACACTGAAGTCCGTGCCCTGCTAAAAGGGATGCTAGATGGAGGGATTGTTCGAGAAAGTAGTAGTCCATGGGCAGCCCCGATTGTCCTAGTACAGAAGAAAACGGGGGCCTGGAGATTCTGTGTCGACTACCGCAAGCTCAATAGTGTGACCAAGAAAGATGCATTCCCGTTGCCGCGGATCGAAGATTCACTCACGAGTTTGACTCAAGCCGCATGGTATTCAACTTTGGATCTGGCCAGCGGATACTGGCAAGTACAGATGGATGACCGCGACAGAGAGAAAACTGCCTTCACCACGCCGTTCGGGCTATTTGAGTGGGACCGGATGCCGTTCGGTTTGTGCAACGCCCCCGCGACCTTCCAGCGACTAATGCAGCGATGCCTGGGAGGGCAACTAGTTGAATCCACGCTGGTCTATTTGGACGATGTAATCGTTTTTTCCCCTGACTTTCAAACTCACCTGCATCACTTGGAGAATGTCTTCCGGGCTATGGAGAGATATGGGCTAAAGTTGAGACCAGATAAATGCCAGTTGTTTCGCAAAGAGGTACAGTTCCTGCGACATCGAGTCAGCGCTGCTGGTATATCCCCTGATCCAGAGAAAGTTGCAGCAGTCCAAGGCTGGGAGCCCCCACGAACAGTGAGACAAGTGCGGTCCTTCCTAGGCTTTGTAGGATATTATCGACGATTTATTAAAGGATTCTCTGGGCTTGCTAAGCCATTGAACCAGCTTCTTGCTGGTACTGGACGTTCCCGTGGCAAAGGCTCATCGACGGTGCAATGGGACTCAGCATGTGAAACAGCCTTTCAAAATTTGAAGCAGGAACTTTTGAGGGCCCCTATCCTGGCCTATGCAGACTCCACTCAGCCGTTTCTCCTGTATACTGACGCCAGCAATGCAGGATTGGGGGCAGTACTAGCCCAGGAGCAACAAGGAGTGGAGAAGGTAATTGCTTATGCCAGTCGAAGCTTACACCCTGCAGAGCGGAACGCAGCAAACTACAGTTCCTTTAAGATAGAGTTGCTAGCCATGAAATGGGCCACGGCCGAGAAATTTAAAGATTACCTGTGGGGAGCTAAGGTGACTGTGATCACAGACAACAACCCTCTAGTCCATTTGCAGACTGCTAAGTTGGGAGCAGTGGAGCAGCGTTGGGTAGCTCAGCTTGCTAATTACGATTATCGGCTTAAATATCGACCTGGCAGAGAAAACGCGAATGCTGATGCATTGTCCAGACTCCCAGCCATTCAGAGAAACGGTCAAACGCACCTCGATACCCTTGGTCAAGAGGATGGATTGCTGGTGGCGGTCGTGGAAGCCCCCGGGACCCAGGGTGATGTTCCGTCCAGTTGGGGATGGGACCCCGGACGGTGGAGAAGATTACAGCAGGGAGATGAAGACCTGTGTCAGGTTGCCTTGCATCTTGGGCGAGGATTCAGGCTGCGAGCCGAGGAAAGGCAGGCTCAGACAGTGGGAGTGCAACAGCTCCTGAAGCAGTGGAAGAGATTGCGGATTAGAAGTGGGGTAATCTGTCGTTCACTGCGAGATCAAAGAACTCAGGAAACCAGGTATCAAGTGGTGGTCCCAGAGGACCAAGTCTTGTTGAGAAAGTTGAAGAGTTTGTTGAAGAGAAAGTTGAAGAGTTTGTTCAGAGTTGTCCACGGTGCACGCTGTTTAAACGCCGGAAGGAACCTCGAGCCCCACTGGTTCCTTTTCGGCCGAAGGCACCTCTACATATTATAGGGATTGACTTCCTGACCCTAGGGCGACCCGCAGACCGATATCAAAATATCCTGGTAATGACTGATCTGTTTACCAAGTACGCCTGGGCCGTCCCTACTGTAGACCAGACGGCAGTGACTACAGCCAATGCCCTTTGGAGGACAGTAATACAGCCGTTTGGCTGTCCAGAGACCCTCCATTCGGACCAAGGCCCAAATTTCGAGTCCCGAGTCATACAGGAGCTGAGCCAGCTCTATGGTTGTCGAAAGACACACACGACTTCATATCACCCCCAAGGCAACGGGGGGTGTGAAAGATTCAATCAGACCCTGTTGGGGCTATTGGGAACGTTGGAGAGTGAGCAGCAGTGTCAATGGGCCGAGAGTCTCCCTACGTTGCTACAAGCCTATAATAATAGCGTGCACAGCATCACCGGGTATGCCCCTTCTTACCTCATGTTTGGGCGTCATCTACGTCTACCTGTAGACTTGCTCCTGGGTACCGAGGCCACTGAAGGAGAGTACAGCACCACGGACTGGGTAAATCGACACCACCAACAATTATTAAATGCCTACAAGCGAGTTTCAGACCAGCTGAGTGCTGCAGCAGCTAAGAACAAGCGACTGTATGATCGAACTGCCCGAGAAGCCCCTTTACTGCCTGGAGAGCGAGTGCTGGTAAGGGACAACCGACGTCCGGGGAAAGGAAAGCTCTGTGATCGTTGGGAATCGACACCTTATGTGGTGGAACACCGACAGGGGCCTGATGCTCCAGTCTACTCGGTACGGCCTGAGGGAAAACCGGGACCCATACGAGTACTTCATCGAAACTTGCTCCGTCCATGTCCGAACTATCCACAGCCAGCGGCTGAAACACAGAGTGCGCCGCTTGCCTCCAATGTGCCCATGGTAGGGTGGGCAATAGTCCCAGGGAACCCCGAAGCGGAGGCCCGAGCGGCTCCACCCACGCCACCTCGACGGTCCCAGCGGGACAACCAAGGACAGCCACCTGAGCGATATGGCGAATGGCATTAGAGAAGACTGGTTCTAGGGACTAGAACCGATTGGCAAGGGGGGATGTCACGGGTGACAGAATGCTTGGAAAAGCGGAACCTTTTTCTATGTTCCCCGAGGGGATTATTTTGGTGTGACACCTTACTCCGGTTCCGGGTGTAGCTGAGGCATTGCCCGACCTGATTACCGCTGATGCACGGCAGGTGTGAGAGAGAGGGGAGCGGCGTTTGTATAGGCTTTTCGCTTCACAAGAGGAGGATAAAGGAGCCGTTCAGGACAGAAGGGAGGGAGTCGTTTTTGGGTTCAGTCGGTCAGGACGGTTGCTTGTGGTGTAGTTGTTGGTCGGTGTTCCTTGGACTGGCTGTTCGGCTGGGTCTCTGTCGTCGCGTCTGGGAGTAGAGGATCTCCTGTTCGGGTGCTTACATTGAACGCGGTAACCCTGGAAATTCGTGTAAGTGAAGAACTGCCATTGGAGTCTGTCGTTTAGAGCTGTTTGTGGAATACTACTGGATTGAACTGCTGCTTGGATCTGTGCTGGAAGAGGAAGAGAGAAAGATAAGTGAATTAATTACATCATTGAATCAAATGTAAAGCTTGAAGAAAAGACTGTGAATGTGAAATTTACTATTGAGGAGGACGTTTGTTTCAGATACACTGGAGAAGAACTGAGAGTTGAATATTCCCAATGAAATGCATGGATGAAGCGAGGCTTCTGATCAGCCCTACTGTGTGAGTGATTTGCAGTTGTTTGCCTTACCTGATGCACGCCGAATTAATGCTGTGGATTTGTAGTGAACACGAGTGCTGTGTGCTATGCTGAGAAAAGTCTCCCAATGCCTGCTTTCATTCTTGTGAAATGATCTACTTGTCTCCATCCAAATTCCAGAACGAAACAACTGAACTGGTGAAGTAATGCTTTGTAGTATCTTCTCTTCCATTGAGTATTGTTGTGGAGTATTCCTCATTGAAGGCTTTTGTTAATCCTCTCTTTTTCTCTGAAATTACAAGTCTCGGGAAAAACCGTATGGCTGTGGAAAAGTCCGAACTATTATACTTACCGACTGAGCTCTGAAGAGGTACAGCCTCGCTGGTAAAGCCGCCCATTGAGTCTCTCGCGAATGTCTGGTGAAAGTGTTTGATGCTGGGAGAAGAATCCTGACGACTGCAGCAACGCTGTAAAGTGAGTTTTAAAGTCACAATTCTCCTTTTATGTCCTGATAAGAGAATCTGCTGTCGAGAGAAGGAACATTACCTGTTATTTACCGTCTGAGCCCTGCAGATGTGCAGCAACGCTGTGAAGTGAGTTTTAAAGTCACAATTCTCCTTTCATGTCCTGGTAAGAGGATCTGCGGTTGAGAGAAGAAACATTACCTGTTACTTACCGTCTGAGTCCTGCAGATGTGCAGCAACGCTGTGAAGTGAGTTTTAAAGTCACAATTCTCCTTTTATGTCCTGGCAAGAGGATCTGCGGTTGAGAGAAGAAACATTACCTGTTACTTACCGTCTGAGTCCTGCAGATGTGCAGCAACGCTGTGAAGTGAGTTTTAAAGTCACAATTCTCCTTTTGTCCTGATAAGAGAATCTGCTGTCGAGAGAAGAAACATTACCTGTTACTTACCGTCTGAGCCCTGCAGATGTGCAGCAACGCTGTGAAGTGAGTTTCAAAGTTACAATTTCCCCTTCATGTTGTGATAAGAGAATCTGCTGTTGAGAGAAGAAATATTACCTGTTACTTACCGTCTGAGTCTTGCAGATGTGCAGCAACGCTGTGAAGTAAGCTTTTAGAATCACTGTCCCACCATTGTGCCCGACGACGTATCTGATACTGAGAAGAATATATTACCTGTTACTTACCGTCTGAGTTCTGCAGATGTGCAGCAATGCTGTGAAGTAAGCCTTTAGAGTTACTGTTCCACCATTGTGCCCGGCGACGTATCTGATACTGAGAAGCATACATTACCTGTTACTTACTGTCCGAGTCGTGCAGATGTGCAGCCACGCTGTGAAGTAAGCTTTTAGAGTTACTATTGCACTATTGTGCCCTGAAGACCGGGAAGAATCGATCCAGCGGCCACCCCGGTCGAATAGCCCTAGAAGAAAAGAGTTGCTTATCCTTCTCCCAAGTTGATTGTTATTCAATAAAGATTGTTACTTTGAACTCAATTACTTGCCTCCTCTTTTGTCCATCTGTTGCGTGCCTGTGGTGTCGGCTCCTCACGGTGGTGCCTGGAGTCAGGGGCGGCTGGTCATCCGAGTCCGCCCCGGCCTGCACCGGTGACACTGGTAAAAGCAGTGATAAGTTCATCACTATAAACAGTGGGTTTCTGGAGGCCCTAAGGCCTGGTGATGAGGTAATGGCTGACAGAGGTTTCACGATTCGAGATGTACTACATGAAAGGAAGGTGAAACTGAATATTCCTGCCTTTACCCACAAGCATGGTCAATTGACCAATGAGGAGGTAACGCGCACTAGACGAGTGGCCAATGTCCGTATACATGTGGAGAGGGCAATCCGAAGACTTAAAAGTCTTCAAAATTCTGTCCCAAACTGTCCCCATCTCCATGACCCCGAGGCTGGACAAGATTCTTATCATATGTGCTGCTTTAGCAAACATGAGGTCCAGACTCATCCGACTGCCACATGAGGTGTAAGTCCCTATGAAAAGTAAAACCTGGGTTACCTGCAGTTGTTTTTTTTTGTTGTTTTTTTTATTGTACATATTCCTTTTATATATATATATATATATATATATATATATATATATATATATATATATATAAATAAAAATTTCAGCTAGAAAAACCTGTGTAAATGTATTGTTATTGTTCCCTTTCTGGTGTGATTGATAAGACAAAACAGAGTTTTAACTAAGAAAAACTTGTGTGAGTGCTATTATTTTTCTTGTATTGTAAATATTGACACATGACAATAAACAATTTGATTTTTGAGAAGAAATGAATTAATTTTTATTGTTCCTATTCCATAACAAAGGGACAATTTCATTAACTCCTTAATGGCTGATTTTTATTTATTTATAATTAAATAAAAACAAAGTAAATACAGGAAAAAATCTCAAAATATTACAAAAAGAAAAAGACTGGAATAAAATAAAATATTAAATAAATAAAATTAATAAATAAAGATAAATGATAAGTGACTGATATAAAAATAAATAAGAGTAAGTAAAAGAAAATAAATAAAATAAATCAGTTTGATAAAAATAAATAAAAGCTAGAAAGGATTTGTCACAAATTTGTGACAACAGGGGACAAGGGGTTAAAAAAGGAATGACTAATCACCCCAGTACACATAAGCAGGTCATGCTGATTATACAACATTCATGTATCTGGAGCACAACTCCAGCCTTCCATCATCGAAGTCATCGACAACTTTTGGCAACATGTGGGTGAAATAGAAGGAGTGTAGCCTTGAGATATGTCCCTCAACAAAGGTTTGGTCGTAGGGCACGTTGAGCTGCAGACATTCAGTGTTACTCCAAATCACCAACAAGGCTTGCCGTAGCCCTGTGCATTGCATGCCCAGTTGCACCTGCATGTAATATCCCTTTGGCCCATTGAAGGACAGATGGAAGTCCCCTGTGGGCATGCGTTTGATCTCACTGCTTTTAGCAGCAAGTGCTTCAGTAAGGGACTGGTTTTTGACTAAGACAGGGCACTTGATCTCCAGTAGTGTGTCTCTGTTCATGACACCATCCGGACTCGCAGCAAGCCATGGCTCACTCGGGCGAACCACCAAACCTTTCACATCAATGTCATGACCTTGGTCTTGCAGGTATTGCCTGGCGTGCTCTTCACCCTCTGCTCCTTGCCGGGTTGCCGCGTTACCGTGAAAGGTAGGATGGAGGTGTTCAGACAAGAATTTGTCTGGTGCTGTGGTAGCCCGAACTGGCACATTCTTGGCTGTGCTTGCTGTTATCCGTACCCGTCGCATGTCATGCCACAGTTGTTCCCTGCTCTGTTCTTTTGTGTGCTGCTCAATGTACATAAATTGGTTTGTGGTCATGTCAATGTATGTGGTGTAGAATGCCCTACATTTCTCACATTCAAGTTGTGTGTTGTGATCACCATGATGTAGGGGCAGTGGAGCTTTTGATGTCTCGGCAGACTGAGCAGGGAGGCTGGTGTTAAAAGTGAGCTGCATTAGTCCACTGCCAGGTGCAGTAAAAAGTGCCGCTATTGGTGTGGAGAGACAGTAATTTTGCCATTCTTCCAGTGTCTCATGGACTTTTACCTTGCGACTAGGTGTAGAGACTATGCTGGAGGAGGATGCCTGTGTTGCTGGTTGGTATAGATTATTTCTGCTGTGTCTTCGGAAAGACACATCTCTGATTTTTTGCTGCCCAGTATTGCTTTTTGTCCCGGCATTCCAGCAATTCTGCACATCAGTGCAGGCAAGCCCTGTCTTCCCTTGCCTCACAGCATTTTCTACCTGCAGACAGATTGAAACAAAATCACACACTTTTTAAATAATGGTTTGAGCATCACAGCACAATTGACTTGTCTATAGGCTTACATGCAATTTTATAAAATAATCTGTTAATTAGCCTTTCGCCGAGCCCCGCCCCCCTTAGTTACTGTTGCTACGTCCGACAAACAAATGGTCAAACACGACCAGCGCGACAGATTGCCATGACGGGAAGAGGTATACCCGTGCTTGTCAGTGACCTTTTTTGTTGCAGTACCTCCACTATATCCTCCAGATCGAGGCAAAAGGAGTTACAGTATGCAGTGGAGGGATATATTCAAAATATAAAAATACGCAATGAAGGAGACACGACTACTATCGAGGCTAATGCTTACCGGTCTCAAGCGAAATCTGAGAAACCCCATGACCTGTGCCTCAAATCCAGCCTTGTGGACCAGTCATGCTCTTGCACTGCCGGGTAAGTTTTCCTTCATATGTTATGGTCTATTATTGTCTATTGCGAGTAGCTATTTTGTTAAAATACAAGGGTATATTAGCTAGCTAAACCTACATTTGGCTTTGCTAAACCACAAAGCCATTCAAAGCTAACTAACATTTCTCTGTTGTTTTGAGAATAGCCGTTTTCATAACTTTGGTCCAATTTGTGTTCTTGCCTCTAGTTAGTAGATCTAGACAACACGGTAACTAGTTAGCTGTTAGCCTTACCTTTGAGCAGACGTATTTATGCTTCGTAATGTTCGACACATTTAACTGGGAGTGGGGCCGTCCACACTGTTTTATCCATTGTAGGCACCGCTCACGTTGTGTTTTCGGCTTTGGGAATGGAAAGAACACAACTCCTCCAGACAATCTCTTGGGGTATCTAGTGTCCGATTTATAAACGCCTAGGGCGCACCGCTTCACCATCTTGCTTGGAGTCAATGTTTGTCGGACCTGCTCACATAGTAACAGTTACTATGATGTGTGATTGGACAATGGCCGTTTTGGGGGAGGGGCCGGCGAGAGGTCAATTCCAGTCTATTATTGTTAATTCCCATTCCCAACTTTGAAAATTCCTAGAATTTAGCAAATAAATTATTAAAGGAACACAGACACTTTATATTTAATTGTATTTAATAATTTAAATTGTGATTTTTACATTTAATAGATTACACTTAGATAGATAGACTACTTAATAGATTGAAAACATACTAGATTAAGTAAAATGCGCATGGCCGCACGGACATTCATAAGGGTTCGGAGCAGAGCGACCAGTGGAGACACACTGTTATGAATGCCCGTGTGGCCTCATCAGTGTCTGTTAATTGTTGTTCAACTGTTCTTTGTTTCTTTTTGTCATAGGTGTGCGTGGAAGAACTTCCATTAATGTTTCAAAGCAGCAAATTGAGTGTCTGATGATACAGGGACACACCATTAAGCAGATGGCCAATATTCTCGGCTGCTCATCTTCATTTCTTTATAGGAAAACTAAACAGCTCGGAATTCAGTACGAAAACTGCAAACACAAGTGACTGAGGAAGATCTCATTCAGCATGTCAGAAGACTTCAAAGTCTCTATCCCAACACAGGAAGTGAGGTGTGTTAGGCAAAGGAAAGTCAAATTAATTATTCTGCATCCATACTGTCAAATTAAATAATGGCGCTTTTCCACTGCATGGTACGGCTCGGTTCGGCTCGGTACGGTTCGACTCGGCGCGGAACGGTTCGGCTCGCTTCGCTTTTCCACTGTGTGGTACGACTCGACTCAGTACGGCACGGTTCGGCTCGCTTTAGCTCGGTTGCTTTTCCACTGCAGTTAGTACCGCTTCAAAGTGGGTGGGACTGATCGTTATAGTTGCCGTCTCTACCATGACATCATCATATTAAATGCGAATTTTTCATTCCGTGTTTCCCCATCCACTCCTCGGCAACCAACGAGAGGAACGTCTGCACCTCGTCCACTGACCACGATTCAGCCATTTTTTTTATATTTTTAAGTTTATACTCTTTTTTTGAAGCAAATACTTTTAAAACAGGTGCTACAGCGCTGTCTGTTGTCTACTGGCTATTTAAATCTAGCGGGTTTAGTGTCTCGTGTCGTAAATACAATGACGCTGGTAGAGATGATTCTGTCTGACCAATCAGTGATCTGCAGTGTTTTCACGTCACAATTTTAGTATCGGTACGGTACGCTTGGAACCTCAACAGAGGTGGTACCATTTAAAGCGAGCCGAAGCGAGCCGTACCGTACCGTACCATGCAGTGGAAATGCGCCATAAGTGAGCCGTACCGAACCGAGCCGTACCATACCATGCAGTGGAAAAGCGCCAAAGCGTGCCGTACCGAACTGAGCCGTACCGTACCATGCAGTGGAAAAGCGCCATTAATGTGCTTTTATTATTACTTCTTAGATCATGAGGGGGCTGCTACGTGGAGAAGGGCTGTTTGTCCAGCGGTGCAGGGTCCAAGAAGCCCTTACCCGAATCGATCCCACTGCGACTGCATGCAGGTGGAGTAATGCCATTGCCAGAAGAGTCTACCACTAACAGTGTATGGAGCATAGATAGAAATATGCGGTTGATTAGGTAATACACTATTCACCCCCCCAATACAAAGACACACAGGTTTGGTGGACTGGAAACACTAAATTGCCCATAGGAGTTAATGCATGTGAGAGTATCCTTGGCCCTGTTTACACATGGTATTAAGATGTGTTTTCGTCGATTGGATCACAAGTGGACGATGCTAAATACAGGCTTAAACATGGTCTAAAACTTTTTGAGCTTTTGAACATTCCTGAGGTAGTTGAAAAAGCATTCGACTGGATGCTTTCATAGTGTAAACGCTCATGTGGTAGAATGTGTTCGAACAACCACAAAACATTGTCTACTCTCCTCCTACTGACCTAATACGTAAACATTATGGGAAGAGCTCTAGCCAGATGGGATTTAAACTTTGTCGGCTGAAGACCCAAGTTTGGTTTGAAGACGAAAAACGTACCAAACACAATGTTCTCTCACCATTCCTGCTTTCTAACACACACTCCCTGCGTTCAGCTTGTCTTGTAGCTGTCAGAGCAGAAACGAAAGCTGCTGTTCTCTGTGTTTTTCAATCTTCTCCTTCATTCCGTCATTCATATGTACATTGGATGAGCTTATGTCGTCCATTGGACTGAACGATCTGAAAAAGCCCATACATTTACCTGCCCATAGACCCTCCTCTCAAAGAAATCAGGACAGAAGTCGTTGAAAGTGGACAAAAGAGACAGATTTAAACACCAGGTGTAAACGGGAATTTGTCTCCCTCGTCTACTTGTGATCTGATCGACCAAAACACTGCTTAAACAGGTGGAAACAGGGCCCTAGTAGTACTGGGGTTGCACAAGTTAGTGCACTTCCAGTGCTGGGTTACATCAGGAAGGGCTTCCGGAATAAATCCTGTGTCGAAAAAGCCTTATTCAGACTGTCAGGCCAAACCCAATTTTTTTTGCATATCTAATTGGAATCTGATCATATTTAGCAAGTGTGAACAGCAAAAAAAAAAAAAAAAAAAAAGATTCAATGTTTTGCAACTGGTCAAAAACACAATTTTCCCAAGATTAGTAAAGAGGACCTCAACATTCAAAAGTTATTATGAGACACAAATGATCAACACAGACTCTGGTACATATTGGTTTAAAACTTTATAGGTCTATTCTTAGTTACCACTGTGCTGTCTGCAATGTCATCTGTGTTGCCACTAAAATCAGTAAGGTCAATCACCACAGATGCAGTTCTCTCAGAGTTGGCTCCTGCTTCAGGTGCACTTTGTGACTGGCACAAAGGAGGTGGCGATTCCTGTGCGGGTAATTGTTGTCATTTACACCACAACACACTTTTACATTTAAGCATTATCAAAGAAAATGATTACAAACCTGGTATAATTCTGCTAATGGCAGAACGTACAGCCTACTCCGGGCCAAGAGCTTGCTTTAATTCTTTGACACAAGTAACCTGAAGCTTCTGTAATTTCTTTCCTCTGTCAGCCTTGGCTAATTCATATCCAGTCAAATTCAGGCTGACATCTTGGAAACTTTGACAGATACATTGTTTGAAATCTGCCAATCTCCAATTCATTTGGATTTGGGAGACTTTTTCTTTACATGTGTCATCCACAGGGCTACCTAGAGATGTTTTGAAAGAAAAAATATATATTATTACTGTATTATTATAAAAAATAATAATAATTAAAAAAATGTCATAATTCACTGTGCCATTACCAAATCCAGTTCGTGTCATTTTTCTTCGTTCTGTCACTGTAGGTAGCTTTGTAAAGGATGGGCCAGGAAGCAAAAACAGACCAACATTCCAACAAAGGTTTTCTCGTCTTCCGGCTGTACCTTTAAAACAGAACATAAAAGACTAAAATGAAATAATAACTGAAATAAATTAAATAAGAGAACCCTCTGATCAATGTGTAAGTTTTACCAGTTTGATATCCTTTTCGAAAAGGAATAATGAGAAATTGAAAGACAGTTAATTTTTTTTATTATTATTATTTATTTAGTTTAACACTGGTCAATGAGATTTCGGCTTGACTTCGAATGTCTACAAATTTATAAACCGAGATCAGGTAAAAGACACTTGCTCATGGTTTCAGAGATTGTTTATACTTAAATCACGTGACTTTGGCAGTTTGATAGGGGCTCTGAATCACTTGTTCGAAAAAAAAAATATTCGGAAAGGTTTTGAAGCTTCACGAAGCATGTTCGAAGCTTCGAAAGCCCTAATCAACACCAATGAAGACTAATCAGGGCACTTGCACTTTTACTGTAGCCTGCAGAGGTTGTGTCCTACGTAGCAACAGCTTTCGAAATAAGACACGTGTTCCCGTACAACTTTACAATGCTTTGGTAATGCACCCCTAGTCGATCCTATCACTGGGAATTCACAACATGCCGATTTTTTTTAAATCATTTTCAAACAATTATGGGACTATTTTTTATCTGCACATCAATTACCAAATTCTTGACATTATAGGCTACATTTAATATTATAGTATTAGGTCTATTTCAAGTGTTTCCAGCACCAACATAAAAACAACATCAAATTGTACTGAGATTGAAAGGAGAAAATGCGAAGGCTATGCATCCCAATGAGTATGAATGGTAAAGAAAGCTTTTCGAAACTCAGAATCAGGTTTCGCAAAAGATATAAAGTTAGGCCTATAGACTTACCTGAGTGTCGAGACCTCGAAAAAGCCTCCTTGTAGCAGCAAGCAAATTCTCGTTCGATGAACTCTGCATAAGTTCCATTCTTGCTTTATTTGCGACATTAAAAATTCGATCAAAGGCAGAAACTGCCGCATCTAGCGTTCCCTGCTCTGATGAAGCTGCTTCTTCCTCCATCTTACACAGACAGCTTTGCAGGCGCCAAAAGTGAGAGCATCTGATGGGAAAACCGCTGACGGTTATTGTTGATATAAATAAATAAAAAAAATAATTTTTTATATAATTTTTTTTATTGTTGACATCAGGAATTGAATTTTTGATAGCTGTAATTGTATTTTCTCTAGTGAAATGTCACAAAAAGGCTGCCATTCAAAATCAATTGTTGATATCAAGAATTGATTTCTTACTGGTAAAAAAATATATTTTTGATATCTGAAAATGTATTTCTGATATCAATATAATTTCAGATATCTAAAATGGCTTTCTTACTAGTAACAATCACATTCATGATATCAGAAATGAACATTGTCACTAGTGAAAATGGAATTATTGATATCAGAAATTAACATTGTTACTATAGTAGCAATTCAATTGTTGATATCAAGAATAGACATTTAAACTAGTGACAATTGAAGTCTTGATATCAAAAATTAAGGTTTTTACTAGTAAGAATTGTATTTCTGATTTGTGAAATTGGAATTTCAACCAGTAAGAAATCAATTCTTGATTTCAACAATTGATTTTGAATGGCAGCCTATGGTGACATTTCACTAGTGAAAATACAATTACAGTTATCAAGAATTATAGTTTTTACTAGTTGAAATTCAATTGTTGATATCAAGATTTATCATTTTAACTAGTGAAAATGTACGTTGATATCAAAAATTGCCATTGTCAGGCCAAATATTATCCCTAATATCAAGAATTATCATTTTAACTAGTGAAAACTGAATTGTTGATAACAAGGATTCATATCCTGGAAATGCATAAAAGTTCAAATGGCTTGCCATAAACAAGGATGCGCGAGGACGACTCAGCTGTTTGCTCTGTGTACACTGTCCCAATGCAACACAGCGGAGTATCCAAGTGGGATGTGCTTTGCCTCCTGAACTCAGCTCATTGTAGGCAGCTGAATACAGATGTTTAGCCTTTGATTAGTCCTTGAAAGGACAGAGTCCTTGATCATCCATATTTGACCATGCAGTTCAATTATAGAATTCATAAAACTATAGAAAGTCTCATGAAAATGGAACATTTATATTAGCAAAATACAGTATACATTTTTGCTAATGTTCATTATACAATATACAGTGGTCCCAAAAAGTATTTTTACACTTCAGCTACACACACAAAAAAGATGAAATCTGATTTGCAATATTAAACCCAAGTAGCCCAAGTTTGTCTATGTAATTTTTGCAATGACTTTCAGCAACTAGTCTTTAAGCAATTATTTTTGTTAATATATGAAGTTTGTGCAGTATTTGCACATTTATTCATTATTTATTAAGTAACTTTTTACAGCTCAAAAAAAGGCAAACTACAGCTACAGGTTTTATTTTATATGCAAAAGAAGAAGAAGAAGAAGAAGAAGAAGAAATGCATAGAAAACAAAAAGCTCACCGGAAAAAAATAATACATTGACTACAACATAATCAGTTATTAATATTTTGTTGGTTCTCTGTATGTTCATATTTATAATGTTTTTGTATGACAGCCTGGCCAAAATTACATCTGCACAATTTGGCATGTTTCATTGCGTTATCCCAATAAAACAATAGATTCCAAGCATAACTATGCAATATGCTTACACAATATTTAACACATTTTGAATAATATTTGGATAAAGGGTGAAGATATACATTTTCCTAAACCGAACATAACTTTTTGGCCACATTCACACACGTTTCATAATAGAAACTAGATCGACGTGATGGGAGATGGTGCAAATCTACTCTTAATCTTTTGTTCATGCATTCTATACCTGCACTGATAATCCCTACACAAATAAGCAATGAACTAATATAAATGCAACAATAACAATACAGCGGGTCAGCTGTCACTTGCAGTAACCATGATAGCATGTCATCCTGTGGTAATAGCCAGTTTATCCTTCAGTTGCAGAAATGAATTGCAGCACCAGCTATCTTTTTCAAGTACATGAGTGGAGTGAAAGCTGAAAGCATTATATTTCTGCAGTGACAAGATTATTTTTAAAGGTAACATCAAATAAAAGCCTTTTAAATTGATCCATTTGCACAAAAATGTTCACCTCACAACCTGACTGATCAATGCCAATTTCAGAGTATTTGTTATATTATTTTCCTGCCGATATATCATCATAGCACTGAATGTATATTAGGTAGGGTTTTTTTTTTTTTTTTTTGCTTAGACAGTTAAATGTTAGTGTGCATTTTTGCTTGATTGTCTCTTTTAGAGGTCTGTACGGGCTTTAAACACTGTTACGTTTCAGTATGTATTCTTGCAAATGTGTTGTGTATGCCTGTTGTATATGGCCTCCTGAAGTTAATTGCTTCCATGTAAAAGTCTTTAGTTTTCACTGTTATGCTAATGATACTGAGTTCTATATTTCTTTGCGCCCTGACGTAACTTACCAATTCACAAAATGATGGAATGCATAGCTGATATAAAAAAATAATGGATTACTGGTAATTTCCTACTACTTAATTCTGAAAAAACAACAACAACCAGAGATTTGAATTATTGAACCAAAAACCTCTGCACATAATATCCTAAAATACTGTCTAACACTTGATGGATGTTCTGTCAAGTCTTCGTCGTCGGTTAGGAACCTAGGTGTGTTCTTTGATACCAATCTTTAATTTGAAAGTCTAATTTCTAGCATCTGAAAAATCACATTCTTCCATCTTAAAAAATATATATAAACTACGACATATGCTCTCAATGACAAATGCGGAAAAGTTAGTTCATGCGTTCATGACCTCAAGGCCAGGGCCGGCCCGCGGAATAGGCAAATGCTTGGGGCCCCAAAATGACTGAACGAGTGATTTATTATTATAATTTTTTTACTAATACTATTTTAATACTATGAATTCAAAAATATTACCAAATAAAGCAAAAAACAAACCAAAAAACAAATCCCCCGACTCATCTCAGTCCTCCACATCGATCTTACGCCGCCCAGCAAGAGCTCAAGTCCGTCAGAAATAGAGCGCACAATCAGTTTACTGTAGGGAATTTGTTGTGTCGCGTCATCTTTCGCCGCATTCAATGTAGACAGCATTACTTTTGTTTGAGGGTGCTTTACACACTCAGGCACCCCCGTAGAAGTCGGTCTAGCTGTTCGCGCCAGGTCTAGACATGGTGAAAGTTACCTGATTGTGACGGATGGCCGAATTTACATGATGCTATAAATTAGCATCATAGTCTGCCATAGATACAGTGTCACATACTTCCCATAACACCTGATGTACTTGTTACATCGTAAGAAGAATGGCATATTAGTCTCTCTGTTTATCCCGAGGTTTGCCGTAGTCAGCCGGATCTGGGCCGTATCCAGATCAGATGGTGGACCTGCGCCTAGACACGACCACAACGCATCCCTGAAGTGTCAGCAGAGATTGTGTCAACTAGACTCTCCCCTGTGAAGGGGAGAGTCATCGACACGACAGCCATCGGCACTGATCCTCAGCAAACCCGTCTCCATACCGCCGTGTAGTCAAGACCACCTTTGTCGAGTCCAAGACAAGTCCAAGACCAGGACTAGTCGAGTCCAAGTCAAGACCGAGTCCAAAGAGGTTCGAGTCCGAGTCAAGACCGAGTCCAAAAAGGTTCGAGTCCGAGTCAAGACCGAGTCCAGGACAGGAAAAAAAAAAGTCTGCTAAAAAAATATAGGCTATAGCCTATAGAAATTAAATCACTATGTAATAATGAAATAATGAATAATTTTAATTTTATTTAAAATAATTGACAAATTCAAATTCAAAAAAAAAAAATAAAAAAATTATATAGGCCTAAAGGAGCACACACATTCGTTTCGACTGTCTGATCAGCCTCACATTCTGTTCCTGTCAATCATACACGCGATGTCAACCAATTAAACTGCATGAGGGAAGGCCGAGCCAACTCACAGACACACACACACACACAAGAGATGCGGAAAAACCGCGGATCGGGCGGATGACGTGACGAAAAATAATATTTTAATTAAATTCAGGCGGGTGGCGGCTGAAGCAATCAAATGAAAAAAGTTTGCCACTAAGCAAACCTGCAAGTTATGAGCTGGGTTATTTTGTTTCGATATTTGCTATATTTTAAAACAGCCAGTCATTGGAGCCTAACGTTACCACTCGTGGAATAGGCAAAGAAAGAAAGGTAAGAAAAAAAGTCGGAAACCTTTGCCCATTAATTAGATGTGCAAGGCAAGCAGGCTAGTTTTCGGGGTGTTATGGACAATCAAAAAATGTGAATATTCACGTTGCACTAGCGGTGGACTTTCAGCGAGTTTATTTAAACATTTATTTTTTAAAGAGCCGTTTGTGAGTCAAAAGAGCCGGCTCTTTTCAGTGAGCTGAGCAAACGAGCCCGTTCACGAAAAAGAGCCGGCTCTTTTCAGTGAGCTGAGTGAAACGAGCCGGCTCACGAAAAAGACCCGAAATGCCCATAGTTATTAAGTGGCCAGTGTTTCACTTTCCCTCCAATAATATTTTGTTTTAATATCGCGGCGACGTATGTGTGATTACTGGGAACATAATAAAGACTCCTGGACTCGGTCGAGACCAAAAGCCATATTTGGCAAGACCAGTGGCCGAGACCGAGACAAGTCCGAGTCCGAATACCAGCGAGTCCGAGACAAGTCCGAGACCATAGAAAAACGGTCTCGAGTCCGGACTCGAGTCCAAGACCGGACTCGAGTACTACAGCCCTACCGCCGTGACTCAGACCTTCAACCAGATGGAAATGAAAGCTTTAGTGTAAGTTCTGCCGGGAAGACTCAATTGTTACGTCACTTATTACCTTCTCATCTATCCAATCATGTTCTAATACTTGTAGTATAAAAGATCGATCCTTACACATGTCTGAGTTCGCAGATGCTGACGCTTTCATTCACCTCCATCCTCCCCACCACCACCAGGATGGTCCCTTCCCATACCATCCAGGGGGTCGGCTGCGCCCCTGCCTTCGTTTTCAGGCAGGAAATGCAGATTCCGTACCCTTGGATTACGAGCTGACGGGGTCTACGCCAAAGAATTTTATATCATAATATTTGCTTGCTGGGCTGTTAATAAATGTGTACTTGTTTCGGTATTTTGCCTCCCAAGTCTTTCTGGTAGAACTGGATAAAATTCTGAATGTTCCAATCCAATCTGACTTCTGACCTGTAATGCTGTAATCACGCACTGTTCGTTTGTTGGCCAGAGGAGAACTGGCCCCCGACTTAGTCTGGTTTCTCCCGAGTTTTTTTTTTTTTCTTCTCCATTCTGTCACCTGATGGAGTCTGGGTTCCTTGCCACTGTATTCAACAATATTACTGATCTGCCTGTATTGACACCATTGTATGAGAACTGAACTGACCTGGATGATGACATCACTGTTTCCCCCAGAGCTGCTGTATAGATAAATTAACTAAATTAATAACTAATGATTTTTACAACAGAAATGAATCAACACTGAACTTACTTAAGCTGGACATTGACACTATTTTCATCTAGAGCTGCTGTACAGCCAAAACAAACTTTGTTGCATTATTTTCCTGTTAAAACTGTAAAGCTGCTTTGAAAGAATCTGTATTTTAAAAGCACTATATAAATAAAGGTGACTTGATTTGAATTGACTTGACTTGTGCTTCCTGAAGAGGCTGACATCTGATTTTTGCAGACTAATTAATGCGTCTTTGTACATTTTTAATCTGGCCAGATACAGGAACGTTTTATATTCCTCACCAGCCCTTTTGTGTGTGGTAGTATTTGTTTCACACAGGTGAGATGCACAGGTATGTGTAGGTACGTTTTGGATTTCTATTGATTGAGATGCTCGCCCTCAGTCCTCCTTTTTTGTGAACTGTACGAGATGAATGGGAAGCCATCAGGGAGATATCAAGATAAACATTAAAGTAGTTCAAGGCTGACAGGTAAATAAGAGTCATCCATCAAGCACAAAACTACTTACATGCCTTGTCAAAGGAATGTGGAGCCTGGCACTGTGTAATACAAGCCAGCAAACTCTAGTCAAAACTCATGAAAGCCATCGAATGCACAAAGGGCACTTTTATTTAGTGATGATGCTTGCTTGTCCACAGATTTCACAGCTCAGACTTACCTGTCTTTACAAAGAATTGGAGTGAGTGTGAGGTACTCTCGATCTATAGCTCACACTGACCTCCAAAGACCACCCTTATCCATTCAGCATATCACATACAGCCTTTGTCTGAAATACTTTACTTAACCTTGATATATAAATTCTATATATATTACTGTAATTGTAACTGTAACTGTCCAGATTCTAAAAACTGTCCACATACAGTCTCCAGCATTCTGTTCAATGCCATGCAGTTATGTACAGGATTTTATTGCCTCCACTGAGCCAATTTATTTGAGATACAATGTAAAATAGAGACCAATGTATTCTGTTCAATGCAATGCAGTTATGTAGAGGATTTTATTACCTCCACTAAGCCAATTGATTTTAGATACAAGGTAAAATAGAGACCAATGTAACACCAATTCGTTAAATCTCCCAAAACTTTCATAGTCTTTAACATTAACAAGCCAACAATATTAGCAATGAAGTTAAGTTTTATAAAAATAAATAAATAAATAAATAATTACTGTGACAACCATTCATTTCATTTTGACTTTCAGTTGTATATAAAAAAGCACTCAATGAAAATGGGTTAGTTCACCTAAAATAAATGTATAAATAAAAGAAATAAAAGAAAAGGAATTATTTTAGCATTTATTTACTCATCCATGCAACGCAAGAGGAGAGCATGAGAGGGTGGTGATTGTGACTGTCAAGATGTTGGATCCTATAGCATGTGTTGCATGCTAAGTATTGTAGGACAATTGAAGCAAAAGAGCTTGGAACACTTCACTGTTATAATGTAGTTTAAACAAAATGCAAGTGCAGCAGCCATGCACAATATCTACAATTCTTAACATTATTTCCTAGAGGATGTCTATATGCTCATTAACAAGAGCAAAATGATAACATCAAAAGTATATCCACATCCTTTAAACAAATATTCACTATTATTTTTTTTATAAAACCTGAGGAAATCATATTTTGATCCAAGGTAAGCTCCATCCCTGCTTACAAGTTACTTTGAATGATGAGGACTTTGAACACATTATTATTTAAAAGTTCTGCATTAGGGTAATGACTAGCAAGAATCACAATATGACATAAATTAGCAAGACTATGCCAATGGCACTGTAATTCTCTATCTCTGCCACTGTAATTGCTCTCTAAGGTCACATATCTATACTTGCACTGACAAACAAATAAATGAACCAAAATTATGTGGTGTAAAGCTGAATTTTTCTCAGGAAGACCTGTTAAAGTTTCTGGATCCATCTGAAACCCCTTTCTGTCAGTCATATTCAGTGTTATATTGATTAACAAATGGAGTCACACTTGGGAGTCCAAATTATCTCTGAACCAATGAAATTGGCGAGTGGAATTTGCATGCCAACCCACTTCCCCTTGCATATGGGTATATTAAGATGGCGGCATGTATCCACTCATTAGATTTTTGCTTCAGAGCTGAGTGGTTGTCTTTGTTACAGTGATCACTCTTTCAGTTACCTCTAAATGAGCTTGTGAAACCTCTCACTGGAGATCAACGTGCGGCACATTCATTGCGATTGAAGGCCATGATCACTGTCTCACATGTCTGGGCCACTTGCACGCTGAGACAGCATTTGTGAATGGATCATGTCCTCATTGCGAGAATATGACCTTGGTGACGCTGTGATCACAACTCTACTTCCTCATGAAGAGTAGAGTCCTCTCTGCTTTTACCCAGCCCGGTTCCTTTGTACAGTACAGGGCTGCGGGGGTTAACACTCTGAGAGATCTGAGGGTTACAGTGGGAGCTCTTCAGCCGGACCAGTCCCCACGGACCCCCCACTCTTCCAGCCCTTTGCATGCCATCGAGCTTCCAGATGATGGCATGGGTCCCTCACATGGCGGACCCAGCATGTCATTCGTGTCCGAAGACCAGATGTCGATAGCTGCTTTGGAGAGTGAGCTATTGCCCTCTGGGGATGAAGACGAGCCTCAGCTTCTCCCCTCTGGGGTTATCGCTTACCCTGAGTCAGATTCAGAGGTGACAGCCATGCTTATCCAGGCTGCCATGGGCATCGGGCTTGACCTGACAATTGCGGTTGGACAACTGGTTCCTGGGTGCGGGGCGTGATTCACAGCTGTGTCCTGCCCAAGTGGCTTTCTTCCCAGAGGTGCATGAGAAGGTCCAGAAGTCATGAAAGGCACCTTTTACTGCATGAAGCCACTTCACTGCCTCCTTCACTCTCACTACCCTCAATGGCTGGGCCGACAGGGGGTATGTGGAGATTCCAAAGGTGGAGCGTGCAATTGCGGTGCACTTGTGTCCGTGGCTCCCATCCAAGGTCTGTAAGCTGACGTCAACCCTGGCTGCTAAGGCTTACAGTGCCGCTTTGCAGACCACCTCTGCCCTGGATGCGATGACCATCCTGCAAGTGCATCAAGCCAAAGCACTCAAAAAAACCTGCACAAGTGTAGTTCTGAGGCGGGGTTGATGCAGGAACTGTGCACGATGACCAAGGTCACAGCTTGGGCCCTCGGCCAGACGATGCCCACCTTGGTGGTCCAGGCTCTGTCTAAACCTTGCTGAGATGCGGGATGCCGACAAAGTGCATTTTCTCAATGCCCCCCATCTCGCAAAGTGGCCTCTTTGGTGACAATGTCGAGGACTTTGCCCAGCAGTTCTCAGCAGTCCAAAAGCAAATTAAACACATCTTGCCCCGGCGCGATACCACCACCACCAGGCCGCCGTGGGCTGCCCCCCAGTTCACTCGTCACCAAGGGCGTTCCATTACGGCTTCTATACCTGTTCCGGTACGGCCAGAAACAACATCCCGGCTGCAAAGTTGAGCGTCCCATAGCCTGTCCCCCAGGCTGCCGTTAAACCCTCTAATCATTCATCAAATCTGCCCTGGGACAGGCGACCCAGAGATGGAGGGAACTGCTCTGAACCAGGAGGTTGTGATCATACCACTCCTTCCCCCAGAGGAGGGCAGGTGTGTAGAATCTTTTGTTCCATTTAAAAGAGTGATTTTATGTTCCGCAGTAACGTCGCTCAGATTGATGCATATGAGTCCTCTTCAGCACTGGCTGAACAGCCGAGTCCCAAGATGGGCATGGTGCTGCGACACACTTTGTGTGACCATTACACCAATCTGGCACCGAACTTTCAGCCCTTGGTCAGACCTTGCCTTTCCTTGGACGGCAGGCATACATCAACTGCCAAGGCAGTTTGCGCTCATGTCGCCTGTCACAACTCGCCTGTCATCTAGTCCTCTGGAGTCAGCAGCGGCTCAAGTTGCCCCATGCCATTCACATGCATTCTCACGACAACTGACGCTACTGGGAAAATGGAGACTCCATTTCTAGGTGGGTCCAGCTGATCTGAAGTGGATTCGGGGATGCACAGGTAGACCTTTTTGCCTATCAGATAAGTTGGTTTTATTGCTGTTAAAAATGTGGTCAAGACAGAGAAGACAGAAACAGACTTTAAAACAGACTTTGCTGCATTAATCTGATCTATAAATGAACATGCATCCCAGAAAATTGTGTGAATGATTGTGTAGTGTTTTTAATTCTATTTTTTTTTTTTTTATACTGTGTATTTTATGATAGAACCAACGGTCAATGTAACCTCACCTATACCATGTTTGGTCTCTATAAATTGGTACTTTGAAGATCGAAATGATTGTGTACATGATATGCCGATAGCTGCACAACATATTAGTATTACAAGAATCTTTCTTAGTTTCTTCATCAGAAACCAATCCAGCTGCACATGCAAATGAGCACGCTTAAAACAAAGATTCATAAATCAACCACAGAGGAATTTTCCCGCTTGGAAATTCCACCCTTTTCATTGGTCAAGCAAACCCGGAGAGCTTTCTCAGGCTTTATTAGAGACAAATTCACAGTGACCCTCCTCTCTCTTCTTCTGGCTCTCTACTGCTGCTTCTTCGGGGTGATTTCTGTGGTGACCAACGCCTGCTATGCTTTCACTCTCCCAAAGGAGTCAGACTGTATTTTCTTCAATCTAACTCAGAAGAAAACTGCAACCTTACCATCACTGAATGGGCAACGATCAACTCTTGGCTTTCTTGGTACGTTCAGGGTGCCGTGCTGTCCTGCATGGCCTCAGCAGGCCCCAGGGCCTCTAATGCTAATGGCGGACCTTGAGTTCTCCAGCCTGAGATCGGAAATCCGATTTATTGAGGCTCTACTGGAGGACGCTGTCCTTCGACAATAACTGCTCCTCTCCCGTCTGGAAACGCTGCACCGAGAAATTCCATCAGGATCTATCATTTCAACGCCTCATGATTCTAACAGTTTGACTGCTCATGCGTCCTCTACCTGGTCTTCCGTGGTGAAAAAGAGAAACAGGTTGTCTTTACCTCTGTTTGCTCCCGAGGACGATGATTTCTCCATCCCGGTCAGCAATTTCTTCGCACCGCTCCAGACACTCCAGCCACTCCAGCCAGAAGGCCAACTAGAGCAACCTATTGCTGTGCAAATGCCGCTCGGCCCGGAAATGCAGCATTAAACGGACTGCTGGCCTTTGTCATAGAAGAAGAAAACGTGACATCTCTCCTTCTTCTTCCCCCTCCCCTGTTAAAATCCGAAAACGTTGCCGTCGTCATTCTCCCTCCAGTGTTTCCGGCTTCGAGAATGCCTTTCTCATGACACAGTATCTGGGAGAAAAATCGGCTTCTACATGATGCTTTCATGTCAAACGCTCCGACGATGACTGATGACGTCATACACCTGGGTTCCCCTTCAATGTTTCCAAACCCGGTGGCAATCATCTCTGGGGAGACTACACTGCCCTCTTGCCTTCTGGAGACAAAATCCCCTGTTACCTGTACTCTTCCTGCCAATCTTGCTGTGTTCTCATATAAGGACACTCTTTCTCCACAACTTATTTTTCTTGGGGACTCAATAGTTAAAGAAATTAGACTACCAGAAGCCATCACATGCTCACTTAGTGATGGTAAGTTCAGTGATTTTGTCCTCCTTCTACCAAAACTTATTGATCTTCACCTTTCTGTAAAATCAGTCATTGTACATGCTGGGGCAAATGATGTAATGGATAGGCAGTCAACAAAACTGTACCAAGATTTTGAGAACCTTTGTTTTAAAGTTGATTCCCTAGGTAAACAACTCATCATAGCAGGTCCTATTCCATTGCCCTCTAGGGGATGTGAGTTTTTTAGCCGCCTTTTTGGATTGCACATATGGTTAAAACATTTTTGTATTGCTGCTGGTTTTAATTTCATTGGAAATTTTGATTATTTTTGGACTAGATATGATCTGTTTGGAAGAGATGGCCTTCATCCAAATAGAGAAGGAGTCAAAAAATTTACTTTTATCCTTTTAAATTACATGGCCTTTGGTATACATTGACAGTTTTTCCAGCTAGACACTCTCCCTGTGCCCTCAGATATTTCCCAATCTATAAGTTATGAAGGTCCTGCTGGAAATGATAATCCCTTCTGTCTCTGTCCATCTAGTGCTAGCGTCCCAAACTGGCCTATCCCAGTAATAATAAGTGATAGGAGAAATCGATTACATCCAGCCTATGGGGTAAATCTGGCAAATCTTCAAAGAGTAACTAAACAAACTCAGATTTTTAAAGCAGATCACATCACCATAGTGAAATTTGCTCTTTTAAATATCAGATCTTTACTTAATAAGTCCTTTTTAATCAATGATCTCATTTGTGCAAATAACCTTGATTTCTTATTTTTAACTGAAACTTGGTTAGACCTGGCAAATAATGTGTCCACCCTCATTGAATCAGCCCCCCCTAATTATAATTTTATGAGTGCCATTCGTTCTAACAAAAAGGGAGGTGGAATAGCCACAATTTTTAATTCAACTTTTGAATGCAAACAGTTATCTTTTGGCGAGTTTGTTTCTTTTGAGTATTTGAGTGGAATTATTAAGGGTTCTCCTCAAATTCTATTGCTGGTCATCTACAGACCACCAAAGCACTCCCCTAGAGTTTTTCTTGATGAACTAGGTGAACTATTTTCTTTTATTTGTTTAGAGTTTGATTGTGTTTTAATATCTGGGGATTTCAATTTGCACGTTGACAATCCAGATAACAACTATGTCAGTGAACTATTCTCACTGCTTAACACATTTAACCTAACTCAACATGTACAGGAGAAAACACACTCCCTTGGTCACACACTTGACCTGGTGATCACAAGGGGTATTGATATTTCTGTGACTGTAAAGGATATAGCATTGTCTGATCATTCCTGCATTTTCTTTGATGTTTCCATGTCTCCTCATAAGTCTAACACCTCTGTGATGATAGAAAAAAAGAAAAGATTTATTAATGATCACACCAATGCTCTCTTGGAACAAGTTTTTCACTCTAAATTTTTGAGCCACACATCAAAATCAGTAGATGATTTGATGGATCATTTTAATTCATAAATGGTAGATATTATGGATAATACAGCACCACTAAAACTTAAGAAAGTCAATAAAAAACAGAAAGCTCCATGGAAGCTTAATTCAACAGTTAAGCTTTTGAAGAGAGAATGTAGGAAGACAGAAAGACAGTGGCGAAAAACCAAACTCCCAGTACACTATAATATCTACAAGGAAAAGCTTAACATTTTTAATACTTTAATACTGCCACCTCAATTCATCTCGACCATAAAGTGTAATGAGTTTGCGGGGTTTTTTTTTCAAATCCAAAATTGATCAAATTAGATTGAACATAATACATCAAAAGCATATTACTATGCAACCAGAACAAATATCTACAGGAACATTAAACAGGATGGCTAACTTCAGTTTGATCGATACTGAAACACTTAATAAAACAGTACAAAGCCTCACCTCTTCCACTTGTACACTAGATACTCTACCCAGCACCTTTTTAAAATCTGTTTTTCATATTCTAGCACCAGAATTGCTTAACATAATAAATTCATCTTTACAAATGGGCACATTTCCTAAATCCCTAAAGACTGCTGTTATAAAACCACTTCTCAAAAAGAATAACTTAGACATATCCATATTAAGCAACTATAGGCCCATTTCAAACCTACCGTTCATCGGCAAAATTATTGAAAAAATTGTTTTCAATCAACTTACATCTTAACACTTAATAACTGCCTAGACGATTTTCAGTCAGGTTTCCGGACTCACCATAGCACAGAAACCGCTCTTGCTAAAGTCACAAGTGACATCCGGCTAAATACAGATGCAGACAAGATGCATCTTAGTATTCCTGGATCTCAGTGCGGCTTTCGACACTGTTGACCATTACATATTGCTTCATCGACTGGAACATTGGGTTGGTTTCACCGGTGTTGTGATCAGCTGGTTAAAATCGTATCTTAGTGACAGGAGTTTTATTGTTAAAATTGGAAATTGTTCCTCAACACTAACATCTTTGACCTGTGGAGTTCCCCAGGGCTCAATTTTGGGTCCACTGTTATTTAATCTTTATATGCTACCACTTGGTAAACTCATAAAGAAAAATGTAATCTCTTACCACAGTTATCCGGATGATACACAAATTTATTTACCTCTAATGCCTAATGACTATACCCCCCATTGAAACTCTCTGTCAGTGCATTGAAGAAA
Organism: Rutilus rutilus; assembly: GCF_951802725.1. NCBI lineage: Eukaryota > Metazoa > Chordata > Actinopteri > Cypriniformes > Leuciscidae > Rutilus > Rutilus rutilus. The sequence goes on along the minus strand of NC_140214.1, from coordinate 32,035,127 downwards.
TAGATACTTGGATGTCACAGAACTTTCTCCAGCTCAATAAAAATAAAACTGAGGTTATCGTTTTTGGAAGAAATGAGGAAAGAGGTAAAATCTCTACCCTGCTCGAAACAAAGGGCTTAATAGCAAAGGAAGTGGTAAGAAACCTTGGTGTCCTAATAGATAACAATCTAAATTTTAATAGTCACATAAAAACAATCACAAAATTAAAACTTAAAAATATTAATAAACTTAAAAGATTCATGTCTAAGGAGGATCTTGAAAAGATCATACATGCTTTTATTTCTAGTAGGATTGATTATTGTGATGTGCTTTTAACAGGACTCTCCAAAAAGACTTTGAAACCGCTCCAAATGGTACAGAATAGTGCAGCCAGGATCCTTACAAAAACCAAAAGAATAGATTATATTACTCCAATTTTAAAGTCCTTACACTGGCTCCCAATTAGATACAGGATACATTTTAAGGCACTCTTATTAGTTTTTAAGTCAATAAAGGGGATGGGACCTAAATACCTTCATGATATGTTTCAACAGTATACTCAACCAAGACCCCTTAGATCACAACATAAACAGCTTCTTCTAAAACCTATTGTCAGGACAAAACAAGGGGAAGCTGCTTTTATCTACTTTGGCGTCCATCTCTGGAACCAGCTTCCAGAAAACATTAAAAACGCTCCAACTATCAAAATTTTTTAAACTAGATTAAAGACCAAGCTTTTTTCAGATGCTTTCTGCAGTTAATGCGTAATAAATAAATATATTAACAGACTCTTTGTTGGTGTTTTATATAGAATTTTAATTATTTTGTACTATTGCCAAAATTGAATGTAGTTCCATATTTTTATTTTTTTATTTTTATATTTTTGTGTGAAGCGCATTGCATTGCTGCTGTGTATGAAATGCGCTATACAAATAAAATTTGCCTTGCCTTGCCTTGCCAGGGCAGCAGGCCTTGACTCACAACCAGCCATGTGCTCATTCAGGAGAGAGAGGACTCTCTCAACCACAACAGAATCAAGGACAACCTCAGGAGTTTGGCACAACGTCTTCATTCAATACAGAAGAAGTCCATCGCAACTCCCACCATTTGCTCTGCGTGTCCTCTCCGGCCCAGGAATCTGCACTCCAGCCATGAGAACAGAGTCGAACTAACCATGCAAGTTCATCATATCTTCTTCATCCAGCGGAGAAGAAAACGATTGCAACTCCAACATTTGACACTCAACAACTTCAATGTTCAACCACTTCAAGAATTGTGTCCACTGCACAGACAATGCAAGTATCAATTTAATGAGGTACTCTGAAAATTATAAGCTTATGGTTCTTTTCATAGTTCTATGAACTACTCTCCCCCAAACTCGGTTTTGCTGTTTGCGTTCGCACTGGCCAAGTGGCCATAGGAACTGGTAGGAGGGGTAAGGGAGTGACGCAAGCACATGCAGTGTGCAGTGCAGTCACTGCAGTGACTTTTATTTTGACGGCGTGACGGACCTTTATTTTGGCGGCGCTGAGAACGCCAGAGCAAACAATGCTCGCATTCTCTGTGTTTATTAGTTAGCGATCTGTCTAACAGTACTGTTTAATATGTTATTAGATAGAACTGTTACAGAAAGTAGACAGTATATGAAAAAAAGGTTATTAGCCTATGCCGTGTGGTTGATGTCCAGTGTTGCTAGCTGGGCAGATAAACTAACATAATCATGTTTGGCTTGGTCCCCTCAAAGTTGCGTTGGATTTTCTCTTCAGCATAAAGGTTTAGAGACCCATCTATCACACTTTTCCATGTTTGTATAGTTAGTTTCTGGAGTAAATATATAGGCTATAATCTGTGTGTTTACATTATAGCTGTTTTAAAAATGGCGGGTGCTGGTGTTCCGCGTGCGTTCGGTCATCAGCGTACACTAACGTCACGGGTAGTTCCTATAGTGCTGGTTTAGACCCTACTCTGAAGTAGGACCTAAATTAGTTCCTCAAAATGGAGTTCCTAGAACTAAAATCGTTCCTAGTTCCTGCGGTGCGAACACGCCGACAACCGGGTACTTTTGCCAATAGTTCTAGGAACTGTGAAAAGGTTCCTCTGGTCGGAAAGCGGCTAATATGTGTTCTTTCAAGCTGCTATAAAGAAAACGTTGAAAATATACATTAAGATGTTTATTTTATTTCATTTTGTTTACTTGCGGCAGTAAGTTTCTCCCGAATTTACCAAGAAATTACCATTCCAACGCGACATGCCGAGATCCGTCTGTTTACTGAAGTCTGTCATGACTGGTATCGTTATAAAGCTCAGAGTCTCCTGCACAACGCTATATAACCCAAATATGGGCATTTCCTTTCTATCAGTAACCAATCGTGAATGTCCAAAGGGGGATTTAAAGCTAATGACAAAATCTCATTTAGAGCTATTTGATTCTTTAACTGCCGTTTTCTCAAAATTCTTTTTTTGTCATTCTACAGTACAAACATCTCAGCCTATGTAGCACCTATGTACACCAAACTTTCCAGTTATACACTTAGCAGTATTCTGAAGATATTTCCTGAGGGATTTGTTAATAAATCATTCCTGGCCTGATTTATGTGACATTTTAATTTAAAAAAAATATGGCGAAAATCGATTTTTTAAGGCTATGGACAGTATATTTTGATTTCCTAGGTAATGAAAGCATATATCCTGAAATCCCTCTGATTTTTTATTTTTTTTCATCTTGTGTGTAAACACTTTATCATATGTTCAGGTCTATCTACCGAAAATATATGCAAAATCGTGCATATTTAATGAGATAATGCATAATTTGCATAATTAAACATACAAATTTCTAAAACATGTAATAATTGTTTTTATATATATATATACTTGTGTAAGTAATCAACTGAGGAAGTTTCATGGTGATATCTATTATTTTACAATTTTACCCTATTCACCTGTAGTGTCTCGCCTTAAATGGATCTTTTCCATAGTTCCATTTCCTGCTTCTGGTTCCATTCTATCACTCACCATTTTACCTATGTATGTATGTATGTTTGTTTAGATTAGTTATGTTTGTGATGTAGTTAATAAAACTTGTGCACAATATGTATTTGGTTCTGATTCTCTGCTTGCAACAAAGTCTATTTTACGATCTTGATCTTGTAACATGCTATAAGTGTTGTACAGGCTAAGAAATAATAATTTTTCGGTGGCCATGAAATATACACTTTTCTTAGAATAAATGAATAATGAAAAGAGTTTGTTCTACGAACTGATTAATTGATTGTAATATTAATTTAGCTACATCAAGTTAATCCAATTAACTGACCCAAATATCAATAATTAATCATAACAAGTTATGAGTTTTTATTAATATTTCCCCTTTGAGCTAAGCTTTAAAAAGTATCTCAAATCACATTTGTTTACTTGGGCCTTTCCCTGATTTATTTCACTGTTGCATTTTATTATTTTATTTCTATTATGTGATTTAATTTTTTTAGGACCTCAAGTCAGATTTCCTACTACTAGGCCAGCTTATGCTTTGAAGAAAAGTCCGTTTGCTGAGTGGTGCTCTTCCCACCGGGAAGACCCCCGGAGATGCCCGATCAGCTTTATGCTTTCCTTTCTGCAAGATACGTTGGAGCAGAGGCTGTCCCATCGTGGCATATTGTATAAAGCACTATAATAAAGGTGACTTGAATTGACATATTTCTTTAGAGTCATTGCAAGGTGGAAGGAATGCATACAATCTACAAACAAACATGAAAAGCGGAATGATCAAGGCACATGTCCTTCAAAACCATTCTGTGATCAGGCCTTTGTGGAATAATTGTTTATTGAGCACATGTTTATTCAGCTGTAATTAAAACCCTTGAAACAATTAAGAATGGAACCAGCTGAATTAATCGACTGTAATTAAATCAATTCCCCCATTGTGCTTTTAACCTCATTCAGCAAGCCAGGCAAAAGTGAAAAATTCCACAGTCAGCCGGTTTACCCATTGTCTGACGAACACATAGAAAAACTGCAATATGGCTTTTATTAGGGGTGTGATCAAAACCAGTAGACCTACATTAACCCATACCAAGTTAAAAAAATCACTATCATGTCATTCCAGAATTATCTAATTTTCTTTTAATTGTTTTTGTCCATACAATGAGAGTCACATATTCTCTTCAGTCTCTTGAGTATAAGTAATTACTTTGTGACCGATAAAAAAGGATGTTCTGTATAGTGTGAATGTGTGTAGTATGAATGTAATCTGGACGTACTACCATGTTGCCCTAATCACTTGACCTGATTATGGTCTGCATCACTGCCATTAACAAATTCTCACCTGTGGCCTCATGAGATTGTAAAGTATCTTCAGTATCTTGCTGGAAGAAGTAGGTCATTTGTGTCTACTTTTTGTCTACTCTTTTATGAGTTCTGTCAATTCGGACATACTTCTTTTGTGACATACTGCTATTCACCTACCATATAGTTGGGAAGGATGCAATTTTGAATGAAGCTATGGAGCAGTTAAATCTTGAATCTTCAGGGAACCACCTGTTTAAAAAAAGAACAACAAACAGTGGAGAGTCTGCTGGCAAAAAGAGAACGCAACACATGTTATGATGGATATCATATGTTAATAAAATGGGAGTCAACACTGGCTTGGCTTTTCAGAGATGGCGAGAACTGAGGGATTTGAAATGTAAAAGCGGAAGCTGGCAGAGATGGCGTTTTTATTACTCAACAGGTGAGTAATATATAGGCTAATACTGAACAGATAAATTGCCATATCTAACAGAGTTCATTGTAAAGCACTATCAATTGTGAAAGATCATTTCATTATAGTTGTGAATTTATTTTCAAGGAAGTACCATGTCTATTTTGGGGTATAACTCAAGCTGATAAATATAATATATATATATATATATATATATATATATATATATATATATATATATATATATATATATATATATATATATATATTATATTTATCAGCTTGAGTTATTTTCAATCTAAACTGGTTATATCTCTTAAAGGTTGTATCAGTGATTTCAGGCCCAATTTTTTTTTTTTTTTTTATCACATTCATCTAATCTTTCCTAACGATCCGCTAGCTGCCCGCCCCATAAGCATGCCGTCAAAAAACGCGTCTCTGTAGGCAGCCTAGGCTCTGAGATCTGCACACAAAACCAATTGGTTTCACCAACCACTCAAAACCAAAACAAATAGTGTTCCAACCAATCACCGACAGGGGGAGGGTGTTGTGAGGTTTTGAGCCAGCTTCTTCTTCAGCTCCGACTTCGCGTGCAGCCGTGCAAGAGCACAAATCCTCACAACACCCTCCCCCTGTCGGTGATTGGTTGGAACACTATTTGTTTTGGTTTTGAGTGGTTGGTGAAACCAATTGTTTTTGTGTGCAGATCTCAGAGCCTCTACAGACTGAGACGCGTTTTTTTGACGGCATGCTTATGGGGCGGGCAGCTAGCGGATAGTTAGGAAAGATTAGATGAATGTGATCTTTTTTTTGGGGGGCCTGAAATCACTGATACAACCTTTAAGCCTATAGTGAATGTTTTATGAGCCGTATAATAACCATATTCATACGCACTGTCACGCAGAGCCAGAGCCATAAAGGAGATGCATTGATTAACACTAAATCACATGAAAAGTACTTGATTATAATTTAAATGTTACATGTTATTAAAGTCATCATTACAAATGTGTAATTACAAATATATTTAAATATATTACATACAAGTTTCAATAGAAATTAAAATAAAGTATATTTTAGTTTACCATAAACTCTTGTCAGTACATTCAGCAGTACAATTTAACCATATTACTTAACCGAAAACAATAGAAGTAATTATAAAATTACATATGAATATACTTAATTTTTTACTTAACTGGTTAATAACTAATTGCATTTAATATAAATGTAAACTATAAGACATTTTCATTTAATTGCAAATAGCATGCAATTAAGTGTCCAAAAACATTACATTCACATGTATTATTTTCATTAAGTACTCTCTTTAAAAGAATGCTAATGTGTACTTGTTTTTCACAAGAGACATTTAAGTCTTTTGAATAAGTAAAATTGTATATTTGCTTCAATCAAAACAGTCGCTAGAACAGAAGTCTTCTTGGTGAACCTCTCAAGACAAATATTGGTGAACACACTTCAGGAGGCTTCTAAATTTAATTGATATCTCTTTTGTGATGCATAAGTCTCTTTTATTTGAAACTTACGTCCTGAGACAGGGATTTGAAGAATAATGAGAAGGGCAGTGAATTTTGTCAACAAAAAAGCTAATAGAGACCAATTAAGATGATGGATATCTAAAATGAAAACAGCAGGGATCTTCTTTTTCTTGGAGTTGAGCCTTAATTGGCCAGGTTCACATAAACCTTTTAAAGTGAATAATATCAGACTTGTATCAGTACAACGGTTCAAATTAAATACATATGTCAGTGATGGGGTTGGAAATTGTGTGATAAAAACATAAAGTGCTTCTACTTTTCATTGCATATCTTCTCTATAGAGTCAGGAATGTGAATGAGGACATTTGCAATGGCTTCATTGTAAAGTTGATCATATGGCTGGTGCACTGCAGATGTAAAAAAAAAAAAAAAGTTTATTCTTGAAACAAGAAACTTCTAATGCGTCAAATTCTTCTATGACCTGAGAAATGGATTACATCTAAAGAAGCCCATCAGGGAGTGCCATGAAATTCTTACAAAATAGCTTGATGTGGACAGAAGCTTCCTCAGGCAAGTCTTATTCTTCTAAAGAGACAAGGGGTACCTGATTTTCCTCAATTTTTAGTCAATTTTGTGTGTATTATTGAAGCAGGATAAATATAAAAGATTTTTGTTGGGATGTGAATAAGCAATCATATTGTGAGGGCAATTTGGAGAAAATATGCTCAGCGTGACATTGTGAATTGCATCAGCATAAGCTAAGCTTTACCTTGAGCACCTGCTGTAATCCTTTCTCTCACTGCAAATATTACAGTAATTATATTTCTTCTTTTGTAGCCTTAGGTACAATTCTTTAATCTCAGATTTTTTGGTTCAATCACTGGTTATTATTACAATACATTAAACTGAGATATCTTACACTGATATTGTTATTCTACTTACATGGTATTATTCTTACTTATTCTTACTTTACTTTAGTAAAAAATTAAGTGTTAATTAAATAAAAGAACTATCACATTTAATAAAATATTTAGGAATATAATAATAAATTTTTTTTTCTGTAACATTCCCTCTTACCTTTACTGGATCTGTTGCTCTGACCGGAAAGACAGGAGAGGTTTTACAAATCCTAGTATTTTCTAATAATGTCTTGGGGTAAAGAATCCGATCTGAAAGACTGTGCTGTGTTTGTTTGTTTGTTTATTTGTTTATAGAAAAAAAAAGAAAAAAAGAAGCTATTAAAACACTTTTAAAGCTATTAAGAAGACAAAAGCACTGAGTGCATACATTGTATGCTTCCATTATTTTATATTTAGACAAATAACTTAAATAATAAAAAAGGGGAATTATATTTGGTGCCATAAGTGAGTTACAATGCAGATTCGATGCTTTATTAATAACTTCATTAGATGTACAAGTCTGCAAGCTTTTGAACATATGGTGTACTAGCCGATCAAAGCTAGAATTTACATCTGTAAAATTAAATGTAAATCACTAGTTTTCTGTAATGCTTTTTTAAGGGATAGAGAAGGTAATGGTTGATAATGTACAGGAGATTGTGTATAAAAGTACACCAGATGAACAAGCACTGCCCCCATCTGGTTGGTTTTTACCAACCAAACTTTCTGAATGTGACAGAACAGTCTGTTTTGAGGAAACTAAATGAAGCTTTTAGTTACAATTTAGTAAAGTCATTAAATGCACAACACTTCTGTAAATATAAACAAAAATTATTACTTATTATTTCATTTAGACTCTTATTTTCTATATTTTGTTCATGAAAAGACAATGGTTTTGAGAATTGTTGAACGCAAGTTCAGTGCTGTGTCATAAAATTTTAATAAAGGATAAAGGAAAACTTGACATGACACTCAATAAGTCGATAATATAAATGGTAACACTTTACAATAAGGTTCATTAGTTAACATTAGTTAACTACTAGTTAACATGAACTGACATTAGTTAATGCACTGTGAACTAACATGAACAAACAATGAACAGCTGGATATTTATTAACTAACATTTACAAAGATTAATAAATACTGTAACAAATGTATTGCTTATTTTTATTTCATGTTAGTTAATACACTAACTAATGTTAACTTATTAACCTCATTGTAAAGTGTTACCAGTGTTAATAAATATAACAGAAAAGAAGCCCTTCTTTATGTCAGACTAGAATCAGATTGAATTAAGTGGCCTGCTGTTCAACAAGCCATAAATACATTTAGACTTGGATAAATATAGTTCAGAAAGCCCTCAGTGATGTCAGTACATTTCCAACAAAGGCACTTGTGTCGCTCAGTGGTTGTTCTTACTGTTCTGTGCTTTAGGGACAAACACGAACATACAGACCAGGTAAGAAAGACTGTTTATCATAACATTGCTTTAATAAAATGCCTCTATATCAGTAAATAAAAGGTCAAACATGTTTGGTTTGACATGGCACTAAAATGTTTTGGCATTTCCAAAGCCAATTTCTTCAAGCAGTTTAGATTAGGGATTAGGTTATAATATTGTGTTGTACAATCTTCATAACAAGAAGTCAAACAATTTACAAATTGTGAAGTGTGACATCTCAAGTGGCATATAAGACGTATTATACATAGTTTTTGTAGCAGGATAACATGGCTTTTAAATTCTTGAATATTTTTTTGACATCAGTATGACTCTACTCTGGAAGATCTTATTGGGAATCCTTCTCATTGGACGACTTGGTCAAGGTCAAGACCTATTAGAGGACGATTTGGAGCAAATATCAATGGATGAAGGGGCCGAGGAGGGAGGAGAGGAGCTGGAAGAGCCTGAGGGTCCGGGGACAGATGTCAGTCAACCTGATGATAGACAGCCATGTGCCATGTGGATGGGAGGCGTTCCTGGCACACCTGGGCACAGTGGAAAACCTGGGAGAGACGGCAGAGATGGACATGATGGACCGAGGGGCGAGAAAGGAGATAAAGGTTAGAGTAAACTCTCTTTACACAGTTTGGAACTTTGCTATCTTTGGAACTTCACCTCTGAAATCCCATTCCGTCTATGATGACCTCACCAATGGCTTGTTTTAAAAAGCTAGTTGAACAAACTCTGAGTTTCAGAGTTGGTTGAGAGTTTACAAAACCAAACAAATCCAACCTGGTTTAGATCAAACACCTGGGTTTCACAACACTCACTTTAAACATTCTCTGTCAACTCCAGAGTTTCTGATATAACGGACAGCCAATCACACCAAACATGTTCGATTTACTCCTTAAAAGAGATTGAGATTTTTATGAAAATATATATATAAAAAAAAAAATTATGAACAAATTTACAAGTCAAGTCAAGACAGATTTTATTAATGCAAGTGAATCAACTGAATTTATTTAATTTACAAAGATCTTAAAAGAAACCGTGTAAATTAATCAATGTAAGCTTTATTTGTCATGTACAGAGTCTATTTACTGTAAGCTAAGTGCAAAATAGCCCACTTTATTGGCAAAGGCTATTTACACTAACTTTGTCTAGTTGAACCAGCGGTACATATGAATGTTCTGCTGTTCTGCTGTCACAATCCAGTTCATCCAGTTGTACACCAGCAACAGTACATATTGTTTCTGTTTTTTTTGTAGGTGAAGCAGGTGAGAAAGGAGATCCTGGACAGAAAGGGGATGTCGGTCCAGCTGGACCAAGAGGCTTTCCTGGGAACCCAGGTCTGAAAGGAGCCCGCGGGGACAGTGCCTTGTCTTACCATTCAGCCTTTAGCGTAGGTCTAAAAGAACTTGTTCCCGCCACCAACGTGCCAATCCGCTTCAACAAGTTCTTCTACAATGACCAGCACCACTATGATGATGTGTCCGGAAAGTTCCGCTGCGTTCTGCCAGGGGTGTACTTCTTCACTTATCATCTGACCGTCTACACTAAAGACGCTAAAGTCGGTCTCTACAAGAATGACAAGGCTATCATGTTTACCTATGACCAGTACCAGGAAAGCAATGTGGACCAGGCATCAGGTTCTGTTATCTTGCGTTTAGAGGCAGAAGATGAGGTATGGTTGCAGGTCTATGGAGACGAGAGCTTTGGGGGAGTGTATGCAGATAATACCAACGACTCCACCTTTTCTGGTTTTCTCCTGTATCCTGCTATTCCTACTCCTGCACAGAGACGTTGACAAGGTCCTAAATCAGGGGTGTCAGACTCAGTTCCTTTTGGGTCACAGCCCTGGAGAGTTTAGCTTCAACCCTAAAGAAACACAGCTGATCTAGATAATCAAGTCCTTCAGGCTTATTTAAAAACTACAGATATATGTGTTGACGCAGGGTTGGGACCAAACTCTGCAAGACTGTGGCCCTCCAGGAGCTGAGTGTCAAACTCCTGTAAAATTAATTTGTTTGGCTATTTTTAGTAAGTGCTTTTTAACTCCCCCGATGCAGCAAGTGGGAGATATGCTTCAGTTTGCATGACATTTGAAATCATTTGTATTGATATGTCTACAGATCTTCAGATATAATGAATCTGCTTTTTTTTCTTTATATAATGCTTGTGTGATGATGTGAATATTAAAGAGTCTCTGCTTTTCCATAGTAACCGAGTGCCAAATGACTCGAAATTGAAAAATTGTTGATGAGTTGTCGAGTTTATAGAGGCTCTGGGTAACCCTCGTAAAATCTAAGTAAAAAAAAAACAAACAAAAGTATTGTTACCAGACCAAGTGGAAATGTTTTGAAATGTTTCATAAACTTCCATGCTTGTAATTTAGCACTAAGAACTCAGCTGTACCTTGGACAGTGATTTTCAGTAATTATATTGGGTAACACTTTATTTAGATGGTTCTCTTTAGACTAAAAGGAACATTGCACCTACATGCCAATTATAGCCCTATTCGCACGGGATAAGTATTACCTGGTGACCTCTAGTGATTTGTAATAATTGCGGGGGTTGTCTGTGATCTTAATCCCGTGCGAATCGGCCATGTCTATAATTTGTAAAGTAAAAAAATTCCCCCGCAAATGACCCACCATATTTCGCCGAACACCGAGGTCCTGTGATAACATTAGTCCCGTGCGAATCAGCAACTCTGTGATTTGGTAGGTCGTTTATCATTTTTTCAAGGTTTGGGTTTCCTGTGCACTTTTTTATCTATCTTTCGCGAAGAATGGAGGCTGTGTTGGAGTGTTTTGATAGTATTTTGGGTGCTGGGTCATATCGCTATACACCATACAACTATACTATTTGCAGAAAAAGAAAGCTGAAAATCATCAGAAGAGCAAAAACAAAAAGAATGAATAGATGGAGATGAATGACATAACAGCATGTGGTAAGGAGCATTCTTCTGTTTATGATATATCATACAGCTAGACCAACGCTATCTCACGACCAATTCGTACGAATTCGTACGAATGATAAAAAGTTGGCTAATTCGTACTAATTCGTACGACCTCACTCGTACGAATTTGTACGATTTGTCTAAACCCACGTGATGGGTAGGTTTAGGGGCAGGGTCAGGGGTAGGTCATTCGTATGAATTCATACGAATTGGCCAATTCGTAAAATATGTACGATTTTGCAAAAAACGTACTAATTCGTACGAGTCAGGTCGTATGAATTCGTACGAATAAGCCACCTCGTAGAATTTGTACGTTTTCCCGTGAGATCGGGCTCGCTAGACCTATAACGACAAGACATTTCCAAGCAATAGCTTAATAACATTTCCAAGCAATAGCTTAATAACATTTCCATGACATCATCCGGGAGATAAGTCAGTAAATTTGAGTAAAATCTCAGGCTTCGCTTATCCCGTGCAAATGCGCCACACGAAATTCAGATGTGGGGGTCATTTCTAAATCACGCGAGGTCCCCAGATAATACTAATCCAGTGTGATTTACATTTATGCATTTGGCAGACGCTTTTATCCAAAGCAACTTACATTGCATTTTAAGGTACACATTAACATTCTTATCAGTTCTTGCTTTCCCTGGGAATCAAACCCATGACCTTGGCATTGCAAGTGCCAGCACTCTACTGTTTGAGCTACAGGAAAGCTGTGTGTGTACATATTACTTATAGGGTTTATTGTTTTAGCAATATGAATAGGGCTTAAGTCTCATGAGAGGATTAGTTGATTATTACTAGACTGTCTGCTTAATAAAACTTTATTTTGATGGTTCCCCAACAGACATTCTACTTAGTATAAGTAACTTTGCAAGTACATGTCAACTTACTCTACTAACCCGACTCCTAACAGTCTACTAGTACTGAACTAATACTCTAATGAGAGTTAAGGTCCGTTCACACTAAAAGTGATTAAACAGCGTGAATGTATGTCGCGATGACTCTCTTAAGTCGAAACAATAGATCCCTAAGAGCTATTCACACCAGGTGGATTCTTTTTTTATTTTTTTGGCTAGTGTTTTCCCCCATCGGCCCGCGATAAAACGAGACGTCCAATTAGATTTGAGCTTACCCGAGCCGCTGCTGTTGCACAAAAGTGTTAGAGTGGTGCCGCTGTTTTGAAACACAGAAGAAAAATAATTTCTAGAAGAGAGAAGAGAATGGATGTTGAGTTATCTTAATCATTGGTGTCTGAGAACATATTTATTCTCACATATTCTTTATACAGATGATCATTTTCTATTAATTTTCCACTGAATTATGCGATCTAAAGAGCTTGAAACAATGTAGAGAGCGCTGTTTTCTTCCGTCTGTGTCAGTTATGTGTCAAAGAACTCATTCGCTCTAGAGCTGTCAATCATCCCAGAAAGCAACATAGTGTCGCCCAGATCCGGGCCACATCTGTTACATGTGAATTCCATGCATACCAGCTGTGGCCCGGATCTGGACCGACACTATGTTGCTGTTGCTGACAGCTGTATGACAGCTGTTGCTGTAGCTCAGTTTGTCAGCGATTTGCTTAGCTTTATCGCGTCGCGCTCAGTGTGTATGCATACATGTATGTATAGCTGTTTATTTATTAATTAATTTAGTATGCCAACATTGCTATTTTTTAAACACATTAAACTGTTAAACTTGTAGGCTAATTCAAATGAAATATAACAACTTTTGGAAATGAGTGCACTCAGAAATGTTCACTATGGTTTCTGATACCGCTACAAATGGCTGTCCCCTCAAATAACAAATCGCCTCAAAACTATTTCACCTTTACTGAAAATCAAACAATGCTTTCAGATACACAGCCAATCAATATATAAACACTACAGATCATTCATTAGACATCCTCTAGAGCAGTGGTTCTCAAACCTGTCCTGGCGTACCCCCAACACTGCACGTTTTCTTTGTCGCCCTAATCAAACACACCTGATTCAATTCATCAGCTCATTATAACATGGGTGAATGAGCTGATGAGTTGAATCAGGTGTGTTTTATTAGGGAGACAAAGAAAACGTGCAGTGTTGGGGGTACGCCAGGACAGGTTTGAGAACCACTGCTCTAGAGCATGGTTACGGGGGGAAATTATATTGTATTTAGTATACATTTTGCAACTACATAAAAAAAAGTATAGTACAGTGAACATATTGTATACTGTATGTAGGCTACAGCAAGTATGATATTGTTTTGAATATAGTATAGCATTGAATGTCTGGATATTCAGAACTTGCATACTGTAAAAATGCAATAGTCCAAATTCAAAAGCCCAAAAGGTCATTTTTTTTTTTTGTTTAATGAAAAGCATCTTACAATACACTCGACCTCCTTGTCCACCATCTCTTAAACTTCCTCCACTCCCTCTCAGTTTGTTTCCATCCATTGTTGGTATCATCATTCAGTGCACTTGTGCCACATTTGCACTCTGAGCTGGCTTAAAGGGATACTCCACTTTTTTTGGAAATAGGCTCATTTTACAACTCCCTCAGAGTTAAACAGTTGAGTTTTACCGTTTTCGAATCCATTCAGCCGAACTCCGGGTCTGGCGGTACCACTTTTAGCATAGCTTAGCATAGATCATTGAATCGGACAAGACCATTAGCATCTCTCTCAAAAAAAGTTGATATTTTTCCTATTTAAAACGTGACTCTTCTGTAGTTACATCGTGTACTAAGATTCGAAAACGGTAAAACTCAACTGTTTAACTCTGGGGGAGTTGTAAAATGAGCCTATTTCCAAAAAAAAGTGGAGTATCCCTTTAAAGTTTGTACAGTTGCTTTGATCACATCATTAGAAACAAGTGTGAACAATGTTTTAGTCGTTGTGTGTAAACGATAACAGCTGTGTTGTAGTTGTGTTTAATATTACAGAGCAAAATGTGTTTTAGAGAGTGAGAATGTTTAGAGTTTTGCAAAAAGTGTGCATGATATTTGCAAAAGGTGTTTAACTGCCTCCACTTGTTTAAGGTTTTGCAGGAGTGATTTATTCAACAAATTGGTTTGGGCCACTGAGAATTTGGTTCAGAGAATAGGGTTTAGTGTTTTAGCAATTGTGAAAAACTGTAATACACATCCAGTGTTGCAGTCAAATCTGTATTGGCCTGCATGCAGTGAATGGATTGTTAAGAGTCTTCCATTGGCCACAGTCCAGCCCTAGCAGTTGTTGCATGGCATGGTCTAATTTAATGAGTGTATTTTTAGTTTAATTGATGGGAACACTGGGGAGCAACAAGATCACTTTCTAAGACCTGGCTCTAATTCGCAAGATGAATTTAACTTTGCTTAAAGAGTCAATTTACCTATAATTTAATTTCCTGTCATCATTACTCTCTCTCTCTCTCTCTCTCTCTCTCTCTCTCTCTCTCTCTCTCTCTCTCTCTCTCTCTCTCTCTCTCTCTCTCTCTCTCTCTCTCTCTCTCTCTCTCTCTCTCTCTCTCTCTCTCTCTCTCTCTCTCTCTCTCTCTCTCTCTCTCTCTCTCTCTCTCTCTCTCTCTCTCTCTCTCTCTCTCATATTGTTCCAAACTTGTTTTTCTTTATTTCTTCTGTGGGACATAAAAAGAGAAAATCAGAATTTACTTGTCAGTCTCTTCCATGCAATTACAATAATGTTTTTTTATTATTTTTAATTTTTTTTAAATTTTGAAAGCTGCACTCTTTGTTCTTAAATCGCATCAAAAAACAATTAGTACATACCAGTACTTCAAAATCCCTCTGAGAAAATTAAGTCATGTATAGTTTGGAAGAACATGAGGGTAATTAAATGATGATGACTTTAATTTTTGAGTTATTCTCTTTACTCAGTGTATTATTTTGATTTAGTAAGATTTTAATAAGAATTTCTGTTTATTTGCATTTCTGTTTCTTGATTGCATTAACTGGGATTAACTGGGATTGTTTAAATGCAAAATGTAAATGTTGTATTATTATTTAGTGATTTTTAGTGTATAGTATATCGATATGACTATACAAATAAATGATTGAACATTGAAATATTAATGTGCGGGATGTGTCTGAAATGATATACTGGTGTAATATGAGTAGTGCTGATTAGAAATCCCCCTCATGTCTGGACCAGTTTGTGACCTTGAAACACACACACACACACACACACACACACACACACACACACTCCAAAGCAGTGAAGCAAGACATGAGGACGTGACACGTGTTGGCAATGACACCTCAGACTGACAGATACGTAAAAATAAACGTGAATTTAGGCTACTTTAGTTTTTTACACATTGTCATGTCAATTATAATCAAATGCATTTTGTTTTATTGACCACAATATTATCATTGATATTTGTTTGCGAGCGACATACAGAGGGAGCAGATGAAGACACCAGGACAGCATAATTTCACAAACAGAATCACAAAACTATAAAACAGAACAACATTGATAATAATAAGAAATTTTTTTTTCAACATTGATAATAATCAGAAATGTTTCTTGAGCAGCAAATCAGCACATTAGAATGATTTCTGAAGGATCATGTGACTGAAAATTCAGCTTTGCCATATACAAGAACACTGTAAAAAATTTCTAACCCTCCCAAATCAAAAATTTCAAGTGACCGATAACATCTAAATTTTTCAATTGGCCCAAGTGAAATTCTTGTTGCAATAGTCTGTTACTGTAACATTGGCTCAATGAGAAATAATACGTCAGACTAATTGAAAAATTTAGATGTTATCGGTCACTTGAAATTTTTGACTTGGGGATGTAATTTTTTTTTTTACAGTGAATAAATGACATTTTAAATTATATTAAAATATTTTTATATTATTTAATATATTAAAATAGTAATTTAATATGTTAAAATTGTAATTTAATATATATAAAAAAAATATAGAAATATTTAAATATTTATTAAGTTGGCTTGAGAGAGCCAACATATTGAAATCCTATTTAAACTTATTAAGTTGGCTTGAGAGAGCCAACATATTGAAATCCTATTTAAACTTATTATTATTATTATTAAGTTGGCTTGAGAGAGCCAACATATTGAAATCCTATTTAAACTTATTATTATTATTATTAAGTTGGCTTGAGAGAGCCAACATATTGAAATCCTATTTAAACTTATTATTATTAAGTTGGCTTGAGAAAGCCAACATATTGAAATCCTATTTAAACTTATTAAGTTGGCTTGAGAAAGCCAACATATTGAAATCCTATTTAAACTTATTAAGTTGGCTTGAGAAAGCCAACATATTGAAATCCTATTTAAACTTATTAAGTTGGCTTGAGAAAGCCAACATATTGAAATCCTATTTAAACTTATTATTATTATTCTTCTGACCCTAAAAAAATCTATATCAAACTCGTCCTAGAGCTTTAACCCTACATACTCCAAACTCGGCTCAGACACTCAAACTGATCTGACTCGGTATGCTATATCTTTTCAGACTGATCGGACTTACGGTTTTCCTAAAAATGACGATCAAAACTCGAAAAAACTCATTCAAAAACTCCATTGACTTACATTGGGGAGTTCTAAAAAATTCAAACCGACAAAAATTTAAATCTAAACACCTTGAAGACTAAACCAAACTGCCGTTCTATATACTATATGAGCCATTGAGACTCATTTAAACTAATAAACTCTAAACTATAAACACTTATAAACTAATTAACTTATAAACTCATGAATTCATAAACTTATGAACTCTTAAACTCATAAATTAATAAACTCTGAACTCTTAATCTCATTTAAACTTATAAACTCTAAACTGATTTAAACTTATAAACTCAAAACTCAAGAACTCATACACTTATAAACTCATCAATTTATACACTTATAAACTCTAAACTCAGACACACACACTGAGTTTATGAGTGAGTGTGTGAGCGAGTTAGTGGGTGTGTGTGTGTGTGTGTGTTTGTGTGTTTGTTTGTGTGTGTGTGTGTGTGTGTGTGTGTCTATCTAACTTATTTATCTATCTGTCAAACTTCAAACTACTGTAAACTACTGTAAACTTCAAACCACTATAAACTTGTTAAGTTTAAATCTTCCAGCTCCCAAGCAACTCCATAGCAACCAAACTCGAGTACCCTAGCAACCGTTTTGTAAGACCTATATATCTGTATCAGAACATCGTATAGAGATGAGGTTTGGCTCTTTTGACTCATGCTAGCAAACATCACTTCCAACAAACTACACATGCTAGCAGTGAATAGCTACATGCTAATAGTGATTAGTTAAGTGTTAAATCATGCCAAGATCATGCTAAGAACTCTATAAAAACTCCATAGTAACCATCTCTGACAACTACCAGCCACCTAGTAACACCATATCAACCACCCTGAATACCTTAGCAACCGCCTAGCAACACCTAGCAACCACCCATAACACCCTAGCAACCACCTAGCAACCACCCAAAAGACCCTAGCAACCACCTAGCAACCACCCAAAATATCCTAGCAACCACCCAAAAGACCCTAGCAACCACTAAAAATATCCTAGCAACCACCCAAAATACCCTAGCAACCGCCTAGCAACCACCCAAAAGACCCTAGCAACCACCGAAAATATCCTAGCAACCACCCAAAAGACCCTAGCAACTACCCAAAATATCCTAGCAACCGCCTAGCAACTACCCAAAAGACCCTAGCAACCACCCAGAACACCCTACCAACCGCCTAGCAACCACCCAGAACACCCTAGCAACCACCCAAAAGACCCTAGCAACCACCCAAAATATCCTAGCAACCACCCAAAAGACCTAGCAACCGCCTAGCAACCACCCAAAAGACCCTAGCAACCGCCTAGCAACCACCCAAAAGACCCTAGCAACCACCCAAAATACCCTAGCAACCACCCAAAACACCCTAACAACCGCCTAGCAACCACCCAAAACACCCTAGCAACCACCCAAAATATCCTAGCAACCACCCAAAACACCCTAGCAATCGCCTACCAACCACCCAAAAGACCCTAGCAACCACCCAAAATATCCTAGCAACCACCCAAAACACCCTAGCAACCGCCTAGCAACCACCCAAAAGACCCTAGCAACCACCCAAAACATCCTAGCAACCACCCAAAACACCCTAGCAACCGCCTAGCAACCACCCAAAAGACCCTAGCAACCGCCTAGCAACCACCCAAAAGACCCTAGCAACCACCTAAAATATCCTAGCAACCACCCAAAAGACCCTAGCAACCGCCTAGCAACCACCCAAAAGACCCTAGCAACCACCTAAAATACCCTAGCAACCGCCTAGCAACCACCCAAAAGACCCTAGCAACCACCCAAAAAATCCTAGCAACCGCCTAGCAACCACCCAAAAGACCCTAGCAACCATCAGAAATATCCTAGCAACCACCCAGAAAACCCTAGCAACTGCCTAGCAACCACCTAAAATATCCTAGCAACCACCCAAAAGACCCTAGCAACCGCCTAGCAACCACCCAAAAGATCCTAGCAACCACCTAAAATACCCTAGCAACCGCCTAGCAACCACCCAAAAGACCCTAGCAACCACCCAAAAAATCCTAGCAACCGCCTAGCAACCACCCAAAAGACCCTAGCAACCATCAGAAATATCCTAGCAACCGCCTAGCAACCACCCAAAACAGCCTAGCAACCACCCAGAAAACCCTAGCAACTGCCTAGCAACCACCCAAAAGACCTTAGCAACCACCCAGGACACCCTAGCAACCACCTAGCAACCACCCAAAATATCCTAGCAACCACCTAAAATACCCTAGCAACCGCCTAGCAACCACCCAAAAGACCCTAGCAACCACCCAAAATATCCTAGCAACCGCCTAGCAACCACCTAGAACACCCTAGTAACCACCCAAAATACCCTAGCAACACCCTAGCAACCACCCAAAACATCCTAGTAACCACTCATAACACCCTAGCAACCGCCTAGCAACCACCCAGAACACCCTAGCAACCGCCCAAAATACCCTAGCAACACCATAGCATCCACCCATAACATCCTAGCAACCACCTAGCAAAAAAGTTTCTGCTCCAAACTTTCTCAAGCCAACTTAAAGTTTGTCTCGACGAACTTTCGCATCTAGTTATTATTATTCTTCTGACCCTAAAAAAATCTATATCAAACTCCTCCTAGAGCTTTAACTCTACATACTCCAAACTCGGCTCAGACACTCAAACTGATCTGACTTGGTATGCTATATCTTTTCAGACTGATCGGACTTACGGTTTTCCTAAAAATGACGATCAAAACTTGAAAAAACTCATTCAAAAACTCCCATTGACTTACATTGGGGAGTTCTAAAAAATTCAAACCGACAAAAATTTAAATCTAAACACCTTGAAGACTAAACCAAACTGCCGTTCTATATACTATATGAGCCATTGAGACTCATTTAAACTAATAAACTCTAAACTATAAACACTTATAAACAAATTAACTTATAAACTTATGAATTCATAAACTTATGAACTCTTAAACTCATAAATTAATCAACTCTGAACTCTTAATCTCATTTAAATTTATAAACTCTAAACTGATTTAAACTTATAAACTCAAAACTCAAGAACTCATACACTTATAAACTCATCAATGTATACACTTATAAACTCTAAACTCAGACACACACACACACACACACTCAGAGTTTATGAGTGAGTGTGTGAGCGAGTTTGTGTGTGTGTGTGTGTGTGTGTGTGTCTATCTAACTTATTTATCTATCTGTCATAAACTTCAAACTACTGTAAACTACTGTAAACTTCAAACCACTATAAACTTGTTAAGTTTAAATCTTCCAGCTCCCAAGCAACTCCATAGCAACCAAACTCGAGTACCCTAGCAACCGTTTTGTAAGACCTATATCTCTGTATCAGAACATCGTATAGAGATGAGGTTTGGCTCTTTTGACTCATGCTAGCAAACATCACTTCCAACATACTACACATGCTAGCAGTGAATAGCTACATGCTAATAGTGATTAAGTGTTAAATCATGCCAAGATCATGCTAAGAACTCTATAAAAACTCCATAGTAACCATCTGTGACAACTACCAGCCACCTAGTAACACCATATCAACCACCCTGAATACCTTAGCAACTGCCTAGCAACACCTAGCAACCACCCATAACACCCTAGCAACCACCTAGCAACCACCCAAAAGACCCTAGCAACCACCTAGCAACCACCCAAAATATCCTAGCAACCACCCAAAACACCCTAGCAACCGCCTAGCAACCACCCAAAAGACCCTAGCAACCACCCAAAATATCCTAGCAACCACCCAAAATACCCTAGCAACCGCCTAGCAACCACCCAAAAGACCCCTAGCAACCACCGAAAATATCCTAGCAACCACCCAAAAGACCCTAGCAACTACCCAAAATATCCTAGCAACCACCTAGCAACTACCCAAAAGACCCTAGCAACCACCCAGAACACCCTACCAACCGCCTAGCAACCACCCAGAACACCCTAGCAACCACCCTAAATACCCTGGCAACCACCCAAAAGACCCTAGCAACCACCCAAAATATCCTAGCAACCACCCAAAAGACCTAGCAACCGCCTAGCAACCACCCAAAAGACCCTAGCAACCACCCAAAACACCCTAGCAACCGCCTAGCAACCACCCAAAAGACCCAAGCAACCACCCAAAAGATCCTAGCAACCACCCAAAACACCCTAGCAACCACCTAGCAACCACCCAAAAGACCCTAGCAACCACCCAAAATATCCTAGCAACCACCCAAAACACCCTAGCAACCGCCTAGCAACAACCCAAAAGACCCTAGCAACCACCAAAAACACCCTAGCAACCGCCTAGCAACCACCCAAAAGACCCTAGCAACCGCCTAGCAACCACCCAATAGACCCTAGCAACCACCTAAAATATCCTAGCAACCGCCTAGCAACCACCCAAAATACCCTAGCAACCGCCTAGCAACCACCTAAAATATCCTAGCAACCACCCAAAAGACCCTAGCAACCGCCTAGCAACCACCCAAAAGACCCTAGCAACCACCTAAAATATCCTAGCAACCGCCCAGCAACCACCCAAAAGACCCTAGCAACCACCCAAAATATCCTAGCAACCGCCTAGCAACCACCCAAAAGACCCTAGCAACCATCAGAAATATCCTAGCAACCGCCTAGCAACCACCCAAAACAGCCTAGCAACCACCCAGAAAACCCTAGCAACCACCCAAAAGACCTTAGCAACCACCCAGGACACCCTAGCAACCACCTAGCAACCACCCAGAACACCCTAGCAACCGCCCAAAATACCCTAGCAACACCATAGCAACCACCCATAACATCCTAGCAACCGCCTAGCAAAAAACGTTCTGCTCCAAACTTTCTCAAGCCAACTTAAAGTTTGTCTCGACGAACTTTCGCATCTAGTTATTATTATTCTTCTGACCCTAAAAAAATCTATATCAAACTCCTCCTAGAGCTTTAACTCTACATACTCCAAACTCGGCTCGGACACTCAGACTGATCTGACTCGGTATGCTATATCTTTTCAGACTGATCGGACTTACGGTTTTCCTAAAAATGACGATCAAAACTCGAAAAAACTCATTCAAAAACTCCCATTGACTTACATTGGGGAGTTCTAAAAAATTCAAACCGACAAAAATTTAAATCTAAACACCTTGAAGACTAAACCAAACTGCCGTTCTATATACTATATGAGCCAATGAGACTCATTTAAACTAATAAACTCTAAACTATAAACACTTATAAACTAATTAACTTATAAACTCATGAATTCATAAACTTATGAACTCTTAAACTCATAAATTAATAAACTCTGAACTCTTAATCTCATTTAAACTTATAAACTCTAAACTGATTTAAACTTATAAACTCAAAACTCAAGAACTCATACACTTATAAACTCATCAATTTATACACTTATAAACTCTAAACTCAGACACACACACTGAGTTTATGAGTGAGTGTGTGAGCGAGTTAGTGTGTGTGTGTGTGTGTGTGTTTGTGTGTTTGTGTGTGTGTGTGTGTGTGTGTGTGTGTCTAACTTATTTATCTACCTGTCAAACTTCAAACTACTGTAAACTACTGTAAACTTCAAACCACTATAAACTTCTTAAGTTTAAATCTTCCAGCTCCCAAGCAACTCCATAGCAACCAAACTCGAGTACCCTAGCAACCGTTTTGTAAGACCTATATCTCTGTATCAGAACATCGTATAGAGATGAGGTTTGGCTCTTTTGACTCATGCTAGCAAACAGCACTTCCAACATACTACACATGCTAGCAGTGAATAGCTACATGCTAATAGTGATTAGTTAAGTGTTAAATCATGCCAAGATCATGCTAAGAACTCTATAAAAACTCCATAGTAAGCATCTGTGACAACTACCAGCCACCTAGTAACACCATATCAACCGCCCTGAATACCTTAGCAACCGCCTAGCAACACCATAGCAACCACCATAACACCCTAGCAACCGCCTAGCAACCACCCAAAACAGCCTAGCAACCACCCATAACACCCTAGCAACCACCTAGCAACCACCCTAGCAACCACCCAAAAGACCCTAGCAACTGCCTAGCAACCACCCAAAAGACCCTAGCAACCACCGAAATATCCTAGCAACCGCCTAGCAACCACCCAAAAGACCCTAGCAACTACCGAAAATATCCTAGCAACCGCATAGCAACTACCCAAAAGACCCTAGCAACCACCCGGAACACCCTAGCAACCGCCTAGCAACAACCCAGAACACCCTAGCAACCACCCAAAAGACCCTAGCAACCACCCAAAATATCCTAGCAACCACCCAAAACACCCTAGCAACGCCTAGCAACCACCCAAAAGACCCTAGCAACCACCGAGAACACCCTAGCAACCACCCAAAATACCCTAGCAACCACCCAAAAGACCCTAGCAACCATCCAAAACACCCTAGCAACCGCCTAGCAACCACCCAAAAGACCCTAGCAACCACCCAAAATATCCTAGCAACCACCCAAAACACCCTAGCAACCGCCTAGCAACCACCCAAAAGACCCTAGCAACCACCCAAAAGACCCTAGCAACCACCTAGCAACCACCCAAAAGACCCTAGCAACCACCTAAAATATCCTAGCAACCGCCTAGCAACCACCCAAAAGACCCTAGCAACCATCAGAAATATCCTAGCAACCGCCTAGCAACCACCCAGAATACCCTAGCAACCACCCAAAACAGCCTAGCAACCACCCAGAAAACCCTAGCAACCGCCTAGCAACCACCCAGAATACCCTAGCAACCACCAAGAACACCCTAGCAACCACCCAAAATACCCTAGCAACCACCCAAAAGACCTTAGCAACCACCCAGGACACCCTAGCAACCACCCAGAACACCCTAGCAACCACCCAAAATACCCTAGCAACACCATAGCAACCACCCATAACATCCTAGCAACTGCCTAGCAAAAAACGTTCTGCTCCAAACTTTTCTCAAGCCAACTTAAAGTTTGTCTCGACGAACTTTCGCATCTAGTTAAGTTGGCTTGAGAAAGCCAACATATTGAAATCCTATTTAAACTTATTATTATTATTCTTCTGACCCTAAAAAAATCTATATCAAACTCGTCCTAGAGCTTTAACCCTACATACTCCAAACTCGGCTCAGACACTCAAACTGATCTGACTCGGTATGCTATATCTTTTCAGACTGATCGGACTTACGGTTTTCCTAAAAATGACGATCAAAACTCGAAAAAACTCATTCAAAAACTCCATTGACTTACATTGGGGAGTTCTAAAAAATTCAAACCGACAAAAATTTAAATCTAAACACCTTGAAGACTAAACCAAACTGCCGTTCTATATACTATATGAGCCATTGAGACTAATTTAAACTAATAAACTCTAAACTATAAACACTTATAAACTAATTAACTTATAAACTCATGAATTCATAAACTTATGAACTCTTAAACTCATAAATTAATAAACTCTGAACTCTTAATCTCATTTAAACTTATAAACTCTAAACTGATTTAAACTTATAAACTCAAAACTCAAGAACTCATACACTTATAAACTCATCAATTTATACACTTATAAACTCTAAACTCAGACACACACACTGAGTTTATGAGTGAGTGTGTGAGCGAGTTAGTGGGTGTGTGTGTGTGTGTGTGTGTGTGTGTGTGTGTGTGTGTGTGTGTGTGTTTGTGTGTGTGTGTCTATCTAACTTATTTATCTATCTGTCAAACTTCAAACTACTGTAAACCACTGTAAACTTCAAACCACTATAAACTTCTTAAGTTTAAATCTTCCAGCTCCCAAGCAACTCCATAGCAACCAAACTCGAGTACCCTAGCAACCGTTTTGTAAGACCTATATCTCTGTATCAGAACATCGTATAGAGATGAGGTTTGGCTCTTTTGACTCATGCTAGCAAACAGCACTTCCAACATACTACACATGCTAGCAGTGAATAGCTACATGCTAATAGTGATTAGTTAAGTGTTAAATCATGCCAAGATCATGCTAAGAACTCTATAAAAACTCCATAGTAACCATCTGTGACAACTACCAGCCACCTAGTAACACCATATCAACCGCCCTGAATACCTTAGCAACCGCCTAGCAACACCATAGCAACCACCCATAACACCCTAGCAACCGCCTAGCAACCACCCAGAACAGCCTAGCAACCACCCATAACACCCTAGCAACCACCTAGCAACCACCCTAGCAACCACCCAAAAGACCCTAGCAACCGCCTAGCAACCACCCAAAAGACCCTAGCAACCACCGAAATATCCTAGCAACCGCCTAGCAACCACCCAAAATACCCTAGCAACTACCCAAAATATCCTAGCAACCGCCTAGCAACTACCCAAAAGACCCTAGCAACCACCCAGAACACCCTAGCAACCGCCTAGCAACAACCCAGAACACCCTAGCAACCACCCAAAAGACCCTAGCAACCACCCAAAATATCCTAGCAACCACCCAAAACACCCTAGCAACGCCTAGCAACCACCCAAAAGACCCTAGCAACCACCGAGAACACCCTAGCAACCACCCAAAATACCCTAGCAACCACCCAAAAGACCCTAGCAACCACCCAAAACACCCTAGCAACCGCCTAGCAACCACCCAAAAGACCCTAGCAACCACCCAAAATATCCTAGCAACCACCCAAAACACCCTAGCAACCGCCTAGCAACCACCCAAAACACCCTAGCAACCACCCAAAACATCCTAGCAACCACCCAAAAGACCCTAGCAACCACCTAGCAACCACCCAAAAGACCCTAGCAACCACCTAAAATATCCTAGCAACCGCCTAGCAACCACCCAAAAGACCCTAGCAACCATCAGAAATATCCTAGCAACCGCCTAGCAACCACCCAGAATACCCTAGCAACCACCCAAAACAGCCTAGCAACCACCCAGAAA
Organism: Rutilus rutilus; assembly: GCF_951802725.1. Taxonomy (NCBI): domain Eukaryota; kingdom Metazoa; phylum Chordata; class Actinopteri; order Cypriniformes; family Leuciscidae; genus Rutilus; species Rutilus rutilus. Next base: position 32,009,220 of record NC_140214.1, on the reverse strand, counting down.
ACCCTAGCAACCGCCTAGCAACCACCCAGAATACCCTAGCAACCACCTAGAACACCCTAGCAACCACCCAAAATACCCTAGCAACCACCCAAAAGACCTTAGCAACCACCCAGGACACCCTAGCAACCACCCAGAACACCCTAGCAACCACCCAAAATACCCTAGCAACACCATAGCAACCACCCATAACATCCTAGCAACTGCCTAGCAAAAAACGTTCTGCTCCAAACTTTTCTCAAGCCAACTTAAAGTTTGTCTCGACGAACTTTCGCATCTAGTTATTATTATTCTTCTGACCCTAAAAAAATCTATATCAAACTCGTCCTAGAGCTTTAACCCTACATACTCCAAACTCGGCTCAGACACTCAAACTGATCTGACTCGGTATGCTATATCTTTTCAGACTGATCGGACTTACGGTTTTCCTAAAAATGACGATCAAAACTCGAAAAAACTCATTCAAAAACTCCCATTGACTTACATTGGGGAGTTCTAAAAAATTCAAACCGACAAAAATTTAAATCTAAACACCTTGAAGACTAAACCAAACTGCCGTTCTATATACTATATGAGCCATTGAGACTCATTTAAACTAATAAACTCTAAACTATAAACACTTATAAACTAATTAACTTATAAACTCATGAATTCATAAACTTATGAACTCTTAAACTCATAAATTAATAAACTCTGAACTCTTAATCTCATTTAAACTTATAAACTCTAAACTGATTTAAACTTATAAACTCAAAACTCAAGAACTCATACACTTATAAACTCATCAATTTATACACTTATAAACTCTAAACTCAGACACACACACTGAGTTTATGAGTGAGTGTGTGAGCGAGTTAGTGGGTGTGTGTGTGTGTGTGTTTGTGTGTTTGTGTGTGTGTGTGTGTGTGTGTGTGTGTGTCTATCTAACTTATTTATCTATCTGTCAAACTTCAAACTACTGTAAACTACTGTAAACTTCAAACCACTATAAACTTGTTAAGTTTAAATCTTCCAGCTCCCAAGCAACTCCATAGCAACCAAACTCGAGTACCCTAGCAACCGTTTTGTAAGACCTATATCTCTGTATCAGAACATCGTATAGAGATGAGGTTTGGCTCTTTTGACTCATGCTAGCAAACATCACTTCCAACAAACTACACATGCTAGCAGTGAATAGCTACATGCTAATAGTGATTAGTTAAGTGTTAAATCATGCCAAGATCATGCTAAGAACTCTATAAAAACTCCATAGTAACCATCTGTGACAACTACCAGCCACCTAGTAACACATTATCAACCACCCTGAATACCTTAGCAACCGCCTAGCAACACCTAGCAACCACCCATAACACCCTAGCAACCACCCAAAAGACCCTAGCAACCACCTAGCAACCACCAAAAATATCCTAGCAACCACCCAAAAGACCCTAGCAACCACCAAAAATATCCTAGCAACCACCCAAAATACCCTAGCAACCGCCTAGCAACCACCCAAAAGACCCTAGCAACCACCGAAAATATCCTAGCAACCACCCAAAAGACCCTAGCAACTACCCAAAATATCCTAGCAACCGCCTAGCAACTACCCAAAAGACCCTAGCAACCACCCAGAACACCCTACCAACCGCCTAGCAACCACCCAAAAGACCCTAGCAACCACCCAAAATATCCTAGCAACCACCCAAAAGACCTAGCAACCGCCTAGCAACCACCCAAAATACCCTAGCAACCACCCAAAACACCCTAACAACCGCCTAGCAACCACCCAAAACACCCTAGCAACCACCCAAAATATCCTAGCAACCACCCAAAACACCCTAGCAATCGCCTACCAACCACCCAAAAGACCCTAGCAACCACCCAAAATATCCTAGCAACCACCCAAAACACCCTAGCAACCGCCTAGCAACCACCCAAAAGACCCTAGCAACCACCCAAAACATCCTAGCAACCACCCAAAACACCCTAGCAACCGCCTAGCAACCACCCAAAAGACCCTAGCAACCGCCTAGCAACCACCCAAAAGACCCTAGCAACCACCTAAAATATCCTAGCAACCACCCAAAAGACCCTAGCAACCGCCTAGCAACCACCCAAAATACCCTAGCAACCGCCTAGCAACCACCCAAAAGACCCTAGCAACCACCAAAAATATCCTAGCAACCGCCTAGCAACCACCCAAAAGACCCTAGCAACCATCAGAAATATCCTAGCAACCGCCTAGCAACCACCCAGAAAACCCTAGCAACTGCCTAGCAACCACCTAAAATATCCTAGCAACCACCCAAAAGACCCTAGCAACCGCCTAGCAACCACCCAAAAGATCCTAGCAACCACCTAAAATACCCTAGCAACCGCCTAGCAACCACCCAAAAGACCCTAGCAACCACCCAAAAAATCCTAGCAACCGCCTAGCAACCACCCAAAAGACCCTAGCAACCATCAGAAATATCCTAGCAACCGCCTAGCAACCACCCAAAACAGCCTGGCAACCACCCAGAAAACCCTAGCAACTGCGTAGCAACCACCCAAAAGACCTTAGCAACCACCTAGCAACCACCCAGAACACCCTAGCAACCGCCCAAAATACCCTAGCAACACCATAGCAACCACCCAGAATACCCTAGCAACCACCCAAAACAGCCTAGCAACCACCCAAAATATCCTAGCAACCGCCTAGCAACCACCCAGAACACCCTAGCAACCACCCAAAAGACCCTAGCAACCACCCAAAATATCCTATCAACCACCCAGAACACCCTAGCAACCACCTAAAATACCCTAGCAACCGCCTAGCAACCACCCAAAAGACCCTAGCAACCACCCAAAATATCCTAGCAACCGCCTAGCAACCACCTAGAACACCCTAGTAACCACCCAAAATACCCTAGCAACACCCTAGCAACCACCCAAAACATCCTAGTAACCACTCATAACACCCTAGCAACCGCCTAGCAACCACCCAGAACACCCTAGCAACCGCCCAAAATACCCTAGCAACACCATAGCATCCACCCATAACATCCTAGCAACCACCTAGCAAAAAAGTTTCTGCTCCAAACTTTCTCAAGCCAACTTAAAGTTTGTCTCGACGAACTTTCGCATCTAGTTATTATTATTATTCTTCTTACTAAAAAATCTGACTCAAACTCCTCCTAGAGCTTTAACTCTACATACTCCAAAATCGGCTCAGACACTCAAACAGATCTGACTCGGTGTGCTCTATCTTTTCAGACTGATCGGACTTACGGTTTTCCTAAAAATGACGATCAAAACTCGGAAAAACTCCCATTGACTTAACATTGGGCATTCTAAAAAAATTCAAACTCACCAACCGACAAAAATTTAAATCTAAATCCCTTGAAAACTAATTCAAACTGCCATTCTATATATATTAGCCAATGAAACTCATTTAAACTTATAAACTCTAATCTCATACACTTATAAACTAATTAACTTAAATTTAATAACTAATTAACTAATAAACTCATGAATTCATAGACTTATGAACTCTTAAACTCATAAATTAATAAATTCTGAACTCTAAACTCATTTAAACTTATAAACTCTAAACTCAAAAACTTGTACACTTATAAACTCTAAACTCATAAACTCTGAGTGTGTGTGTGTGTGTGTGTGTGTGTGTGTGTGTGTGTCTGAGTGAGTGTGTGAGCGAGGTAGTCTGTGTGTGTGTGTGTGTGTGTGTGTGTGTGTGTGTGTGTGTGTGTGTGTTTGTTTGTATCTATCTAACTTATTTATATATCTATCATAAACTTCAAACTACTTTAAACTACTTTAAACTTCAAACCAATTTAAACTTCTTAAGTTTAAAGCTCCCAGCTCCCAAGCAACTCCATAGCAACCAAACTTGAGTACCCTAGCAACCGTTTTGCAAGACCTATATCTCTGTATCAGAACATCGTATAGAGATGAGGTTTGGCTCTTTTGACTCATGCTAGCAAACAGCACTTCCAACATGCTACATATGCTAGCAGTGAATAGCTACATGCTAATAGCGATTAGTTAAGTGTTAAATCATGCCAAGATCATGCTAAGAACTCTATAAAAACTCCATAGTAACCATCTGTGATAACTACCAACCACCTAGTAACACCATATCAACCGCCCTGAATACCATAGCAACCCCCCAGAACACCCTAGCAACCGCCTAGCAACCACCCAAAAGACCCTAGCAACCACCCAGAACACCGTAGCAACCACCCAAAAGACCCTAGCAACCACCCAAAAGACCCTAGCAACCGCCTAGCAACCACCCAAAAGACCCTAGCAACCACCCAAAAGACCCTAGCAACCGCCTAGCAACCACCCAAAAGACCCTAGCAACCACCCAAAAGACCCTAGCAACCACCCAGAATACCCTAGCAACCACCCAAAACAGCCTAGCAACCACCCAGAACACCTTGGCCACCACCTAGCAACCACCCAGAATACCTTAGCAACGCCTAGCAACACCATAGCAACCACCCATAACACCCTAGCAACTGCCTAGCAACCACCCAGAACACCCTAGCAACCACCCAAAATACCCTAGCAACCGCCTAGCAACCACCCAAAACACCCTAGCAACCGCCTAGCAACCACCCAAAATACCCTAGCAACCACCCAAAAGACCCTAGCAACCACCCAAAATATCCTAGCAACCACCCAGAACACCCTAGCAACCGCCTAGCAACCACACAAAAGACCCTGGCAACCGCCTAGCAACCACCCAAAACACCCTAGCAACCACCCAAAACACCCTAGCAACCACCCAAAATACCCTAGCAACCGCCTAGCAACCACCCAGAATACCGTAGCAACCGCCTAGCAACACCATAGCGACCACCCATAACATCCTAACAACCGCCTAGCAAAAAACGTTCCGGTCCAAACTTTCTCAAGCCAACTTAAAGTTTGTCTCGACGAACTTTCGCATCTAGTTAAGTTGGCTTGAGAAAGCCAACATATTGAAATCCTATTTAAACTTATTATTATTATTCTTCTGACCCTAAAAAAATCTATATCAAACTCGTCCTAGAGCTTTAACCCTACATACTCCAAACTCGGCTCAGACACTCAAACTGATCTGACTCGGTATGCTATATCTTTTCAGACTGATCGGACTTACGGTTTTCCTAAAAATGACGATCAAAACTCGAAAAAACTCATTCAAAAACTCCCATTGACTTACATTGGGGAGTTCTAAAAAATTCAAACCGACAAAAATTTAAATCTAAACACCTTGAAGACTAAACCAAACTGCCGTTCTATATACTATATGAGCCATTGAGACTCATTTAAACTAATAAACTCTAAACTATAAACACTTATAAACTAATTAACTTATAAACTCATGAATTCATAAACTTATGAACTCTTAAACTCATAAATTAATAAACTCTGAACTCTTAATCTCATTTAAACTTATAAACTCTAAACTGATTTAAACTTATAAACTCAAAACTCAAGAACTCATACACTTATAAACTCATCAATTTATACACTTATAAACTCTAAACTCAGACACACACACTGAGTTTATGAGTGAGTGTGTGAGCGAGTTAGTGGGTGTGTGTGTGTGTGTGTGTGTGTGTGTTTGTGTGTTTGTGTGTGTGTGTGTGTGTGTGTGTGTGTGTGTGTGTGTCTATCTAACTTATTTATCTATCTGTCAAACTTCAAACTACTGTAAACTACTGTAAACTTCAAACCACTATAAACTTGTTAAGTTTAAATCTTCCAGCTCCCAAGCAACTCCATAGCAACCAAACTCGAGTACCCTAGCAACCGTTTTGTAAGACCTATATCTCTGTATCAGAACATCGTATAGAGATGAGGTTTGGCTCTTTTGACTCATGCTAGCAAACATCACTTCCAACAAACTACACATGCTAGCAGTGAATAGCTACATGCTAATAGTGATTAGTTAAGTGTTAAATCATGCCAAGATCATGCTAAGAACTCTATAAAAACTCCATAGTAACCATCTGTGACAACTACCAGCCACCTAGTAACACATTATCAACCACCCTGAATACCTTAGCAACCGCCTAGCAACACCTAGCAACCACCCATAACACCCTAGCAACCACCCAAAAGACCCTAGCAACCACCTAGCAACCACCAAAAATATCCTAGCAACCACCCAAAAGACCCTAGCAACCACCAAAAATATCCTAGCAACCACCCAAAATACCCTAGCAACCGCCTAGCAACCACCCAAAAGACCCTAGCAACCACCGAAAATATCCTAGCAACCACCCAAAAGACCCTAGCAACTACCCAAAATATCCTAGCAACCGCCTAGCAACTACCCAAAAGACCCTAGCAACCACCCAGAACACCCTACCAACCGCCTAGCAACCACCCAGAACACCCTAGCAACCACCCAAAAGACCCTAGCAACCACCCAAAATATCCTAGCAACCACCCAAAAGACCTAGCAACCGCCTAGCAACCACCCAAAATACCCTAGCAACCACCCAAAACACCCTAACAACCGCCTAGCAACCACCCAAAACACCCTAGCAACCACCCAAAATATCCTAGCAACCACCCAAAACACCCTAGCAATCGCCTACCAACCACCCAAAAGACCCTAGCAACCACCCAAAATATCCTAGCAACCACCCAAAACACCCTAGCAACCGCCTAGCAACCACCCAAAAGACCCTAGCAACCACCCAAAACATCCTAGCAACCACCCAAAACACCCTAGCAACCGCCTAGCAACCACCCAAAAGACCCTAGCAACCGCCTAGCAACCACCCAAAAGACCCTAGCAACCACCTAAAATATCCTAGCAACCACCCAAAAGACCCTAGCAACCGCCTAGCAACCACCCAAAATACCCTAGCAACCGCCTAGCAACCACCCAAAAGACCCTAGCAACCACCGAAAATATCCTAGCAACCGCCTAGCAACCACCCAAAAGACCCTAGCAACCATCAGAAATATCCTAGCAACCGCCTAGCAACCACCCAGAAAACCCTAGCAACTGCCTAGCAACCACCTAAAATATCCTAGCAACCACCCAAAAGACCCTAGCAACCGCCTAGCAACCACCCAAAAGATCCTAGCAACCACCTAAAATACCCTAGCAACCGCCTAGCAACCACCCAAAAGACCCTAGCAACCACCCAAAAAATCCTAGCAACCGCCTAGCAACCACCCAAAAGACCCTAGCAACCATCAGAAATATCCTAGCAACCGCCTAGCAACCACCCAAAACAGCCTAGCAACCACCCAGAAAACCCTAGCAACTGCCTAGCAACCACCCAAAAGACCTTAGCAACCACCCAGGACACCCTAGCAACCACCTAGCAACCACCCAGAACACCCTAGCAACCGCCCAAAATACCCTAGCAACACCATAGCAACCACCCAGAATACCCTAGCAACCACCCAAAACAGCCTAGCAACCACCCAAAATATCCTAGCAACCGCCTAGCAACCACCCAGAACACCCTAGCAACCACCCAAAAGACCCTAGCAACCACCCAAAATATCCTATCAACCACCCAGAACACCCTAGCAACCACCTAAAATACCCTAGCAACCGCCTAGCAACCACCCAAAAGACCCTAGCAACCACCCAAAATATCCTAGCAACCGCCTAGCAACCACCTAGAACACCCTAGTAACCACCCAAAATACCCTAGCAACACCCTAGCAACCACCCAAAACATCCTAGTAACCACTCATAACACCCTAGCAACCGCCTAGCAACCACCCAGAACACCCTAGCAACCGCCCAAAATACCCTAGCAACACCATAGCATCCACCCATAACATCCTAGCAACCACCTAGCAAAAAAGTTTCTGCTCCAAACTTTCTCAAGCCAACTTAAAGTTTGTCTCGACGAACTTTCGCATCTAGTTAAGTTGGCTTGAGAAAGCCAACATATTGAAATCCTATTTAAACTTATTATTATTATTCTTCTGACCCTAAAAAAATCTATATCAAACTCGTCCTAGAGCTTTAACCCTACATACTCCAAACTCGGCTCAGACACTCAAACTGATCTGACTCGGTATGCTATATCTTTTCAGACTGATCGGACTTACGGTTTTCCTAAAAATGACGATCAAAACTCGAAAAAACTCATTCAAAAACTCCATTGACTTACATTGGGGAGTTCTAAAAAATTCAAACCGACAAAAATTTAAATCTAAACACCTTGAAGACTAAACCAAACTGCCGTTCTATATACTATATGAGCCATTGAGACTAATTTAAACTAATAAACTCTAAACTATAAACACTTATAAACTAATTAACTTATAAACTCATGAATTCATAAACTTATGAACTCTTAAACTCATAAATTAATAAACTCTGAACTCTTAATCTCATTTAAACTTATAAACTCTAAACTGATTTAAACTTATAAACTCAAAACTCAAGAACTCATACACTTATAAACTCATCAATTTATACACTTATAAACTCTAAACTCAGACACACACACTGAGTTTATGAGTGAGTGTGTGAGCGAGTTAGTGGGTGTGTGTGTGTGTGTGTGTGTGTGTGTGTGTGTGTGTGTGTGTGTGTGTGTGTGTGTGTTTGTGTGTGTGTGTCTATCTAACTTATTTATCTATCTGTCAAACTTCAAACTACTGTAAACCACTGTAAACTTCAAACCACTATAAACTTCTTAAGTTTAAATCTTCCAGCTCCCAAGCAACTCCATAGCAACCAAACTCGAGTACCCTAGCAACCGTTTTGTAAGACCTATATCTCTGTATCAGAACATCGTATAGAGATGAGGTTTGGCTCTTTTGACTCATGCTAGCAAACAGCACTTCCAACATACTACACATGCTAGCAGTGAATAGCTACATGCTAATAGTGATTAGTTAAGTGTTAAATCATGCCAAGATCATGCTAAGAACTCTATAAAAACTCCATAGTAACCATCTGTGACAACTACCAGCCACCTAGTAACACCATATCAACCGCCCTGAATACCTTAGCAACCGCCTAGCAACACCATAGCAACCACCCATAACACCCTAGCAACCGCCTAGCAACCACCCAGAACAGCCTAGCAACCACCCATAACACCCTAGCAACCACCTAGCAACCACCCTAGCAACCACCCAAAAGACCCTAGCAACCGCCTAGCAACCACCCAAAAGACCCTAGCAACCACCGAAATATCCTAGCAACCGCCTAGCAACCACCCAAAATACCCTAGCAACTACCCAAAATATCCTAGCAACCGCCTAGCAACTACCCAAAAGACCCTAGCAACCACCCAGAACACCCTAGCAACCGCCTAGCAACAACCCAGAACACCCTAGCAACCACCCAAAAGACCCTAGCAACCACCCAAAATATCCTAGCAACCACCCAAAACACCCTAGCAACGCCTAGCAACCACCCAAAAGACCCTAGCAACCACCGAGAACACCCTAGCAACCACCCAAAATACCCTAGCAACCACCCAAAAGACCCTAGCAACCACCCAAAACACCCTAGCAACCGCCTAGCAACCACCCAAAAGACCCTAGCAACCACCCAAAATATCCTAGCAACCACCCAAAACACCCTAGCAACCGCCTAGCAACCACCCAAAACACCCTAGCAACCACCCAAAACATCCTAGCAACCACCCAAAAGACCCTAGCAACCACCTAGCAACCACCCAAAAGACCCTAGCAACCACCTAAAATATCCTAGCAACCGCCTAGCAACCACCCAAAAGACCCTAGCAACCATCAGAAATATCCTAGCAACCGCCTAGCAACCACCCAGAATACCCTAGCAACCACCCAAAACAGCCTAGCAACCACCCAGAAAACCCTAGCAACCGCCTAGCAACCACCCAGAATACCCTAGCAACCACCTAGAACACCCTAGCAACCACCCAAAATACCCTAGCAACCACCCAAAAGACCTTAGCAACCACCCAGGACACCCTAGCAACCACCCAGAACACCCTAGCAACCACCCAAAATACCCTAGCAACACCATAGCAACCACCCATAACATCCTAGCAACTGCCTAGCAAAAAACGTTCTGCTCCAAACTTTTCTCAAGCCAACTTAAAGTTTGTCTCGACGAACTTTCGCATCTAGTTATTATTATTCTTCTGACCCTAAAAAAATCTATATCAAACTCGTCCTAGAGCTTTAACCCTACATACTCCAAACTCGGCTCAGACACTCAAACTGATCTGACTCGGTATGCTATATCTTTTCAGACTGATCGGACTTACGGTTTTCCTAAAAATGACGATCAAAACTCGAAAAAACTCATTCAAAAACTCCATTGACTTACATTGGGGAGTTCTAAAAAATTCAAACCGACAAAAATTTAAATCTAAACACCTTGAAGACTAAACCAAACTGCCGTTCTATATACTATATGAGCCATTCAGACTCATTTAAACTAATAAACTATAAACTATAAACACTTATAAACTAATTAACTTATAAACTTATGAATTCATAAACTTATGAACTCTTAAACTCATAAATTAATCAACTCTGAACTCTTAATCTCATTTAAACTTATAAACTCTAAACTGATTTAAACTTATAAACTCAAAACTCAAGAACTCATACACTTATAAACTCATCAATGTATACACTTATAAACTCTAAACTCAGACACACACACTGAGTTTATGAGTGAGTGTGTGAGCAAGTTAGTGGGTGTGTGTGTGTGTGTGTGTGTGTGTGTGTGTGTGTGTGTGTGTGTGTGTGTGTGTGTGTGTGTGTGTGTGTGTGTGTGTTTGTGTGTGTCTATCTAACTTATTTATCTATCTGTCAAACTTCAAACTACTGTAAACTACTGTAAACTTCAAACCACTATAAACTTGTTAAGTTTAAATCTTCCAGCTCCCAAGCAACTCCATAGCAACCAAACTCGAGTACCCTAGCAACCGTTTTGTAAGACCTATATCTCTGTATCAGAACATCGTATAGAGATGAGGTTTGGCTCTTTTGACTCATGCTAGCAAACATCACTTCCAACATACTACACATGCTAGCAGTGAATAGCTACATGCTAATAGTGATTAGTTAAGTGTTAAATCATGCCAAGATCATGCTAAGAACTCTATAAAAACTCCATAGTAACCATCTGTGACAACTACCAGCCACCTAGTAACAACATATCAACCACCCTGAATACCTTAGCAACTAACTAGCAACACCTAGCAACCACCCATAACACCCTAGCAACCACCTAGCAACCACCCAAAAGACCCTAGCAACCACCTAGCAACCACCCAAAATATCCTAGCAACCACCCAAAACACCCTAGCAACCGCCTAGCAACCACCCAAAAGACCCTAGCAACCACCAAAAATATCCTAGCAACCACCCAAAATACCCTAGCAACCGCCTAGCAACCACCCAAAAGACCCCTAGCAACCACCGAAAATATCCTAGCAACCACCCAAAAGACCCTAGCAACTACCCAAAATATCCTAGCAACCGCCTAGCAACTACCCAAAAGACCCTAGCAACCACCCAGAACACCCTACCAACCGCCTAGCAACCACCCAGAACACCCTAGCAACCACCCTAAATACCCTAGCAACCACCCAAAAGACCCTAGCAACCACCCAAAATATCCTAGCAACCACCCAAAAGACCTAGCAACCGCCTAGCAACCACCCAAAAGACCCTAGCAACCACCCAAAACACCCTAGCAACCGCCTAGCAACCACCCAAAAGACCCTAGCAACCACCCAAAAGATCCTAGCAACCACCCAAAACACCCTAGCAACCGCCTAGCAACCACCCAAAAGACCCTAGCAACCACCCAAAATATCCTAGCAACCACCCAAAACACCCTAGCAACCGCCTAGCAACCACCCAAAAGACCCTAGCAACCACCCAAAACACCCTAGCAACCGCCTAGCAACCACCCAAAAGACCCTAGCAACCGCCTAGCAACCGCCTAGCAACCACCCAAAAGACCCTAGCAACCGCCTAGCAACCACCTAAAATATCCTAGCAACCACCCAAAAGACCCTAGCAACCGCCTAGCAACCACCCAAAAGACCCTAGCAACCACCTAAAATATCCTAGCAACCGCCTAGCAACCACCCAAAAGACCCTAGCAACCACCCAAAATATCCTAGCAACCGCCTAGCAACCACCCAGAATATCCTAGCAACCACCCAAAACAGCCTAGCAACCACCCAGAACACCCTAGCAACCGCCTAGCAACCACCCAAAAGACCCTAGCAACCACCCAGAACACCCTAGCAACCACCCAAAAGACCCTAGCAACCACCCAAAAGACCCTAGCAACCGCCTAGTAACCACCCAAAACACCCTAGCAACCGCCTAGCAACCACCCAAAAGACCATAGCAACCATCCAGAATACCCTAGCAACCACCCAAAACAGCCTAGCAACCACCCAGAACACCCTAGCCACCACCTAGCAACCACCCAGAATACCTTAGCAACGCCTAGCAACACCATAGCAACCACCCATAACACCCTAGCAACTGCCTAGCAACCACCCAGAACACCCTAGCTACCACCCAAAATACCTTAGCAACCGCCTAGCAACACCATAGCAACCACCCATAACACCCTAGCAACCACCTAGAACACCCTAGCAACCACCCAAAATACCCTAGCAACCGCCTAGCAACCACCCAAAAGACCCTAGCAACCACCAAAAATATCCTAGCAACCATCCAGAACACCCTAGCAACCGCCTAGCAACCACCCAAAATACCCTAGCAACCGCCTAGCAACCACCCAGAATACCTTAGCAACCGCCTAGCAACACCATAGCGACCACCCATAACATCCTAACAACCGCCTAGCAAAAAACTTTCCGGTCCAAACTTTCTCAAGCCAACTTAAAGTTTGTCTCGACGAACTTTCGCATCTAGTTATTATTATTATTCTTCTTACTAAAAAATCTGACTCAAACTCCTCCTAGAGCTTTAACTCTACATACTCCAAAATCGGCTCAGACACTCAAACAGATCTGACTCGGTGTGCTCTATCTTTTCAGACTGATCGGACTTACGGTTTTCCTACAAATGACGATCAAAACTCGGAAAAACTCCCATTGACTTAACATTGGGCATTCTAAAAAAATTCAAACTCACCAACCGACAAAAATTTAAATCTAAATCCCTTGAAAACTAATTCAAACTGCCATTCTATATATATTAGCCAATGAAACTCATTTAAACTAATAAACTCTAATCTCATACACTTATAAACTAATTAACTTAAATTTAATAACTAATTAACTAATAAACTCATGAATTCATAGACTTATGAACTCTTAAACTCATAAATTAATAAATTCTGAACTCTAAACTCATTTAAACTTATAAACTCTAAACTCAAAAACTTGTACACTTATAAACTCTAAACTCATAAACTCTGAGTGTGTGTGTGTGTGTGTGTGTGTGTGTGTGTGTGTCTGAGTGAGTGTGTGAGCGAGGTAGTCTGTGTGTGTGTGTGTGTGTGTGTGTGTGTGTGTGTGTGTGTGTGTGTGTGTTTGTTTGTATCTATCTAACTTATTTATATATCTATCATAAACTTCAAACTACTTTAAACTACTTTAAACTTCAAACCAATTTAAACTTCTTAAGTTTAAAGCTCCCAGCTCCCAAGCAACTCCATAGCAACCAAACTTGAGTACCCTAGCAACCGTTTTGCAAGACCTATATCTCTGTATCAGAACATCGTATAGAGATGAGGTTTGGCTCTTTTGACTCATGCTAGCAAACAGCACTTCCAACATGCTACATATGCTAGCAGTGAATAGCTACATGCTAATAGCGATTAGTTAAGTGTTAAATCATGCCAAGATCATGCTAAGAACTCTATAAAAACTCCATAGTAACCATCTGTGATAACTACCAACCACCTAGTAACACCATATCAACCGCCCTGAATACCATAGCAACCCCCCAGAACACCCTAGCAACCGCCTAGCAACCACCCAAAAGACCCTAGCAACCACCCAGAACACCGTAGCAACCACCCAAAAGACCCTAGCAACCACCCAAAAGACCCTAGCAACCGCCTAGCAACCACCCAAAAGACCCTAGCAACCACCCAAAAGACCCTAGCAACCGCCTAGCAACCACCCAAAAGACCCTAGCAACCACCCAAAAGACCCTAGCAACCACCCAGAATACCCTAGCAACCACCCAAAACAGCCTAGCAACCACCCAGAACACCCTGGCCACCACCTAGCAACCACCCAGAATACCTTAGCAACGCCTAGCAACACCATAGCAACCACCCATAACACCCTAGCAACTGCCTAGCAACCACCCAGAACACCCTAGCAACCACCCAAAATACCCTAGCAACCGCCTAGCAACCACCCAAAACCGCCTAGCAACCACCCAAAACACCCTAGCAACCGCCTAGCAACCACCCAAAATACCCTAGCAACCACCCAGAAGACCCTAGCAACCACCCAAAATATCCTAGCAACCACCCAGAACACCCTAGCAACCGCCTAGCAACCACACAAAAGACCCTGGCAACCGCCTAGCAACCACCCAAAACACCCTAGCAACCACCCAAAACACCCTAGCAACCACCCAAAATACCCTAGCAACCGCCTAGCAACCACCCAGAATACCTTAGCAACCGCCTAGCAACACCATAGCGACCACCCATAACATCCTAACAACCGCCTAGCAAAAAACGTTCCGGTCCAAACTTTCTCAAGCCAACTTAAAGTTTGTCTCAACGAACTTTCGCATCTAGTTAAGTTGGCTTGAGAGAGCCAACATATTGAAATCCTATTTAAACTTATTAAGTTGGCTTGAGAGAGCCAACATATTGAAATCCTATTTAAACTTATTATTATTATTATTCTTCTTACTAAAAAATCTGACTCAAACTCGTCCTAGAGCTTTAACTCTACATACTCCAAAATCGGCTCAGACACTCAAACTGATCTGACCAAGTGTGCTATATCTTTTCAGACTGATCGGACTTACGGTTTTCCTACAAATGACGATCAAAACTCGGAAAAACTCCCATTGACTTAACATTGGGCATTCTAAAAAAATTCAAACTCACCAACCGACAAAAATTTAAATCTAAATCCCTTGAAAACTAATTCAAACTGCCATTCTATATATATTAGCCAATGAAACTCATTTAAACTAATAAACTCTAATCTCATACACTTATAAACTAATTAACTTAAATTTAATAACTAATTAACTAATAAACTCATGAATTCATAGACTTATGAACTCTTAAACTCATAAATTAATAAATTCTGAACTCTAAACTCATTTAAACTTATAAACTCTAAACTCAAAAACTTGTACACTTATAAACTCTAAACTCATAAACTCTGAGTGTGTGTGTGTGTGTGTGTGTCTGAGTGAGTGTGTGTGTGTGTGTGTGTGTGTGTGTGTGTGTGTGTGTGTGTGTGTTTGTTTGTATCTATCTAACTTATTTATATATCTATCATAAACTTCAAACTACTTTAAACTACTTTAAACTTCAAACCAATTTAAACTTCTTAAGTTTAAAGCTCCCAGCTCCCAAGCAACTCCATAGCAACCAAACTTGAGTACCCTAGCAACCGTTTTGCAAGACCTATATCTCTGTATCAGAACATCGTATAGAGATGAGGTTTGGCTCTTTTGACTCATGCTAGCAAACAGCACTTCCAACATGCTACATATGCTAGCAGTGAATAGCTACATGCTAATAGCGATTAGTTAAGTGTTAAATCATGCCAAGATCATGCTAAGAACTCTATAAAAACTCCATAGTAACCATCTGTGATAACTACCAACCACCTAGTAACACCATATCAACCGCCCTGAATACCATAGCAACCCCCCAGAACACCCTAGCAACCGCCTAGCAACCACCCAAAAGACCCTAGCAACCACCCAGAACACCGTAGCAACCACCCAAAAGACCCTAGCAACCACCCAAAAGACCCTAGCAACCGCCTAGCAACCACCCAAAAGACCCTAGCAACCACCCAAAAGACCCTAGCAACCACCCAGAATACCCTAGCAACCACCCAAAACAGCCTAGCAACCACCCAGAACACCCTGGCCACCACCTAGCAACCACCCAGAATACCTTAGCAACGCCTAGCAACACCATAGCAACCACCCATAACACCCTAGCAACTGCCTAGCAACCACCCAGAACACCCTAGCAACCACCCAAAATACCCTAGCAACCGCCTAGCAACCACCCAAAACCGCCTAGCAACCACCCAAAACACCCTAGCAACCGCCTAGCAACCACCCAAAATACCCTAGCAACCACCCAAAAGACCCTAGCAACCACCCAAAATATCCTAGCAACCACCCAGAACACCCTAGCAACCGCCTAGCAACCACCCAAAAGACCCTGGCAACCACCCAAAATACCCTAGCAACCGCCTAGCAACCACCCAGAATACCGTAGCAACCGCCTAGCAACACCATAGCGACCACCCATAACATCCTAACAACCGCCTAGCAAAAAACGTTCCGGTCCAAACTTTCTCAAGCCAACTTAAAGTTTGTCTCGACGAACTTTCGCATCTAGTTATTATTATTATTCTTCTTACTAAAAAATCTGACTCAAACTCGTCCTAGAGCTTTAACTCTACATACTCCAAAATCGGCTCAGACACTCAAACTGATCTGACCAAGTGTGCTATATCTTTTCAGACTGATCGGACTTACGGTTTTCCTACAAATGACGATCAAAACTCGGAAAAACTCCCATTGACTTAACATTGGGCATTCTAAAAAAATTCAAACTCACCAACCGACAAAAATTTAAATCTAAATCCCTTGAAAACTAATTCAAACTGCCATTCTATATATATTAGCCAATGAAACTCATTTAAACTAATAAACTCTAATCTCATACACTTATAAACTAATTAACTTAAATTTAATAACTAATTAACTAATAAACTCATGAATTCATAGACTTATGAACTCTTAAACTCATAAATTAATAAATTCTGAACTCTAAACTCATTTAAACTTATAAACTCTAAACTCAAAAACTTGTACACTTATAAACTCTAAACTCATAAACTCTGAGTGTGTGTGTGTGTGTGTGTGTGTGTGTCTGAGTGAGTGTGTGAGCGAGGTAGTCTGTGTGTGTGTGTGTGTGTGTGTGTGTGTGTGTGTGTGTTTGTTTGTATCTATCTAACTTATTTATATATCTATCATAAACTTCAAACTACTTTAAACTACTTTAAACTTCAAACCAATTTAAACTTCTTAAGTTTAAAGCTCCCAGCTCCCAAGCAACTCCATAGCAACCAAACTTGAGTACCCTAGCAACCGTTTTGCAAGACCTATATCTCTGTATCAGAACATCGTATAGAGATGAGGTTTGGCTCTTTTGACTCATGCTAGCAAACAGCACTTCCAACATGCTACATATGCTAGCAGTGAATAGCTACATGCTAATAGCGATTAGTTAAGTGTTAAATCATGCCAAGATCATGCTAAGAACTCTATAAAAACTCCATAGTAACCATCTGTGATAACTACCAACCACCTAGTAACACCATATCAACCGCCCTGAATACCATAGCAACCCCCCAGAACACCCTAGCAACCGCCTAGCAACCACCCAAAAGACCCTAGCAACCACCCAGAACACCGTAGCAACCACCCAAAAGACCCTAGCAACCACCCAAAAGACCCTAGCAACCGCCTAGCAACCACCCAAAAGACCCTAGCAACCACCCAAAAGACCCTAGCAACCGCCTAGCAACCACCCAAAAGACCCTAGCAACCACCCAGAATACCCTAGCAACCACCCAAAACAGCCTAGCAACCACCCAGAACACCCTGGCCACCACCTAGCAACCACCCAGAATACCTTAGCAACGCCTAGCAACACCATAGCAACCACCCAGAACACCCTAGCAACCACCCAAAATACCCTAGCAACCGCCTAGCAACCACCCAAAACACCCTAGCAACCGCCTAGCAACCACCCAAAATACCCTAGCAACCACCCAAAAGACCCTAGCAACCACCCAAAATATCCTAAAAACCACCCAGAACACCCTAGCAACCGCCTAGCAACCACACAAAAGACCCTGGCAACCGCCTAGCAACCACCCAAAACACCCTAGCAACCACCCAAAACACCCTAGCAACCACCCAAAATACCCTAGCAACTGCCTAGCAACCACCCAGAATACCTTAGCAACCGCATAGCAACACCATAGCGACCACCCATAACATCCTAACAACCGCCTAGCAAAAAACGTTCCGGTCCAAACTTTCTCAAGCCAACTTAAAGTTTGTCTCGACGAACTTTCGCATCTAGTTATTATTATTATTCTTCTTACTAAAAAATCTGACTCAAACTCCTCCTAGAGCTTTAACTCTACATACTCCAAAATCGGCTCAGACACTCAAACAGATCTGACTCGGTGTGCTCTATCTTTTCAGACTGATCGGACTTACGTTTTTTCTAAAAATGACGATCAAAACTCGGAAAAACTCCCATTGACTTAACATTGGGCATTCTAAAAAAATTCAAATCCAAACCGACGTTTTCACACACACAGACACAAAGGGCCTGACACCCCTGCGTTTCTCTCCCTCTCTCTCTCCCTCAGAGGATTTATATTATCGAGCAGCCAATAAGTAATGGCCTAAAATCTCCATAGCAACCACCCAGGACACCCTAGCAACCACCTAGCAACCACCCAGAACACCCTAGCAACCACCTAAAATACCCTAGCAACCGCCTAGCAACCACCCAAAAAGACCCTAGCAACCACCCAAAATATCCTAGCAACCGCCTAGCAACCACCCAGACCATCCTAGCAACCACCCAGAACACCCTAGCAACCACCCAGAATACCTTAGCAACCGCCTAGCAACACCATAGCAACCACCCAGAACACCCTAGCAACTGCCTAGCAACCACCCAGAACACCCTAGCAACCACCCAAAATACCCTAGCAACTGCCTAGCAACCACCCAAAAGCCCCTAGCAACCACCGAAAATACCCTAGCAACCGCCTAGCAACCACCCAAAAGACCCTAGCAACCATCAGAAATATCCTAGCAACCGCCTAGCAACTACCCAGAATATCCTAGCAACCACCCAAAAGACCCTAGCAACGCCTAGCAACCACCCAGAACACCCTAGCAACCACCCAAAAGACCCTAGCAACCGCCCAAAAGACCCTAGCAACCGCCTAGCAACCACCCAAAACACCCTAGCAACCGCCTAGCAACCACCCAAAAGACCCTAGCAACCACCCAAAAGACCCTAGCAACCGCCTAGCAACCACCCAAAAGACCCTAGCAACCGCCTAGCAACCACCCAAAAGACCCTAGCAACCACCAAAAATATCCTAGCAACCACCCAGAACACCCTAGCAACCACCTAGCAACCACACAAAAGACCCTAGCAACCGCCTAGCAACCACCCAAAACACCCTAGCAACCACCCAAAATACCCTAGCAACCGCCTAGCAACCACCCAGAATACCTTAGCAACCGCCTAGCAACACCATAGTGACCACCCATAACATCCTAACAACCGCCTAGCAAAAAACTTTCCGGTCCAAACTTTCTCAAGCCAACTTAAAGTTTGTCTCGACGAACTTTCGCATCTAGTTATTATTATTATTCTTCTTACTAAAAAATCTGACTCAAACTCGTCCTAGAGCTTTAACTCTACATACTCCAAAATCGGCTCAGACACTCAAACTGATCTGACCAAGTGTGCTATATCTTTTCAGACTGATCGGACTTACGGTTTTCCTACAAATGACGATCAAAACTCGGAAAAACTCCCATTGACTTAACATTGGGCATTCTAAAAAAATTCAAACTCACCAACCGACAAAAATTTAAATCTAAATCCCTTGAAAACTAATTCAAACTGCCATTCTATATATATTAGCCAATGAAACTCATTTAAACTAATAAACTCTAATCTCATACACTTATAAACTAATTAACTTAAATTTAATAACTAATTAACTAATAAACTCATGAATTCATAGACTTATGAACTCTTAAACTCATAAATTAATAAATTCTGAACTCTAAACTCATTTAAACTTATAAACTCTAAACTCATAAACTCTGAGTGTGTGTGTGTGTGTGTGTGTGTGTGTGTGTGTGTGTGTGTGTGTGTTTGTTTGTATCTATCTAACTTATTTATATATCTATCATAAACTTCAAACTACTTTAAACTACTTTAAACTTCAAACCAATTTAAACTTCTTAAGTTTAAAGCTCCCAGCTCCCAAGCAACTCCATAGCAACCAAACTTGAGTACCCTAGCAACCGTTTTGCAAGACCTATATCTCTGTATCAGAACATCGTATAGAGATGAGGTTTGGCTCTTTTGACTCATGCTAGCAAACAGCACTTCCAACATGCTACATATGCTAGCAGTGAATAGCTACATGCTAATAGCGATTAGTTAAGTGTTAAATCATGCCAAGATCATGCTAAGAACTCTATAAAAACTCCATAGTAACCATCTGTGATAACTACCAACCACCTAGTAACACCATATCAACCGCCCTGAATACCATAGCAACCCCCCAGAACACCCTAGCAACCGCCTAGCAACCACCCAAAAGACCCTAGCAACCACCCAGAACACCGTAGCAACCACCCAAAAGACCCTAGCAACCACCCAAAAGACCCTAGCAACCGCCTAGCAACCACCCAAAAGACCCTAGCAACCACCCAAAAGACCCTAGCAACCACCCAAAAGACCCTAGCAACCACCCAGAATACCCTAGCAACCACCCAAAACAGCCTAGCAACCACCCAGAACACCCTGGCCACCACCTAGCAACCACCCAGAATACCTTAGCAACGCCTAGCAACACCATAGCAACCACCCATAACACCCTAGCAACTGCCTAGCAACCACCCAGAACACCCTAGCAACCACCCAAAATACCCTAGCAACCGCCTAGCAACCACCCAAAACCGCCTAGCAACCGCCTAGCAACCACCCAGAATACCCTAGCAACCACCTAGCAACAGCATAGCAACCACCCAAAATATCCTAGCAACCACCCAGAACACCCTAGCAACCGCCTAGCAACCACCCAAAAGACCCTAGCAACCACCCAAAAGACCCAAGCAACCGCCTAGCAACCAAACTTGAGTACCCTAGCAACCGTTTTGCAAGACCTATATCTCTGTATCAGAACATCGTATAGAGATGAGGTTTGGCTCTTTTGACTCATGCTAGCAAACAGCACTTCCAACATGCTACATATGCTAGCAGTGAATAGCTACATGCTAATAGCGATTAGTTAAGTGTTAAATCATGCCAAGATCATGCTAAGAACTCTATAAAAACTCCATAGTAACCATCTGTGATAACTACCAACCACATAGTAACACCATATCAACCGCCCTGAATACCATAGCAACCCCCCAGAACACCCTAGCAACCGCCTAGCAACCACCCAAAAGACCCTAGCAACCACCCAGAACACCGTAGCAACCACCCAAAAGACCCTAGCAACCACCCAAAAGACCCTAGCAACCGCCTAGCAACCACCCAAAAGACCCTAGCAACCACCCAAAAGACCCTAGCAACCACCCAAAAGACCCTAGCAACCACCCAGAATACCCTAGCAACCACCCAAAACAGCCTAGCAACCACCCAGAACACCCTGGCCACCACCTAGCAACCACCCAGAATACCTTAGCAACACCATAGCAACCACCCATAACACCCTAGCAACTGCCTAGCAACCACCCAGAACACCCTAGCAACCACCCAAAATACCCTAGCAACCGCCTAGCAACCACCCAAAACCGCCTAGCAACCACCCAAAACACCCTAGCAACCGCCTAGCAACCACCCAGAATACCCTAGCAACCACCTAGCAACAGCATAGCAACCACCCAAAATATCCTAGCAACCACCCAGAACACCCTAGCAACCGCCTAGCAACCACCCAAAAGACCCTAGCAACCACCCAAAAGACCCAAGCAACCGCCTAGCAACCACCCAAAAGACCCTAGCAACCACCCAAAAGACCCTAGCAACCACCCAGAATACCCTAGCAACCACCCAAAACAGCCTAGCAACCACCCAGAACACCCTGGCCACCACCTAGCAACCACCCAGAATACCTTAGCAACGCCTAGCAACACCATAGCAACCACCCATAACACCCTAGCAACTGCCTAGCAACCACCCAGAACACCCTAGCAACCACCCAAAATACCCTAGCAACCGCCTAGCAACCACCCAAAACCGCCTAGCAACCACCCAAAACACCCTAGCAACCGCCTAGCAACAACCCAAAATACCCTAGCAACCACCCAAAAGACCCTAGCAACCACCCAAAATATCCTAGCAACCACCCAGAACACCCTAGCAACCGCCTAGCAACCACACAAAAGACCCTGGCAACCGCCTAGCAACCACCCAAAATACCCTAGCAACCGCCTAGCAACCACCCAGAATATCCTAGCAACTGCCTAGCAACACCATAGCAACCACCCAGAACACCCTAGCAACCGTCTAGTAACCCTAGCAACCGCCTAGCAACACCCTAGCAACCACCCCGAACACCCTAGCAACCGCCTAGCAAAAAACTTTCCGGTCCAAACTTTCTCAAGCCAACTTAAAGTTTGTCTCGACGAACTTTTGCATCTAGTTTTAAGCTGTAATCTTAAAACAGGAATGTCTGTCTGTCTGTCTGTTTGTGTGTGTGTCTGTTATTCGCATATCTCTCGAACCGTTAGTCCGATGGATTTCAAACTTGACAGGTGTCTCACTCCGGGCAAAAGTAAGTGCAGTGCCAAGTTTGACGTTGTTTGGATTAGAAATGCAAAAGATATTGTTAAATATATCAGTAAAAGACGCACAAATTGAAGATGTTTAGATGATGTTTAGAAGCTTGTGGTTTAAAAATAAACATTCTGACATAAACACTCTGTCAGCTAAACATGAAGTCAGCTACACTGTTTACTTATGAATATTATATTTTATTCACGGCAGTCATTTGTAGTAGCCTATTTACAAACTGTTTGCTCAAGCGTAGCGTTTTTTTTTTTGGAGTTCACTGCTCCCTGAATCGTCGCGCTTATTCATTTGTGGATGTTAACTGAATCTGTAAGTCAGATGTTCACCATCTCTTTCACGGCCATCATTTTTGTGGATGCTAACTGAATCTGTAAGTCAGCTATGCTGTTTACTTCTGAATATTATATTTAATTCTGGTGCGCTTAACGTTATTGCGACTGTTTTCACCATCTCTTTCACGGCCATAATTTTTAGTAGCCTATTCAAAAACTCAAGCATAGTTGAAGTCAAGTTTGCTCAAGCATAGCCTGGTCTCAATGCTAAGTTATTACTGTGTCATGCGTGCTGAAGTTAGCCTGTAACTATGTGATTTTGAGTATGCTATGTTAAATAGTTGCCCTGCCTATTCAACAGGATAGCTTATGTAGGCTATGCAAGCTTAAACATTCTTAACTTTCCTCCTACCAATCGTGACGGCAAATCCACATCTTTCCAGTGTAAGCCATCCTTACTTTTCATCGTTGAAACAACCAAGTTAGCTGTTTATGTGTTCTCCTTTGTTGTGCTTAACGTTGTTTTATCGGCCGTTCACTGGATAGTAGTCAACAAGTCAAACATAGCCTGATCTCAATGCTAAAACTGGCTATTATGCTCTTAACTATTAACTGAGTTTGCACGGGCACTGCACTAGTATTCATAAATACTGTGTGTGTGTTTCTGTAGCCATTCAAATAGTTGAGAGTTCTAAATGTTCTGACATCATAGTGGAGCTTCATCTCTAAACTGCAGCTCTGACTCTGTTCTGCTGTTGGTGTGTTATATTGGAGTGAACAGATCGAAAGGCTTTCGAGACTTTCTGTAGATATCGACAACAAATTTTGAATTGACTTGCAACATTCTGTGTCCATTATGGCGCTGTTCAGCACTGTGTGTAGACAACTGTTCGAGTGTTTCACACACTTCTTGCCTCAGAGAGCGGCACAAGAACCAGAGAAACTTCCAGAGGAGTGTAAGGCCTTCACTGTCAACGACAGACGCCGCAAGGTAACATTACCTGATAAGAGCCAGCATGGAGAGAGAGAGAAGGAAAGAGGAGGAGGAAGACATAAAGATGAGGCCGAAACAGGCAGAGAGACACTTGAAAAGATAAAGATGAAGAAGAACGGACGTGTGCATCAGAAAAAAAGAGAGAAGCTCAGTCTGGAAAAACTGATGGATGGAGGAACTGAGCTTAGAGAAGCTGGAGAAAAGAAAAAGAAGGAGAGAAAACGGAAGACAACGGTTCTTCTCGTGGAGGTCAAACCTCTGAATCCAGTGAGATCTTCCATCTTGAAGCCAATAGATGGAGAAATCCCTGTTTCCCAGTGTCTCCGAACACGTCGCTCTTCCAGCCGCTTGCTTCATACTCTTGCCGCCAGTGACAAAACCACACACTCATCCTCAGAAACCAGTTCCCGCATCGGAGGAGGAGCTTTTCCTGATTCAAGCGGATCACGATGAAGTTGTTTCCCTCAAACGCTCCTCATCCCGAGTGTGTCCTTTCAAACGTGTTCTTCCACGTCCAACTCCTGCACCGGATGAGCTATTTTCCTTGCGACGCTCTTCATCCCGAGTGTGTTCTCCCGAACGTCCTCCCTGCCAGAAGCCTCATCCGTTCCCTTCTTCCCCGTCTCCACAACTCGTGCTGGTGAACATCGAGGATGAGGAGAAGGAGTACGTGGAGTTCACCGGAAAAACCTTCCGGGACTCACTCAAACGCTCCAGAATGCCGGAGGCCGAAGTGAAACCGGGAAAGACGTTTGCTTGGATGGAGAAAGAGGAGAAGAGTGAGGTGCAGGAGGAAGAGTGGGCGAGCGAAGTGGAGGAGATCCAAGGATTTGAGGAAGACCAGGATGATCCCAGTGAAATGGGAGACTTCATGGTCATACAAGGCCATTCCTATCCTGACATTCCCAAGAATGAGATCCAGCGCGATGTGAACATCCAGGAAAAGTGCACAAGAAAACTCCCACTTTTTCTGTTCACCTGCAGGAGAAAGGAGGAGAAGAAAACAATCAAGGAGAATGAGCGAAGAGAGAAAGAGTTGCTGATCGAACGCTACAGGAATGATCCGAAACTGAAGCACTTGTGGATCAACAAGCACAACTGCAACTACAGCTCCTCCTGGTGAAGATCATCATCATCATTATCCCTTTAACCTGTGTAAATAAAACATCCTCTTCATTTATTACCTGTGTAAATAAAATAAAAATTGCTAACAAAAAATTGAAAGATCCATGACTTTTCTTGACTATTGAAACATAAAACACGTGTATTATGAAGTGAATCAATTTGAACTAATTTGAATGGAACTGTTTAACTAGGAAGGGATTCATTCAATTCAGTTCATAACAGTGAAGTTCACAGGTCAGTAACAGATCGATATATCGTCTCTCCATCCATAAACTGCATGCTCGTCTTTTCGCGTTTCTTCCAAATTTCCAATGTTTCTTGGCTTAAATTTTTAAGTACAATCAACTTGGATGCTTAAGTCATTTCAACCTAAATTACATTAAACTGTTTTAAAAAAATGAGGTATTGCATAAAAAATTCAAAATGGCTTAAGTTATGCTGATGAGTTAATGCAATGTAAATCATATGTTGTCATAACTTATTGATCATATTTTATAAAGTGTGGATTTGGGTTTTGGAGTGTTTTCTGTGGTGGATGAGCCACAGTGAAAGAGTCTGCACGCTCTGCTGGGAGTTACTCAGTTCTGATCATTTCTTCTCCAAAGCAGGCTCAGAGAACACAGACATTTTCAATTACAAGTAAATGTTGGGTAGAAAAGGCTCCTTGCCCACACCAGGCACCTGATGGTCGAGGATATTAAAGCTAATAACTCCTCACGCTAGCTAAACATTCCTCAGGGACAGGGGCTCAAATGTAAAAAAGGGGCATATATATATGTATATATATATATATATATATATATATGCTCATCAAGGTTGAATTTATTTGATCAAAAATACAGAAAAAAACAGTAATATTATGAAATATTACTACAATTTAAAATAATGGTTTTCCATTTTAATATACTTATAACCTTTGATACTTTTTTAGGATTCTGAGTTTAAAAAGTTAAAAAAAGAACAGCATTTGTTTAAAATAGAAATCTTTTGTACCAATATACACTACCGTTTCTTTAAAAAACAAAAAACAAACAAAATACTTTTATTCAGCAAGGATGTGTTAAATTGATAAAAAGTGAAAGTAAAGACTTATCAAATCAATCCTGAAAAAAATATCACATGTTGCAAAAAAACATTAAGCAGCACAACTGTTTCCAATATTGATAATAAATCAGCTTATTAGAATGATTTCTGAAGGATCGACACTGAAGACTGGAGTAATGATGCTGAAAATGTAACTTTGCATCACAGAAATAAATTATATTTTAAAGTATATGAAAAACTTTTTTTTTTTTTTTTGTATTTAAACCATCTGTATTTTTTCATTAACCAACTATGATAGTTTGATCAAATGGTAAACGGTGTATCAATATACATAGACTATATACAAGTGACTTGAATACTACTTACCACTAATGCTACTTTTGGTGCTGGTTTTGTGCAGTGCTTTGTACTCAATTAACATCCATTGTTTCAACGAAGCAGATTCAGAATTTCAGATCGCTTCATAAATGTACTGTCCCATCCATGTAATTTTCAAACAATTTATAAACAGGCATCAATGAATTATCGTATATTTTAAAATATGTAATATGTGGATTTTTAATTGAATCGACACACTACCTTTGATTATTGAAAATAAAAGTTTCAAAATTGTTTGGTTTATTTTTTTCCTTCCGTCAAGCCATATACTCACTGAAAGAACCATATTTGGCTCGAGAGCATCGGTTCCAGAGCAGACTGTGGGATACCTACGTTTACACTAGTGCATTTGCGTTTTAAAATGCATAACTTTGGCTAAAGTTGCGTCTGTCGTCCACAGACACACACACACACACACACACACACACACACACACACACAATGGGTTTCAATGTTTTATGGCAACTTTCCATAGACATAATGTTCCCTTCCAAGGAAACTCGTGCTGCATCGTATAACAACACTTTTTAGGGAACACCTCCAGTATGACAGCATCTGAAACGTGTAAAACTAGTCCAATTCTGATTGGCATTGCATTGTGACGTAGCTTGTACCATGGAAGCTACAATGGTAAGCCGGCACACAACAGCGTCAGCTTCTGTTCTTCAGCAAGCACTCTTTGTGTGTGGGAAACTGTCATTAAACTTTGTTTGTCCTATTTGGTGGCGCTTTGTTTGACAAGGCGGGCCAGGCTCGCGTTCCTCTCGGTTTGGGCGTCTGCTGAGCCGGTGCGGGATCTTAAATCGTGGAGGTGAAGACGGCTTTGGCCCTTTCTCTGCCTTTATCTGCAGGTTCAGCAGGTCTCATGTTCGGTCATCTGCAGGTCTCATGTTCGGGATACGGAAGCCCACTCCGCCTTGAGCTCTCCAGTTCTGAGGAACTGGAAGTTGGCAGCATCGAGGCAGGGGAGATTGAGGATTCGCCACCCTTCCCCTCCACGTATGAGGAGCCGGTTGAGGTTGTGACTCGTGCAGTAGCAAAACTTAACATCGAGTGGCCACCAGAAAAGCAGGAAATTAACAGAAAAGCAAGCTAGATGACCGCTTTCTGTTAACCCGAGCACAACCTCAGCATCAGATAACAAGGAAGTTTTTCCTTTGAGTTTTCTGCGTACAGACGACACAACTGTCAAAACGATCCCCATACACACGAATCCGCGAAAACGACTAAAAGCGCTGTATTCTGCTGCCAGGCCATAAAAAGTTTCATGTTTTTAGTTGAAAACGGTGTCGTTTAAACTACCCCCTAGTGGAAAAGGCATATTTGGCAACGAGTTGTGCTGGTGCGTCCATAGGAATGCTAACGATTAATCGACAATAAATTAATTGTCGATAATATTTGAATCTATAAAATTTATCAATCGCCAATTAAGCAAGGTCATGCATGTGTGCATGCTGCTCAACTGTGAAACACGTAAAGAAGACACAAGGAAAAATGAAGGGAGCGTGCCGGAGTTATGTTTGGGGTCCTTTTATGTTTAAAGGCTAGAGTTACACCTTCATGACTAACTATGATTGGGACTGTCATATTACATACCATTATAAAGAGAACACTATTGTAATAAAACATTGTGAATTCATTGAGTTTAGTTGCCGTGTTTTTCCAGGAAGAGCACATCCACAACAGGAGTTACACATTCTTAATAGTGCGTGTTACCGACTTTAGACCTCGGGGATATCTTGACAGGCATATCCCTATCTGTTAACACTTTATAATAACTGCATATGAGGAATCATTAGTTAAGCATTAGTAAATAATTCATCATTTATGAAGCACTGTGCCTACATTAATAGACATTAGTAAAGCAGTTTATAAATACAGCTATAAATGTGTTTTTCTTAAAGGCATATCTATAATGTGTTTATTAATTTTATTTTCATACTTTTTTAATGATTAATTTATCATTTATAAATTAAGTACTACATTATTTGCAAACCAGCTATTTAGGAGTTCAGTGGTTCATAAGATCATTTAGAAAGTGTAAGTAAAGTATTAATCAAATATTTAAATGTACATTTATACATATTATAAAAACATATAGTAATAGTGAATGCTTTTAACAAGTGAACTATTGACATGTTTTCTTACTGTAATGATTAATTCAGGTAGTTATAAAACATTTAGTAGTTGTCAGTTAACTATTTTGCCTCGTAAGATTTAAAGCCTCAGTTATCTTATAAACAGAAAAAAATAAACAAACAACACAGCTGTGATGCAGGACATAGAGATATTTATTTCAAGATGCAAAAATTAAACTGTACGACTGTATACTTGATATAAAATGGAAAAAAAAACCTCTGCAATGTCATAGAAAATACAAAATCCTGTACACCTCCAAAAAACATAACTGTGCAGTACAATGAAACTAAGCCTCTGCAATCTGATATAATAATACATTTCTGTAAAGTGTAAACATTGCTAAGTACAAATTTACCAGTGCCAACACTGGATTACATGCCACAACACATCAAATAAAATGTTTATAAAAAATAATATATAATATAATATAAT
Source organism: Rutilus rutilus (assembly GCF_951802725.1). Lineage (NCBI taxonomy): Eukaryota > Metazoa > Chordata > Actinopteri > Cypriniformes > Leuciscidae > Rutilus > Rutilus rutilus. The sequence continues at coordinate 31,980,068 of NC_140214.1, read as the reverse complement.
ATAATAAAATATTTCACAGTGAAATATATATATATATATATATATATATATACAATTATATACAATATATATAAAATATATATTTATATCGCATTTTATATATATATTTACACACACACACACACACACACACACACAAAATGGTGTAGAACAAAATTTTCACTCAAATTGCTAATAAATTTAAACAATTACAAATAAACGGCAAGTAACACAATAAACTAAACATGAGATTTTGAAGTAGAGAAACTGATTATTATTATTATTTTTTTTTTTGCTTGTAAAAAGTATAAAAAATAAATAAATTTCATTCATCGTTTCATTTACACCTTTGAAAAATCAAATGAGCAGTCGCAATGAGTAAATTGAGTAAATATATCCATTACAGTAATGTTCATGTCAGTGTAAGTACACATACCCTGCTGAAGGTGGCAGCACAATTCTGCTTTGGATGCTAAACAACAGGCCTCACAATTCATTTAAGGTTTGGCTGGTTAGCATGGGAAAGTCAGCCCCTGCTGGTATTTGCCCTAACTACACAATTTTGTGTGCAAAACCATATTACTTCAATGATAGCTATTCAAAAGCTCCAATGAATATTGATTAAATGTTTTTTTGTTTTTTGTTTTAAGTAACAATATTATACTATAGTGTAGGTTTTGCTAGTGAAGGTTGTTTGGGGGACTTTAAAATGCATCAAATTGACTTTTTTTTATCAGACCCAATTTCTCAATACTTGGGTCACATTTTCACACATTTCTCCTCTCCAACTTTCAGCTTCACACAGCAGTAAATTCCAAATCCAAAATGCACTAATACTACAAAAACACGTATCAAATCAAGTCATTCTTCCGTAAGAATAGCAGAAGTTTTACCCGACAAACTAACTGACCTAAAAACATGTAACAACTAACACATTACATAATGCTTTCTTTCGTAAACATTTCTTTACAATACAAGAATGATAGCTCTCTATCTGACATGGTCCATGTTACCATTACAGTAGAAAGTATATATATATAGTATATGATTAAGTTATAGATGGTAATGAATATATAATGAATATATTTCAAAATTACATTACTGTAAAAATGGTATTGCTGTTTTGTTTTACAGTATGTTAGGTTTGAGTAAGAAAATAATGTAATTTGAAAGAAATAGTCACTTAATGTATTTTGTTCCAAATCAATGGGAAAATGGTCCACAGATTGGCCCACATAGACTGCTGTTGTGCTCACTGTGTTTTGAAAAAGTGACCTAAGTACTGAGAAATGTCCTAGAGACTGTAAAAAATTGCTCATGCACTAGAATAGTTGATCTGGTAACTGTGGAGGCCAATTGAGTATAGTGAAGTCATTGTCATGTTCAAGAAACCAGTTCGAGATGATTTGACCTCAGTGACATGGTGTGTTTACTTTATCATGTTGGAAGTAGCCATCAGAAGATGATACACTGTGGTCATAAAGTGATGGAGATGGTCAGCAACAATACTCAGGTAGACTGTGGTGTTTAAACGATGATCAATTGGTACTAAGTGTGCCAAGAGAATATCCTCCACATCATTACACCACTAGCAGTCTGAACCACTGATACAAGGCAGGACAGATCCATCCTTTCATGTTGTTTACGCCAAATTCTGACCCGACCATCAGAATGTCCCAGCAGAAATCAAGACTCATCAGTTTCCTTTTCTCAGCTGACAGGAGTGACACCCAAGCTGGAGTACGGAGGATCGAGGAAATGATGACTATTGAGAAGTGCCCCTAGTATATTTATGTAGTAAGTTTATGTAGTAAGTATACTAATATTAATGCACAAGAAGTGTTACAAACCACTCTGAGACACAAAGCTTGAGGATCCAAAACGCAGAAGTTTATTAAAGGGTAATCCAAAGACGTAATCCAAAATAGGCAAAAGGTCAAAATACAGACAAACAATCCAGACAGATGACATGTAGTCCATGTTGATATGGCAATGTGTAAGTCTTCATATGAACCTGGGTGTGCTCTTTGATACCAATCTTTCATTTGAAAGCCACATTATAGCATCTGTAAAACCGCATTCTTCCATCTTAAAAATATATCTAAATTACGACATATGCTTTCAATGAAAAATGTGGAACAGTTAGTTCATGCGTTCATGACCTCAAGGCTAGATTATTGGGTTACACTTTATTTTAAGGTGTCATTGTTACAGTGTTATTATATATTTAAGTGCTAAGTAATATTAAGCAACTACATGTACTTACTATAGGGTTATTACTAAGTAAATGTAGAATATGTAACAAGGACACTGTAAAATAAAGTGTTATCGATTATTGTAATGCTATTATGGGTGGTTTCCCTGCACGCTTAATAAACAAACCCATTTGGTCCAAAACGCTGTAGCTCGAGTTCTCACTAGAACCAGAAAGTATAACCGCATTAGCCCCGTTCTGTCAACACTGCATTGGCTCCCTATGAAACATTTTCTTCTAGAAACAAACTTTGTTGTATTATTTTCATGTTATCACTGTGAAGTTTTTTTTTTTGAGTGTGTTTGAAAATCCCAGTAGATCAACAGTTTCTGAAATACTTAGACCAGCCCGTCTGGCACCAACAACCATGCCCTGTTAAAAAACACTTAAATCACTGATCTTCCCCATTCTGATGCTTGAACTTCAGCAGATTGTTTTGATCATACATGACTAAATGCATTGAGTTGCTGCCATGGTATGTGTATGGTGTATGGCTGTGTCCGAAAACTTAGGCAGCTGACTTGTTGCCTCTCTGCCTTGTCAGGCAATGACTTTGTAGGCAGCGTTTGCCCACGAAAGGTAGATCACAAAACGGACTTCTTAAGGGAGCGTAAAGGTTTAATGATCTACAGCAGAATAGAGTGAGCTTTGGTGAAAACTAAGCAAATGTTTAAATCACTAGAATAGCATTTTCTCGCTAGCAATGACTTCAGAAGTGTACACCGTTGGTCAAAAATGTATATTTACACACAAACTAACCACCAACCGCAACTTTCAGACACAATCTTTATTTTTTTTTAGCTCAACTGTCACAGAATGGAAAGGAGACAAGAAGTGAAGCTAACATTGGATTCGGACGTGCCTTAAAGGTGCTCTAAGCGATGTCACGCGTTTTTTAGGCCAAAACTTTTTTTGTCACATGTCAAGTCAAGTCATTTTCATTTATATAGCGCTTTTAACAATGTAGATTGTCTCAAAGCAGCTTTACAGAGATAAATGTATAATTTAACGTAAGATTGTTTTGGCTTTATAGCGGTTCTTTAATAAAGTTATTTTCCAGCTAAAGTTAGTTTTGATTGATTCGCTTCCGTCGCAACGATCATTTGTTTTTAAATTAGGGCCGCCAAGACGACACCATTCTCTCTACACAGACTTTAAACGCGAACCTGTGAGAAACGCTGATGGCGTTCAGATGCGCATTAAGAACGGGTTCCATAGTTATGTGCGTTTGAATATATGTGTGCAGGTTTGGAATTCCCTACAAACCAAACCTAAACAAATTACTGGTGTTTCCTTATAGTTTTGATTCAGAATTGTATTTTATTTTATCAATTCGGGGTAGATACGCAAATTGAGTTTTCCCGACGACGCGTTATCTGGAGAGTGGGAAAGGGATCCTCCATAGGGAGAGACTAGTTGGCCCTTCAGCACTGCGTTGACACCGGGTCCAGGCGAAGGTCCTTCATCAGATCTGGAAACGGCCTGGATCCGGCAGGCTGCGGGAAAACCTTGGGATAAACAAAGACACTAAAATTAGCGTAGATGCCATTCTTCTCATGATGTAACAAGTACATCAGGATTTATGGGAAGTGTTCCCGGTTCCAGCTGACCTAATCTATGCAGCCTAATATTGAATTATAGAAGTCTATAATGTATTATGTGAACGCTATGTCAAAGAGATGTGTCTTTAATCTAGATTTGAACTGACAGAGTGTGTCTGCTTCCCGGACAATGGTAGGAAGGCTGTTCCAAAGTTTTGGTGCTAAATAGGAAAAGGATCTACCGCCAGCAGTTGATTTTGATATTCTAGGTATTATCAACTGGCCGGAATTTTGAGATCGCAATAGACGTGAAGGAGTATAATGCGTTGAGAGCTCGCTCAAGTACTGCGGAGCTAAACCATTTAGTGCTTTGTAAGTAATCAGCAATATTTTAAAATTGATGCGATGTTTAATAGGGAGCCAGTGCAGTTTTGACAGAACCGGGCTAATATGCTCATACTTCCTGGTTCTGGTAAGAACTCGAGCTGCTGCGTTTTGAACTAGCTGTAGTTTGTTTATTAAGCGTGCAGGGCAACCACCCAGTAGAGCATTACAATAATCTAGCCTTGAGGTCATGAACGCATGGACTAATTGTTCCGCATTTGTCAATGAGAGCATATGACGTAATTTAGATATATTTTTAAGATGGAAAAATGCGGTTTTACAGATACTAGACACGTGACTTTCAAATGAAAGATTAGTATCAAAGAGCACACCCAGGTTCCTAACCGACGACGAAGACTTAACAGAGCAGCCATCAAGTGTTAGACAGTATTCTAGGTTATTACGTGAGGAAGTTTTTTGTTCAATAATTAGAATCTCTGTTTTTTCAGAATTTAGAAGTAGGAAATTACGAGTCATCCAATTTTTTATATCAGCTATGCATTCTGTTAATTTAGTGAATTGGTAAGTTTCGTTAGGTTTTGAAGAAATATAGAGCTGAGTATCGTCAGCATAACAGTGGAAGCTAATTCCATGTTTCCTAATGATACAATACAATGTTACATCCAGCAAAAATCTCCTCACTATCCGCTAGCTGCCTGTCCCCTGTACACACTGTAAAAAAACAAGGTCTCTGTAGACAGCCCAGGCTCCACAAATGGCAAGAAAAACAAACTGGCCCAGCCTTGGCCACAAAACATAACAAACAGTGTTTCAGCCAATAACCAACAATAATGATTTGGGGGTGGGGGTTGGGGGGGTTAGTGCGCGTGCACATGAAGGGGGGTGTGTGGGGAGTGGAGGAGAGAGAAGCATGAAGAGGGAAGTTAGCTAGAGGAGAGATGTCCTAACAACGACTAACGTTAAAATGGTATGTTCTTGAGAATTTTGATATGGCCAACACACGACTGAAGAGACGACGTTCCGATAAACAAATAACAAAGAATAGGGAAAAGGAGAAGGAACGCGAAGTCCCGAATTTACATCGGAAAAGCGTTCAAAAGGTGGCGAGAACTCCGCCGGCAGAAGGGATTCCAATTCGACATTCAGGTGGCTCTGTGTTTGCTGGACAGGTGGGTAAATCCAGTTGTTTTTTTCTAAATGGTTCATGACTGTTTCAGGAAGCACGGAAGGGAGGGGGAGGGGACGGGATGAGGAGGAGGAAGGGTCGAGCTAGCCCCCGCTTTGTTTGACAATACTTTGAACGTCAACAAGAAGTGACGTCACCCAACATCGCTTAGAGCACCTTTGATACCTTCTTACCTTGGAATGCTTCTGAAGGCAGCATTTTTAGCTTTCGAAGGCAGCCTTTATGTCATTTATGGCTCAGGTGATTGGCTCAAAAGCACAGGAACAAAAAATGTCCTTGAGCAAAGATGCACTTCCAGGGGAGACCTGTGCCAGCTGAGCTATTGCCATTGAGATGAATGATAATTCATAGATGGCAGATAGCTCTCTCTAGCTATTTTAGACCTCCTTGGTCCTAGTGAGTCTGTCTATCTAAAGAAAGCCTACAAAGGTGCTTCATATGCTTCACATGCTTTATAATCATCACAGATCAATTGCCATGGACACAAAGCAGCTCCATGTTTCTGGATTTTGTGTACCTTTACCAGGTGTATGTGCGTTTAGCCATGTGCAAGACCACCCTTTGTCCACAGGTGTCTTCACCCATGTTAGCTGGACAGAGGCCAGATACAAGCCTGTTTGCTGTCGTGTGAAGCTGTTCCAGAGCTCACTCATCAGGCCCCTCTCTCCGGCCCCAGGCTCTCACTCCTGACCTTATCACTGCGGCCCCTGTCATGACACACTCTCCTCTCAGCTCAATAATGACCACCACTCTTATCCCAGTTGCAGAGCAGCCACAGGACAGCAGTGCAAAGAACTGCAAATACAAAAAATAATGTAAATATTAAAGCACATTAACATTACAATAATAATGAACGTAAACAACTTAAAGAGCACTGACCTGTACACCTGACTGCTGCAGATTCATTTCAGCGTTGATAGTGTTGTGATTGAAACGCATAAATTTGAGTCACGAACCCGTCCGAGTACAACGTCACATTTCCAGCTCTTCAAAATGACAGTAGTTGAACACAGCATACGCTTGTTGTTTTGGTTTGGAGGAACTGTAAAAGGCGGCTGCTGTTTCGATTGTGGTGCTTGATGACTGACAGAGGTATGGAAACACATATGTTGACAGGCAGATAGGACGTCATATATATAGATCACTTAAATTAGTGATTGCTATCAAGATGTGAAGAGACTTTAAACCAGCATAAAAAAAAATAAATAAATAAAAGATTCAGGAACAAATCAAATCCGCATACAGACGACACAATTGTCAAAACATCCCCCATTCACACAGATCTGTGAAAACGACTAAAAACGCTGTATTATGCTGCCAGGCCAGTAGATGGCACTGAAACACTATAGTTTTTGTTGTTTACACAGAGACTGTTTTCAAAAACTTGCACTTTGAAACCCGTTTTTCAAAAGCTTGCCTTTTCAGGCACCCAAAACGCCGTTGTCGTGTAAATTAACAGTCGAAATTAAAAGTTAAAATAAAAAGTTTTACGTTTTTAGTTGAAAACGGTGTCGTGTAAACAGCCCCTTAGTTGTAACGGGTTATTTGTGTCTGTGTCTGTTTTGTTACCGTGGGTTTTCATTGATTGTTTGAGTTGTTGCACCTGATGCTGATCTTGTTTATTAGTTTGTCTTGGTATTTAAGCCCTGTGTTTCATTCAGTTCATTTGTCTGTTCTCGGTGAGTGTTACTGGTTCTGTTTATGTTTTATCGTCCATGTTTATTGAGTGTTTTGTTTTGTGCCTATTGTTAATAAATGTATAACTACCAGTGATTAGATCCAGATCTTTTTCCTTCATTACCTCAATTGTGTGTGACAGTTATAGTCAGTAGAATGTCTAAAGTGGACCATCAAAATAAAGTGTTACCAAATATTATTTTTAATTTTAAATAAAATTTTTAAATTCAGGCAAATTTATTCATGTGTCTTTCCTAGATAATAATAATAATAATAATAATTTCTTTTTAATGTTTTTTTTTATTTCTAATTATGTAGCCTATCTATTTATTATCCAATACTCATTTCATAATGATAAGCTGTAAACAGTTGCCAAGCAAAGTAACATACAGTATATCCACTCTTCTCTGAATGTGGCTCATGCAATCTTATCAGTTTTTAAATGGGCTTTACTGGAATAATAATGATATGAACATTACCAAAGACTCAATCAAGATAAACTGCCACCTTTGACATGTAAAATACAAAAACAAGCACAGCCCTGATTCAAGCACGCATACCTTAAATGCACAGACAGATATATCTACATTATCTCTTCAACAACAGCAGCCATCACATCGGTTGTGATAGCATCTAAAACATGTGCAATACATTTAGACTACAGTTACAATTAGAGTGTGGGATTGTTTGCGGAGTCAGTCATGTTCCTCAAATGGATTTAAGAACAGGGTCGTACAAGATGGGAAAATGCAGTTCACAGCAAACATGAACCCAATAGAGGTTAAATTGTGGGGTGGGGAGTATCAGTGTATTTAAAGTTAAGTCAAGAGGTTGTCTATCTTATCCTATTATCTTATGAGGATTTGTGAGGTCATGGAGAGGTGAGGCCCTTTTTACTGCAGTTCATTTGCTTTATCCTAAACATCCAACATGTGTAACCTCTCTCAGACTGCTCAAATTATTCCATGGAATCCATAACAATGACAGACCCCGACCACTAGCTTAAAACATTAAACTGTTGCGGAAAGGCCTTTCTAAGCGATTTTCAAAAAGTCTTTATTTATTGACTAATGCTGGCCTTCTTTAAAGCAATATTTTGAAAGTATGTCAATCCACAAGGAGCTACTCAGATGTCGTTTTTAATCTTCCAGGGTCTAAACAATGACTTTGCATCAGGTCAGCTGCCTAATGCTCAATCTTTCCACACGTGTGCCTGTCACTGAGTAGAATAAACACCAGCCTCTGTTTACTGAATCAGCCTTTTTTGGTAGCTCCCCACAGCCAAAAATAGATGGCTTGTATTAGCTTTTTTTTTTTTTTTTTTTTGGGCCTCCAGAATCTCATTGGCAGGAAAATAAAATATAAAAAGGACATCATGCCTTTCTTACCACAGTTATCCCAGAACCTTCATACTGACTTACTGCATCCTCTATTTATAGGGTTAGTGGCCACAGTCCTCTGTGCATTTTGTTATTAGTTATTTCAATAGAACGTTTAAAGGTAAATTGAGCACAATGGATCTGTTTAGAACAGAGCTCCAAATGGTAGCCTATATCAAACATTTAAGCATACTGCCTTGGTCAAAGAGTTCACAAGGGCATGCGATTCAGAAAAGAGGTGTATTTCTGGCTTTTTTTGGTTTGGACCAACATACACAGTCTAAGCACACAGCTAAAATAAACGTGACCAATACCCACTATTCTCTTTCCTTTTACTGGACAGTGTTGGGGATGGAATTTTATGAAACCAACAACCGGTCAGTTGTGCTGTGGTATGTTTAAACTTTTTGCAGTATGTTGACTGTATGCTTAAAATCTAAAGTAAAAAAAATAATAAAAATGCATTAACAATGAGACTTTGATGTGAATAAGAAAGTTCAATGGAAAAACATGTACAACATAAACTGTACAACGGGATTGTGATTCATTGCGATTCTTCAGGATATCTGGGTAACTCTTTATTTCGATGGTTCATATTAGACATTCTACTAACTATATTTGGTAACTTTGGAAGACAGTAAACATGTCAACTAACGTCTCAGTTACGTATGTAACCCTCGTTCAGCTCAATAATGACATGAAGGAGGGAACGGAAATGATTTGCATCTCGTGCTCCGCCGCGACAGGTCCAAGATTGGCCGTAACCCACCGCCTTTCTTGGGTACAATGAAGTATGGGCTGGAGGAACCAGCTCTATCGCATCCTTCCCCAGTAGGACTGCGATCTCCGCGCACATGACAGGGGCACATTCGCTCAACACCGAAGTGTAACGAACGCCGCCGAACTTGGTCGGACACCGGGCGAACTGAATCGTATAGGCGAGAATGATGGTATGGAGGAGCCAGCTGGACTGGTTGGGAAGCACTCTCCAGGCTTCCACGAACCAGGCCAGGGGAACCAGAGGCACCACAGACGGGGTGGGGCAGCCAGGTGGAGGACAGGGACCTGGCTCGGAAGGCCCGGGGGTGGCCCGAAGCGGGGTATGGGTGTGCGATGCAACACTTACCTGTCTCCATGGGTCGGCAGGGGGTGCGTGAGCAGGCGTGGTCAGGTCCTCGAACCACACCCAACTGCTGGTTGGCGACACCAGAGGGGGCTGAGGGGTGCAAGGCTTTACAGGGTCGCACACCGCCAGTCTGGCCCTCTTGGAACCCAGGAATGGAGGAATTTGCTCCCCTGACAATTTGAGTACCGCTGGACTCCGGGGAGCCAGGACAGGAACCATCAGAAGAGCTCGTCCCCCCATCCCTGGGTGGCCTGTATCAGGGATGCTTGGTCTTGCGCTTACCACCTGGTTTAGCAGCGTCTGACACAGGCTGGGCGACCTGTCTATGGCTGGCTCCATGCTGAGGCCTGGGTGGAGGCTGTTGCCGAGGCCCAGCGGGATCTGCCTCCGGCGGGGTGGAGGCAGCAGCGGGCCGCCGGGGCATGATGTGCCGGATGGCCTCCGTCTGCACCTGCATGGCAGAGAACTGTTGGGCGCAGTTCTCTACCGCGTCGCCGAACACCCCAACTTGGGAAATTGTCCAGGAACCGAACCTTGTCCGCAGTCTCGCATGCCAATGTGCGTTGGCTCGTTTTATCAATACTCGAAGAGACCAGGCTCCCTAAGCGTGATCCCAATCAGTCGTAAGATTGACTATGTCAAATGTGAGCGACTGAAAGGGAACTCTCATTAGAGTATTAGTAGACTGTCTGCTTAATATCTGCTAACAGTTTATTTTGATTGCCTGCCAAAAGAAACTGTAATGTACTCTTTATTTACTCTGTCTGTAAATAACTTTGCAACTACATTTCAACTTATTCTACTAACCATAACCCTAACCCTAACAGTCTACTACAGTCTACTAATACTTTAATGAGAGTTAGTTGACATGTAGTTGCAAAATTACTCATAGTTAGTCGAATGTCTAAAGTTGACATCAGAATAAAGTGTAACCAATCTCTTCTTGTGTGTTCTGCAGAATAAAGAAATGTCTACACATATGGAATGACATGAGGGTGAGTAAATGATAACAGAATTTTCATATTTAGGTAAACTATTGATTTCAGGCTTGAATTAGCAACTTAAATATTGACTTGTTATAAGTCATATAATCTTTATTGGCCTTTTACGAGTTTCATTGAGGGCAGGAGAGAGGCCAGGAAATGATAGAGAGAAAAAGAAAGAATGAGATCATGAGATGCTGCAAGCCAGATTCAAACTCACAGCAACTACTGTATATGAGCACCACAGAGAAATGTATGCCACAAATCCGATGATAAAGTATGGCATACTTTAACAATAAATGGGTATGTAAATATTGTGTTTGGGATTATGTATCGCTCCCAATAAAGTAAGATTTGTACATTTTTCACTCTTGCTTGTTCACAAGGGGGTAAAGTCATGGCTGTTTACCTAAAATGTCTTCTTTTTTTTTTTTCTTTTTTTAACATTTACCAAACAAATCTTGATTGTATTATACCATCAAAACAAGCTAACATTTCATCAGTGAAAAATTCAATCATTCTATTCGGACTGGCAGCACTGCTCTCCCCATTTGGCATCTGATGCCCATGTTCCTCTGTTTCTCTTCTTCACCTGGTGGTCTCAACCTGAGCCCTCGAGCGAGGTCAGAAATCACTCTGTAAAATGAGTTAGTATCAGGATCTTCTGTTGGTTGCTGAGTGAAGGAAGAGGCCCAGCACACTTTGTGTGGCCCGGAGCACAGAGGAGTTATAGACCTGCGGACAGCGAATATGCAGTGGGTGGTTCTACACTTCCTCTTCATTGCTCAGATGGAGAGATATGAGCAGATTCAGTGGAATGAGAATATATCGAGAGAGAGAGAGAGAGAGATATTTGCAAGCTTTCATTTCAAATAACGAACATGATTGAGGTCCTCGGGTTTCTTATGTGTTTTTTTTTGCCTGGACCTGTCCTAAGAGATCTCTCCATTGAAAGAAACTTTGATATATTTATTAATTGAAAATATATGCCTGCTAACAGCATTAACTCAACAAATGCGGGCTTCAACTATTTTCACCATAAGCTCATTGGAAAAACATTCCTCTACCTACATTTTTGCAAATCTCCAAAAAGTACCTATACATACAACTCACTGCAGTTTCCAGATGAAATGACCAGTAGTGGCAGTGAAACACCAGCAACATGTATTCCATTTTAGACAAATTATGATTAAAAAGACTTATTTATTTATTTTTTATTTTAACTTTTTTAGATTAAAGACTTATTTCTGTGTGGTTGCTTACATTTTGACATTTGCATCACATAACCAGCTCCATATTATGAGTTCACTTGATTATATATATATATATAATCATAGGGCAAAATATAGGTAAACAGGTTTGGCGTGCTGTCAATGGTTTGTTCTTAAATCTAGTTTGAGCATTTACAGGAGTGACATTATCGGAAGAAGGTAAGCTGCTTATATACCCCATGAACATGATTGACATCATGAACTTCATATGTATGGCTTTTCTAATGTAGCAAACTTGCTAGGTATCTCACCTAATACAGCAGTGCACTTATGATGCAGAGTGCTTGGGCAGGATCATCGTAACAGGGGCCTTAAAGCGATTTCAAGGGCCATTTCCGATTCCTCACATTTGCTCTTCTTAACACTATCTCACATTTGCTTTTGTTTAACTATCGGTCAGGTTTAGGGTAGGTTTTAGCTTAGGTGGTAAATTGTGCGAGTGAGGGTTTTAGCGTCACTCACATTACTGAACTGGCACGAAACATACAACAATCAAAATAATAAAACATTGTCGCATTCGCATTCATCTGTTTTGGATAAAACTGAAAACACAACTCCACACAAGAAATTTCAATTTGAAAGTGCTGTGAAGAGCACTGCATCAGAAGTGCTGCATCATAATCTCATTTTCCAGAAATGTCACAACTAGCTAGTTTTTACTTTGAGCTACACTTGACCCAAGAATAAGTTGTTAAAAATTAAATGAAGGGCATCTTGCTATTCTTAGCTCCTCGTTAACTTAACAGAATAAGAATAAGAATCCCATGTGTGTTTTTTTTTTTATAAAGATATTTTGAAGAATACTTGTAGCTTGCCTACACAAGAGTCCACGATTGTATCTCACGAAACACAAACACATCTACTGTATTTATCAGATAATTTACCAAGCCCACATTCCAGTCCAATCAGGCCCCATGGGGCCCAGAGTAGGCTTACAAACTACAGTGGCAGGGCCTTGTCTCTCAAAAAACAAACTGTGACAGACAAAGACATGGGTCTTATCTATATATATATATAAATCACACTGACATGGCTGCTATCCCACAGACGGCTTGTAGATTTTACTTGTGCTGTGTAAAGATGCATGCTGATATCTTTGAGGAGAGCTCTCGGGAGCAGGAAAGAGATTGTAAATGACATTTATTGTCACGCAAGACCAGTGAAGTGTAAATGACTTCCTTGTTTGGTTAGAAGATTGTTATAGTGCCATTTATGCAAATAAATTGAAAAAAGTACAAATTCATTTTCTGGAATTTGATATACTATTTCCATTCAAAAGATATCTGTAACTCATACTATGTTCTCTCACTATGAAAATTCAGCTTCAACTGTTGCAAGACTAGTAGATCATATCTCCCTTCAAAGATGCCTGACATACTGAGCCCAAGTTAATCTATCTTAAAGCTCCTCATAGGCATCAGACCTCAGCAGAGGTCAACTCTGAGGGGATCTGTAGTACCAGCGACTGAATAAGCAAAACCAGATGGAGAATGAAGGGGACTATGAAGCAGTCTTTCAGTATGAGAGTCCCCCACCAATGCTTTACATTACTCCTATTGCCAACTGCAGTTCTTGGATTGGAGGGGATACATTCTTGGATATTTTTCTGTTTGTCAGAGTAATGAGGTTGCGATAATAGGATGAGTATCAGCCATCATTTTTCCCTCCTTGTGAAAGAATCTGATGTTTGTAGACATGATTAACTGGGCTTTGAGATAGTAATGAAAATATGGGCTACTTTGATAAGCATCGTATCAGAGTTCAGCAGTTCCTCAATGAGATCTGGCTGAGTCACATTTTAGACAATGGCTCACAGTTCTTTTTTTTTTTTTTTTTTATTCCACAAACATATCAAATGTGATATTTTCCACATAACATATAACATTTGATACGTTCCATCTGGAGTGCTCAACAGTTAAATGGTGGGTGTCACATCTAGAAATGTTCCCATGCTCATATTGAAAGTGTTAGTGTGATGGCTTATTGCAAATTTGATTAAAATCACCTAAAGTTGCACTTAAGTAATTTCTGTTTATGCTGTGCTGACCTGAATGGCAGTTGTCTTGTCTCCTAGGTGGTGTGGCACACCTGGTGGAGTGGATCATGCAAAAACTACAGTTATCTGATGTTGGTTAATGGCCACATGACCTGCAGGTAAACAAAGAAAATATATTTTTAAAATTATTTTAGTAAGTGTTTTTATTTTGATTGTTTTTATTTTTTAAATTATTAATTTTCATTTAGATTTGTTATGATTTAATTATTAGCTTTTCATTAAACTCAAGGTTAAGCTTAAAATAACACGCTGACTTTTTGGGACTTTAGCTTTTTCACCGTATCCCCCAGAGTTAGATAAGTCATACATACCCTTTTCATCACCGTGTGTGCCGTAACACCGCTAGCCTAGCTTAGCACAAAGACTGGAGGTAAATGGCTCCAGCTAGCATAGTGCTCCCAATAAGTGACAACATAATGCCAACATTTTCCTATTTACATGTTGTGATTTGTATAGTCACAGCATGCACAAATAACAAGTACACATGAGACACAGCCATCTTCTAACTGTATACATACTGGGAACTACATTCTCAGTAGGCGAAGCACTGCTACTTGGGCGGAATGATTTACTCCAACTCTGAGCAAACTCTCTGCTTCTCACCACGGGGCTTGAATGTTGGAAAATGTTTGCGTTATTTTGTCACTTATTGGAAGCAGTATGCTAGCTGGAGCCGTTTACCTCCAGTGTTTGTGCTAAGCTAAGCTAGCGGTGGGTGCGTCAGACAGAGTTACAGAGATGAAAAGGGTATGGACTTATCTAATAAGCTAAAGTCCCAAAAAGTTGGCGTGTTCCTTTAAGGTCTAGATGATAAAGTTGATTATTCAAAACAAAGGTATTTATTATAAAACAAACACAGATAGTCCACAAATGAAGAACAGGTAACGTGGCAGCTTGTAAGACACAACAATAATGGACAACTCATGTGAGCAAACAGAGGAACTTAAATACACAGTGATAATGGAACAATGACAAACAGCTGTGATGATTAATGAGTGTACATGGAAACTGGTGACTGGTGGGAAACTAGGAACAAAGGAAACAGGAAACTGATGGTAACCAACCCAAAGTCCATAAGAGAGAAACTAAATACGCAGGTTGTGACAGAACTCCCCCTCCCGGAAAGGCGTGGCCTCGCGCTGTGATGGATGGCTCGAGTGGAAGAATGGTGGAGGTTCAGGAGGTGGACGAGAAAGCCGGCGAGACGCTGGAAACCCATATGGTGGCAGATGGGAGGAACCAGGGCGGAGCAGATGGTGGAAGAAGCCATGGAGGAGTTGATGGTAGGAACCATGGTGAAAGGGCCCATGGAGGAGTGGGTGGTGGTAGGATCCAGGGAAAGGATGGCTGACAAAACCCCAGAACGACCTAAGAGATGGCCATGACGGAGGAGTCCCACCACGGCAGTGATGGAGGGAGGAGCCAGGGTGGCCCTTTGAAACCAACCGACAGACTGAGGTGATGCAGGGAGATGGTGACGGTGGAGCTGAGGGGTTGAAGGTAGCCAGGGGAGGCGGAGACGAAAGAATGGCTGACTTCAGTGAAGTGTGCAGGAGACACTCGACAACTGGTGACAACGAACTAAAACTGGGCAGGAAGAGTGGAGATGATGAATACAGAGGTGAAGAACATGTATTAGTGCAGGAGGGGACCAGTGACAGAGAAGTTTTATGGATGTGCAGGGTGGGAAGCACTGCCTCTGTTTTCCAACCAAACTTAATGTCCACAAGATAACCAAACTAAAAGTCCATAAGAGAGAAACTAAATACACAGATTGTGACTCACGAACCCCAGTCTGGGAAACCCTGATGCAATGTAATATTTAATGCACATTTAATGCACTTCATGTTGCTGATAACAAAGAATGGTATATATTTTCTTTCTCTTTGTACTTCTATATCCATATGACACAAGATTATCCAATTCATACAAGTTAGGTCAAAAGTAATCTACAAGTAATCAAAAAAAGTGTGTAATGTAATGGATTTTGTTTCTAACTACAATTTTTGTCGTGTAATTTGGAATCAGTAACCGACTAAAATTAGCAAGTAATCTACCCAGCACTGGATATGAAAAAATATTTCTTTAATTTAGACTTCTTTTCAAAATACATTATACGTGTAGTCAATCCTTTTCATTATTTATTTTTTTTAATCCAGTAGACTTTATTTCTGATGTACAGTATTTTCTTTCAAATAAAAGAACAAAGGTCATTTATCTATCTATTAAATACCCTTGACTTCTAGACTAGAGAAAAACTGATGGCACAGGGCCAGGGGGAGACATGGAGTCAGGTTTAAAGATAAACAATAATAAGCCAGGGTTTCCTCTGGCTGGGCTTAATTGTATTTACCTCAGTCACATTAGCTTTGAGGATTGGACCAAGTCTGGTTTTAGTTTGCAGAGAGAGCCTGGAGGTGATTTTTACAAATGAAATTGGCAATACTGGAACTGCATGGTTTGCTGTACGTGATGATACTAACAAAACATTCTTAAGGTCTTAACTGGGGGATGTTTTCCATTTGCCTTTGTGTATAGAATCAAATCGAGGAGAAATAAATAATTTGGGAGTTATTTAGGTACAGGCATTGTTTCTAGAAGCTGTACAGTTGCTGTTAAAACATATCCCAATGAATGAGCTAGTCATGTTTCTCAGATAACCAATGCAGAAACAAATAACAGAACAGAGTGTGGGTAAGCTTCTATTTTTGCTTGGTCAAACAATATGACAATATTTTCTTGCCCTAAAGCATTTATGTCCTGAAGTCTATGATTATCTCCACAAGCCTCAGGAATTGGGAACCACATTTACGTCACGGTGGTCATGATTCAGTATAACGAAACCAATCTAATCTGAAATAAATTCTTTACTGATCTAAGTTTAACCATGTCCTATGGTGGATGAAAAGAAAATGTGTGCACGATTATAGATATTATTTCAACAACAACAAAAGAAATTCATTTATAGGAATTCATTTCCTTTTCATACTGTTCTTTTTCAGGGCTTATGATAAACAATACTTTGAAAAATGTTATTTAGTCAGTTAAACTTTAGTTTGCAGAATTATTTCTCTGAGTCGAGTCCATAAAGTCAATACACAGCCAAGTATACAAAATGGGGTATGAACTGACAAAAACCATGCACTGAAACCTAAGCCTGATTCTCTGTATGCCCACCACTGCTCTGGGTATTCTTGATTCTTGAGGCTGCGTTGGTTTTATTTGCCCTGTCAAAGCACTGTTTGGAAAGGGAAGTCAGAGGGCCGTGCGGATCATGTAACAGCCTCACACTGATCCATATCTACAGCAATCCCGGAAATGACTCAAATATGTTGAAGGCTCACAGTACAGCACAAAATATACGGAGTCACAGAATTGCTTCCACTGATTAAGCTATTTCACAAACAAGAGTCTGTTTTGGTTTAAAAAATGCATGGCAGCCGAGGCTAGAAGGGAAACTTTGTTGACTATTCATGTAAGAGTGTTTTGGGAGTTCCTTTCATGTTTCCCAAAGGAGCGATTTCCTTGCTGAGTTTCTTTCTGTGTTGTACATGTGTCACTAGTTGATAGAGGAAAATGTACACAGGCCAAAGGTGAAGAGATAACATTTCCTCACAACTGCAGTCATAATAACAGGCCCAGGAAAGGACTGTTGCTCTTAACCCGAGCAAGAAGACATGCTGTATCAAGAGTTCCTCTCCTTCGGAAAGTTCCAGCTGGCATTAGATCCAAGAATGTCTAAGGATTGGAGCCATGTTGTGTTTTAGGAAACAGCGAATGTGCTTTACTTTTTACTTATTAATGGATTTCCATCTCTACCTCATCAGGACAGGTTCAGCACCAGTTCAGAGGAACCTCCCAATCTCAAACCAGGTGTTTTTTGACAAAACAGAGTGCCTTGGCAATGACGAAAGAGCAGTTGCATGAAGGAATGACCATACTGTAGATGTTGGGGGAAGGGTGAGATCACACACTACATTGAGAGAATGGAGCATTTAATAAGTTGCTCTTTGAAAGCCACAAAGACTTTCATATATAAACATTTCTACAACCGAGTGACCCTTTTAAACACTGAACAGTCCAATGGTCAACAAACATCCTGTTGGACAGGAAATAACACTGTGTGGGTGTGATATTATTTCAACTTAATGCTGACCTCAACAACTAATATATCATGTCAAGCTGTTGGCCCTTATTTGAAAAGTGTGCATAATTGTATTCATTGTGCACTTGTCGTGTACTTTATATCTCAAAAGTATGTTTTAAGTATACAGTATATTGGGGAAATAAAAGGCCATTTAAGTGTACTTAAAGAAGGAATGCTTATATGAATGTTTCCTAACAGACATAAGTACACTTTAAAAAAAAGTACAGTTTGTAATAAAGCTCTACATTAAAGTACATTTTAAATAATTATATTTTAATCCTATTTTGTCGTGTTTTGAAGATGTACACTTATTTTGATGTGTTGATTGACATACCAAAAACGTAAAATTGATTATAATTGTACTGTAGCCTTGTGTGTTTTTACATTCAAAGTCAATATATTTTAAATGAACTAAATTGGAACTTCATTATTACAAATGTGTAATTATAAATATATTGAAATGTATGAAATACAAGTTTCAAAATAAATTACATTAAAGTATAATTAATAATAATAAACTTAAAAAGTGGTATTAGCAGTACATTGTACAGTACACCATATTTCAAAGACAACAGAAGTAATTATAAATTACATATAAAAGTCTTAATTCATTAATGTACTTATATACTAATGTCAAAAAATCATTCTTCAAGTACAACTAATAACATGCAATTAAGTGTCTGAAAATTTTAAATTTAGTAAGCAGTTATATATATTATTTATAAGTACTCTTTTTTTAAAGTATGTTTGTGTACCTGACAAACGAGTTTGTATCTTTGCTAAAGTTTTACATGTTACTGCTTTGTAAATTCATCCAAACCAGCCTCATTAAGTTGTTAGTAGACAAATAAATGTAATGTAAATTACAATGAAACAATAGTAATGTTGCAGTGAGCTCTGGGAGAGGAGGTTTATTAGCTTGGATCAGTCATCATATTCCCCATTTTTACTTGTGGGCAGCGGAAAAAGGCACGGCGATACTCACAGAGCCAAACGTATGCAATGTGTGTGGGATGGAGTGTCGCCTATTTAGTTCTCTCACAAGGGTGCCAGTTCACCAGAACTTTTCACAGCACTGTCTCCCCAGACCAATGAAAACAACATGCCTCCGCACTCCGCAAAGAGAAGCAGGAAAATAAATGTTAGACTTTTTCTCCATTACTGCAGCTCGGGCAAAAGGGCGCGCAGTGTTCCCAGGATCGCTCATGATGTGGAACGGAATAGGAAAAAACTTATTAGGGGAACCAAGAAGCTAAAAATAACCGTACAATATCTGCAATGCTACACACAGTCACACAGTCTTATATATAAGATAGTTCTCTTATTAAAGAACCCCAAGCCCTGGTGAAATAAAAAAAAACACACTTTAGCATACTTATTCCAGAAATAATAAAGCTTTTAAAGAGTATACTTCTGTGTGAACTGAATGTAATGTTTCTGTAGGAAATCACAGCTGCTGTAGGAATCATATGATGAAGGGTATAAGAAATAACAGTCTTTATTATAATCCACATAACTATAGAAGTATAAAGTATAAACAACCACGCAAGCTGAAACGAGAACTGACAAGGGAGACAGACAAAGTTTTGTTTGTCTGAACAAAACAGGGAGTTTAAATACAAGACGAACATAATGACTGACAGGTGATAATTATATGTAACCATAGAAATGAACGAGATAATTAGTAACCAAGAAAATCAAAACTGAACAGAGCAGAGATACAGGGACTAAACAAAACAGAGTATAGAAGTCAATAACCGTGATAGTACTCTCCCGACTCTCCCGGAAGGTGCATCCTCGCACCGTAACGAGTACACCTGAGGAGAGAGGGAGGAGGCTTTGGAGGATGGAGCAGAGCTGGGGATGGGTGGGGAGGAAGAGTCATCGGTGGAGACAGACACCATGGTAGACCTGACTATTGGAGGATCCAGGACGGAGCTTTGGCCCAGGCGGAACACGGAGACCGGCTGATGGTGGCGGAACCAGGGTGCATTATCCGGTGGAGCAGAGAGACCGATGGACTGGGGCAACAACCACAGCCTGGAAGCCCAAGGTGGAGCTGCTGGCTCACGGGGCCGAGGTAGAGATGGGGGCTCGGTAGACCGGGGTGACGACGGGGAAGCCGGAGGGAAGGAGAAGCCTGGTGCAGCCGAGGGGTGAAGGGTTCGAGGTGCAGCTGGAGACCTGGAAATCCGCGGCGTAGGCAGAGCGATGACTGACTAAGGCTGAGCCGGAGGAACGAGGAAGCCTGGAGGATTCCTAGGCCTGAAGGACCACAGTGAAGTCGAGGGAGCACAGAGTCGGGGCAAAGTCGACCGGGCTGACAGGCCAAGGTGTCACAGGAAGTCAGGCTGGAACATTGGAGGAGGAAGATTTCCAGACGGGACCAGAGAATCCAGACAGCTTGACGGGACTGACAGAGAAGGCAAAGACTCGATTGTGGGGATTCGTGAGGGAATTTGGATCCACAGTACACAGATCTATTATGTTTCCTCCAAGCTCTTGGATGGACTGGGCGGCTTGCGTCAAATCTGGGACGACCCAGGTTGCAGACTCTGGCTCGGGCTCTTTCTCTGCCTCACAAATGGTGATCGAGGACCCACTGTGCAGCAACACCCACCCTACCAAAGTCCTCTGCTCGAGGAGGAGGAGATGCAATGCTGTAAAGTCCATGTTTCATGTTTTTACTCATTTAGAGGGTAGGTTCTTCTGTCAAGCTTGGCTGCTGTAGGAATCGCACGACGAAGGGTATAAGAAATGGAAGCTTCAGCATAGGTTCTACAAGGAAGACTCTAATGCCACGTCATTCATTGTTTAAAAATGAGATCTAATTAGATCTAGCCAATCATAGCTCGACACTTGATGTAAATGCTCGATCTTACGATCCTCCCCACCACCACCAGGTTGGCCCTTTCCATTTGTCAGGGGGTTGGCTCCGCCCCCCCTAGACAGCAGCATAGTGTCGGCCCAGGTCCAGCCCATATCTGGTCCACGTGAATTCCACAAGGTCAGTGGATCAGGCCAGATCTAGGCCGACACTATGTTGCTGTCTGGGCTGCCTTCATCTCCAAGCAGGACCTGCCAGTTTACCACAATACCTGGACTAAGGATGAGGCTTACACCATAGAACTATGTGATATGATTATTGCTTGGATATATTTCTTAAATTCTTTCAGGAAATAAAATGTATTCAAATATTTTTCTGCCTATCAAGTCTTTCTGGTAGTCTTTATTATAATACACAAAACTCAGGAGACATATAAACAACCATGCATAATGAAACAATAACCGACAAAGGACTGAACAAAACAGGGAGTTTTAATACAAGACGATCAACAACTATAGAAACAAGGAGATAAAAAAATAAAAAAATAAAAATAAACAGAGGTGAGAAACAGGAACTAAGCAAATTAGAATATAAAAGTCCATAACCGTGACATTAAGTGCAATTAGTTGAACTTAAGAGTGTTTTTTTTACCCTTAAGGTAAAAAACATTTATATGCAATTACATAATAACTTCTATTGTCTTTGAAACAAAAGTATGACAAGCATTTATGATAAACACTTGTAATGACAAACTTTGACAATTTAGTATATTTAAAGTATATACATTTTTTTATATAATATTATATAAGACACTGCAATTAGAATTATAATCAAATTTGTGTGCAAAATATGCTTTAGTATAAACTTATTTCTTTAAAGATTAATAAAACACTGAATTTGAACATACTTTAAAGTAAAACTTTTAATTTGACATTATTTCAGCGTTCACTCTTTAAAAGTGTTAAGAAATGAAAGTGTACTCTAGGCTACACTTGATGATCATTTTATTTCATTATTATCTGCAAGAACAGTTTTTTAAATATTCTTTTAAAATTTTAAGTACACTAAAACTGCACATTCAATTGAATTTATTAAATATACTGTATAGGCAAGCAATCCTAATGCTAGTCTGAGCAATAACATATTACCATACTGCATATTACCCTTATGCTTAAAATTATTAATGTTGAAGCATTTGAACAACTATCCAATTGGTGGATTCTGCATAGGAATAAAGGTATGTTGGCCCAAAGATAGGCCCAGACATGTCCTGCACTCCCCATAGTAAGACACAACAGAAGTCTGTCATAGATTTGCTATATGATATCAAAAAGCGTTGGTATTCTAACCATCCCAGCTGTAGCGATTAAATCTTTTGACGGCAATGCTTTTCCACAGTCCACGTCCTTTTAATTTTAACAACTACTTTTTTAATGCTAATATTATTTGCAATACAACTTTTATTTTTAATCAACAAAAGTTTTTTTGTTTTTTTTTTACTATTTACTATTGAGACTGCTCAAAATAATGTATTATGCTTATAACACTGGGGAAGGTTGCAAAAGAGTAAGTCAAACGTTCTAATGATGACAACGGTGATTTTTTTTTCGTTCACAAGCCACCTTTGTTGTTCCTGCTGGAGAGACCACCGGGTTGGCAGGGAGCAGTCAGAGCACTGAGGGACAAGAGGGGTCTGATGGCAGGCTGTGATAAGCAAGTAAGCTTCTGCCTCTCACCGTATTGTCAGCAGGTCCAGACAGATCTGTCAAGAGGAAGAAAGAGAGCCACACATGCAAAAATGAATACAAAGCATTCATTTCACAATGCAGAAAAAGCAAATATAGTGTGTGTCTAGCATTGTGCTGTGGACTGTTTAAAAAAAAAAAAAGAGTTTTCTGTTTCTGTTTAAGAGAATTCTGTTATCATTTCCTCCAAACTTGTGTAACTTTATTTCTTCTGTGAAACACAAAAGGAGAATGTTTTGAGAATTATCTTGGTTACATTTTATTTTGATGGTATTAGTAGACTGTAATATACTGTTAGGTTAGGGTTATGGCTTATAGATTAAGTTGACATGTAGTTGCAAAGTTACTTACAGTGAGTAGAATGTCTGGGGAGCATCAAAATAATGTGTTTAGCAGTAAAACACACAGTCTACTTATACACTCGTGAGAGTTAGTGGACATGTAGTAGCAAAGTTACTTATAGCTTATTAGCTAACGCTAATGAGCTAATGCTGCACACCACACCAGTCTCGAGTCTCATGGAGGAGCTCTGGAAGTATAAAAGGAGGAGTGAAGAGGAGAGAGGACCAGGTTTGGATTTTAATTTATGCAGCAGTCATCCATGAGGGGCTGCCGCTTTACTTTCGTTTTGTTGTTTGCTTATTTTTGGATTTAAGTTTGTTGAACGTTCGCCTGTTCCCTCCTCCTTCTTACCTGAACTTTAAACTTTGCTACAATATGGCTTTGTAACAACATGATTATTACTATTATTATCATTATTATTACTAATATTGGAATAACTATTCGTTTTAACTATGCCTTTCTTATAAATATATCATATTGGGTTGCTTAAAAAAACTATAATTTTGTTACTTCAGAAAATAGAAACAAAAGTCTTTTTCATTTATCATTCTATATTAAAGCTTGCACAAGACAGATCTGTTTCCCTGAGTAAACAAAAATTCTGTTTCCTTATTCTGCCAAAGACGAAGCAAACCATTCTCACAGCACTTACAGTAACCACATCCTTGACCCAACAATAATCTCTTTCAGGTTAGTGACAGAGCCCTAGGCCTCAGACTAACAGGCACATTTGTGGTGAACCATTCCTGGCCCTGGGGCCAGTCCTGTTAGTCTCTATGGCACCAGGCTCTCTTTTGTTTTCACAAGAGGGTCAAGAGTGCTTGTCCTTTACAACTTGAAAGCAGAGCGCAATGGGATCGGCATTCAAGCAAACCCTGCACAGGTCACATTGCTTTTCGATTCGCCATGATAACATATTCAACAAACAGATTTAACATTATAGCTCTTTGTTAAGCTTGGATGTGGATTCAATTTACTCTATGTAAACAGAAAATAAAGTTTAAGGGCCTTCTAATGCAGCTGAGAATATTTCGCTAGAACTTCCTCTTACAAGCACATGAATCAGTGTTTATAGATATTTGTCTAAATCTGGTTGAATTCAACATGCTGAAAGGAGATCATCCTGAGATCATCTCATTTGGGCAAGGCTCATCTGGGTGGCAGCTGAGAGCTGTCAAGGATGAATAAATTGGTAAAAGGCACATGTAAGGGATATACAGCTGTTGGCATTGGTAGGAAATGAGCCAATGGTGTTTCCGCTCCTGATTCGCTTTTTCCCATTGCGGCTTCCAAGTCCCTTTTTTTATTGAGCCCATTAAAACAGGATAAACGCACCAGCATCCTTTACAAAATTGTTCCTAAACTCCTGTGTGTAAACACAATGAATGAGAACTATTTCTCCAGAAGACCTTGAGGTTTATGACTGATCACCAGGCTGGAGATTTGTAATTGTACTCTCACACAATGCCTTTATACATATGCATTTTGCATTACCCCCTGGAGAAATCAACATCTTGACTGCATCTCAATAGAGATTGTGTCTCCAAAAGTGTTTAATTAGGTAACCAGTAACCAAAGTAAGAAAGCCTTCTCTGCTGAATTCAGCCTGCAGCCAAGAGCAGTGTTTCCTCTCATTTGGAGGGCTTAAAGCTTTGATTCTTTGCCATATATTGTGTATTTTCCAGTGTAGGCCTGCAATTATGGTGAATTAACAGGAAGTTGAGTTTCCAGCGGTTTACTCTTGATTTGGACTCTGAAGAGTTTGGAACCACATTGGAACATACACCTTCTAAGGACCTTATCTTGATTGTTGCAGTATTGGAGGGCATATTAAATGCATGTTAACACATCACATATAGATATACACATTCTTGTGAATCTCAATGTCCAGGTCACATTTCACCACAACATCTGTTTTAGAACTCTTAAGACTTTTGGGATTATTTATTTATTTAGTAAATATATAGATATAGATTTTTTTTTATAGATTTTTTTGTTTATCATTTAATTAAAGACAGAACAGTATTAACCATTTCTGTGTTACAGTAATTAGTGCATTACAGTAATGTGGTTAATGGTTAACATTTCCGGGGTTCTCAGAAGCAGAAGCTGTCATGGGTAAACATCTATAGCGGTGAATGGGAGATGACAGCAGATGTGATTTTTGCATTCCCATTTGCTCCAATAGCAAAAGAAAAAAAATATAATGATGTGTTTCCACGACTTTCCAAAAGAGAATGCCATTGAATTAGAAACACCCTTAAGTGTTAATTCTTTTCTTCTTCTTCTTCTTCTTCTTCTTCTTCTTCTTCTTCTTCTTCTTCTTCTTCTTCTTCTTCTTCTTCTTTTTTGGTACAACACAAAGTATAGTGTTATAAATGTGCATTACATTAAAAATAAATAAAAATATGATAATAAGTGGATAACAAATGCGTCACAGTCTGTAAAAAGAGTCCATTGTCAAGAAAATGAAATGGTCAAAACACAATATGTAACTATTATTGCCTGGTGATATATAAAAAGTTATCCAAATGCAGCAAAACATGTTGTTGTTGTTTTTTATTTAACCCTTTAGAACCTGAAGCTAAAATAGGTGTTTTTCACATATTTAGATTTTTTTACTGTAAAATTCTAAAACAATGTGCTATCTTCATGTGCAAGGTGTCATCTTTTTCAGAAAAAGATAAGCTTTCAACAAATTACAGTTATTGACCATTATTGTGTGTGAGTTTGTAAATATAATTTAAATAGACCCCCCCAAAAAAAACGAGAATAAATTTACTGATTTATATTTAGAAAAATTCAGAAAAATCATTTTCAAGTTGAAAAATGAACTATAATACATATATACAAGTCTTTTTTGTGACATTGGGTTGCACAGTTTTCATTTAGGACACTTTTTTTTTCATACACGCACACATACATGCATTCATACAAGGCACGCATACACATGCACACACCACATAGCCTACTAAGATACGGGAAAGAGTAAAGCCATCCGCCTCCCAAGTTTCTTTAAAAATCATCCCAATCCCCTCTTCTGCTGTCTACCACTTCTTTCGCCATGTATTTGTTTGTTTCTTTTATTATTTTATGCAATCCAAAACACTCTAACCTGCTTATCTCTCTGTTCAAATCCTTCCGACCCCGCTCTGCCAGAAAGCTGCTGTCATTTGCTGACGGAAAGCATGAAACTACTGCAATAAGCCATATATTGCCGAAAAGTGCATGTTGTCTACTGTCAGGGGCAATTTGAATGGTTTTGATAGTGCAAACGGTTGAAGAGATATGATAAAATGAATACAGCTTGCTGGTATGTGTCGGCGACGACACAGCTGGTTCTAAAGGGTTAAAAAATAAAAATAAAATGGGAATCCAAAGTCAGAAAGAACACAACAACTTTATAAATGCAAAGACAATACACGACCAGGAACTGAGGAAAACTAAATGCTTAAATACACAGGTTAACAAAGCAGACTGGAAACAGGTGTGCAACTAAATCAGTAAGTAACCATGGTAACAAATGAAGAGCGGGAAACAAAGGAAACAGGAACAGAACACAGGAAATCAAGGTGATACAAACTAAAAGTCCATGAAAACAGAACATATACCTGACAGTATACTGATGTAAGCAATATATACTAGCAAATCTAACTCGATCTCACAGGAAACCGTAACTATTTTATGAGGTGGTGATAATGTATAAATTTGTACGATGTGAATTGTACCAAGGTCCACCCCTAAACAGGTCCATCCATCACTAGGGCAAAAGCAGATCGTACGAAAATGTACAAATTAGATTGTACGACTTCATACAAATTACCCACCAATTTGCCAAAACATAAAATATTTATGAATTGCCTCGAGATATATATTTTTTATATCATAGCTAAAATGTAAATTGCATTATAACACAGCTCTATATGAAGTTGGATATATATTATCTAACTTTATTCACATACTATTCATACAATACCCTTACGTAAAGGGATATGTACTACGAAGCAAATTTCAACAGCCTGATTTTTTATTCCGTTGTACAATGTAACTCTTCAAAATCATGATTTTTTTGTAAAGCTGCATTGAAAAAAAAAATTGGATTGTGAAAAGTGTTATGTAAAAAAATCTGACTTGGCTTGATACAATGGTCCTAAAATAGGCTTGATAATATATAATGAATCTAAAATTGACTTCATTGCCTTTAAGCCAAATAAAATTATTATTTGGATTTTGGAGAGAAAGATGACTTGTTCTTGGCAGGCTTGTGAGATTCACCCTTTCAGTTGATTTTCTTATTGTCTCCGTGCCAGTAAAGTATAAGTGAGTGCCTCGTGTTGATCTGGTCTAGAAAGAAAATGAAGTACTGATGGACTAGTCTGAGCAAGAGCTCGGTCCACGTGACTCATTAGACTTGTAGCTTGTGAATGCTTGGGTCTGTGATCTTCCTGACCACCGTCACAAAACACACATTCCTGCCGTCAGAGATCTAATCAGGCAGGGAAGTGGCACCTCAGGGTCCTTCAGGTCAGATAACGACCTCTCCCCCCGGGCTGTCATTCCCTGTGACCATCAGATTGACCTTATTTATTCAGTTCTAGCTCTAGCTCTAGCTCTAGGTCTAGCTCTCTCTCTCTCTCTCTCTCTCTCTCTCTCTCTCTCTCTCTCTCTCTCTCTCTCTCTCTCTCTCTCTCTCTCTCTCTCTCTCTCTCTCAGCTGGTATTTTGATTTATACAGTGATATTTTTTAAAGGGCTGCCAAGAAATTGGACAAATGGATGAGAAGCTCTCAGAATAGTTAGGAGAGACGTTTCTCTGTGAACTTACTTCAGAGTGCAATTAATAACCCAGCAGAAATGGTTCTTTGAGGTTTATTGAATAAAGAACACAGAGTAGCCATTCAAGACAAACAACATTTTTATTATAGGGGAATATATATCAAAGGTTTAAAGGGATAGTTCACCCAAAAGATAAAAATTCTGTCATCATTTACTCACCGTCATGTTGTTCTGAACCCGACTTTCTGTCTTCCATGGAACACAAAAGGCACATTTTTGAGGGATATGCCACTCTTTTCCATTAATTAGAAATTAATAACTTGGGCTGTTAATCTCCAAAATGCAAGGAGAGCTTCTGTAGAGATTATTTTCAAAGACTGTCAAGACTTTAAGTGAATAACGACTTGAGGATGAGTATGACTTGAGATGTGTGAACTTAGTTGAATGGACTTGTATGGAATTACATTTTTTATATATACCTATGGCGCTTTTTGTAATTGTGGCGCCAAAGTCCTAATTCATTTAAATGTGAAAGAGTGCACTCAATATTCTCTTAAAAAAATAATTTGCAGAATTCAAACTTAATGTTTTGGAATATCTTGACACTTGTGAAAAAGGAGTATGCTTAATTGTTTTGAATGTGTACTTGTAGTATATTTAAGTATATTGTTAAACTGTACTGTAACTGTACTTTACTGCAGATAAAATAATATTAATAAAATAAAAGGAATTCACTTAGAAATAATTCACATCCATGACTGTTTCTTAACACACTTAAGTACACTTTTAAAAGGTGCACTTTTTTTAATAATGTCAACAAAAATAAATAAATAAATAAATGTAAAGTACATTTTAAATAATTGTTTTAATGATATTCTGCCGTGCTTTAAAGAAGTAGACTTATTTGGATAAGTGTACTTCTTTAAAGAGTAAATGCACATGTAAAGACTTGATTATAATTCTGACTGAAGTAGGTTATTTGATATTACAACTACACATTAATATATTTTAAATGTACTAAATTAGAATATGATTACAAATGTGTAATTACAAATATATATAAATACAAGTTTCAATAGAAATTACATATTTTACCATAAATGCTTGTCGGTACACAAAGACAATTGATGTAATTATGACATTACATATGAAGATGTACTTAAGTCCTACTTAAGTGGGTCAAGAACTCTAAAGTTCAACTAACTTAGCTAACTGCTAAATTTAAACTTTAATTAATTTTCATTTAATTGTAAATAACACAATTACGTGTCCAAAAACATTACATTCAATTGGCACTTAAGCATATTCTTTTAAATTATTATATTTCCAAAATAGCTAGTCTTAAAGTTTGCTGAAGTGAACTTCATTTTCACAAGCGCAAATACATAAATTGTGAAATTTTATTTCCTCATGCTTGAAAATAAAGTCACCAATCTTGCCATCTGTGCTTCTGTTTGGTTTTAAGAGAGGTCATGGAAGCATAGATAGATAGGTTTATCTCTTATCAGTCTTTTGGTGTCACACAGAGAGTCGGGGGAGGAAGAAACATGTACTCTGATCATTGATTAAACATAGAACAGGATCCAGACTATTTGACTTTCTGTCTGTCTGTCTGGAGTGAGATTGTTGGTTATATTGATTAAAGAATAGTCTGGCACGGAGCATGTTTAAACCACACTCTCAAAGACTACGTCACTACACTGCTGCCTTAAATAATCACAACCAATATTTTACAATAATGTAACAATAATGTATGATTTGATAACGATTTTTAAAACAATTACGATTTTTTATGTTTTTTTACATTCTTTTATTCTCATCAAGGCTGCATTTATTTAATGAAAAATAGTCTTAAAAGATTAATATTAGGAAATATGATTAAATATTTCAGTATATTTAAAAATGTCATTTTTTCCCGTGACGCAAAGCTGAATTTTCAGCATCATTACTCCAGTCTTCAGTCAGTGTCACATGATCCTTAAGAAACATTTATTATTATTATTATCAATGTTGAAAATAGTTTTTGCAGCTTAATATTTTTTGTGGAAAGCATGATAAACTACAGTTCAAAATTTTAGGGTAATTTTATTAAAAAATTTTAAAGGAAAGAAATTAATACTTTTATTCCGCAAGGACACATCACATTTATAATGTTATAAAATATTCATATTCAAATAAATGCTGTTCTTTTGTACCTTCTATTCAAAGAATCCTGATCAAAATATCATGGTTTACACAAAAATAAACCAGGCAATGCAGGGAAGTGAGAGAGGAGGATCCATATGCAGCACTCTTAAACTTTTAGACAAAACAATTACGGATTCCAAAACACAGAGAGGCTGAAACGTAACCGCTAAGCAATGAACCAAACAAGACCCAGGGGATCATTTTGACAACGTTTCCATCTGTACACGAAAAACGTTCCCATTTTTAGTACATCATTGGTCGTGTTAAGAGTCCACAAACAGAACATAACCGTTACACTGTTTTCAACATTGATAATAATAATAGTCATGATTAATACCGATTGAGCACCAGTAATAATTGATAATAAAACAGCATATTAGAATGTTTTAGGAAGTAACATATGACACTAAAGACTGGAGTAATGGCTGCTTTTTACTCTATTCGATCAAATAAATGCAGCCTTGGTGATATGTTTTGTTTTCTTTGTTTCATTGTAACCCAGTTTCCCAGTGTGTTTGATTGTTATATTCAGTTCAACTGTTGCCTATTAATTAGCTCTTTAGTTCCTCATTTGGTCTTTAAATTTCAGTTATATTTATATGGCTTTGCTGTCGAAAGGTAATTAGCTGATGAAGTGGATTGACTTATTGTAGAGTTAACGGAAGTGAGCATTGTAATGTATGAAGCGTATGTCACAACAAAATGACAGTAGATCGGGAAGATTTTAAAACAAGCGGTATGATCTTACTTTTATGCTGTGGAAATACAAACCGGAAGACAGAACACAGTGAGCGCAGCACTTAAAAGGAGCAGGGCTACATAAGGGTTGTCGAATTGTTAAAAAAAAAAAAAAAAAAAAAAAAAAAAACACCTTAAGCACTGTTAAGTTCAACTAATTGGATTTATTAATTGACACTATAATATAATCATTTAATTGTAAATAGCATGCAATTAAGTGTCCGAAAACACTCCTTTCACTTCATTCATTCACTTCTCACTCAAATATATTATTTTTTAAAGTACTCTGTCAGAAATAGGGGTACAGTTGGAGTCCATTTCTGTCCCCCAAGGTACAATCTACACTAACGTACCCCATAGGGCTTATTAATGGACCTCAAGGTACATATATGTACCTTTTTGAGGGTCAAAAAGTATTAAAAGGTACATATATGTACCGTTTCTTTTAAAGGTTAAGGTACAATATTGTACCCACAGCCATTGTACCCCTAAAGGTACAACTATGTACTTTATTTTCTGAGAGTGTATATTATTTCAGTAATAAATATGCTAAAGTGTACTTCTTTTCCACAAGGCTCAATTCATGCATGTGACAAAGCAACAAGTTGGAACCAGAATGCAATATTGTATAAATACATAATGTTAAAATATGTAAATATTACGATATTTAGTTATTTTTTGCCTAAAATCAATATCAAAAAGACAAAATGTTACTATACATGTTGTTTTATGATCATGTTCATTATGTCTATGAAAACACTACATTTTATGTATACTGTATGAAAAGCAGCTCATTAAAGCTAAACTAATAACAAACAGAGACCAACAGAGATAAATACTTTCAGCTGAACTTTGGCTGCGATGAGTTGAATCTTTTATTATAATATTTATATATTTGTGAAGACTACTCCATCGAGCAGCACACATAAACAATACTGCTATAATGGACTGGAGGAGGTAAATAAATCAACAATGAGCTTGTTTGTGTTGGACGAAATGCAGATTTGGTGGCCAAAGAACAACTTGGAAAGAAATCAAATGGTCTTCATCTACATCTACAAAACAAATGAATGAATTAATGAATGAATACAGGAAGTACAGTATATGCAATTCCAATGGTCTGGTGAGACCAAACATTTAGCTTTTTGTTGTAAACCAAACAGTGCAGAAACACATCATTCACCACATTCTAGAAGGCGTAAACTGCTGAATATACAGGAAATACAGGAATCCTGATGAAAAAACTCTGATGAAGTGAAAACTGTCTTGAGAAATGTGTTTTTCAGTAAGACTGCGAGCCCAAGCATAAAAACACAGATTTAGAACAATGGCTTAAAATCAACAATATAAACAGATACTCCAAATGAAACGAGGTTCAGTATTGTAAAACAATATTTTTTGTAGACCTTGTATATGTGCATTTACACTACTACTGTATGCCTATACACAATGTATAAGCCCTCGCATTGTTCAATTCAATCCACCACATAACCGCATCTGACACGAATGACAGTAAGTGCTTGCTAATTACAGCTCAAATGTTGCAGGACAAGGTTTTGTGTCACCAGCCTTCCGGAACAATCCACCGATTGTTGTGTGAGTTGATTAGGCAGACAGGGCAGGGCTCTTTCCCCCCCAATTATCTCCATTTGGGAAAGTATTTTCATGCCTCCATGCTCACGACAGAACAGTGTGGGAGTGGTTGGAGAAGTGGAAAGGGGGGTGAAAAAAAAAAAAAACCTGAAAATGAAAGATCTGTCAGTTCATGGTGTTTATGAGGTCTGCTCGGAGGTCCTCTCCAGGGTATTTAGTTCACTTACAACTCCAGTGTGGCTGAAGAACGTCAACACTGTGCCCAGAGATATGCGAGGAAGAAACAGGTCACAAACCAGTAACAATCCAAACAAAAGATATCAGTTTTTACCACTGACCATGAGACACTTTATGAAATAATGAAGCTCATTTGTGAGGGGCCCATGTGTACTTTGATTCTTGACGATAAAATGAGAAACTTTTTGGGTTGGTTGTACTTGTTATGTCTTTCTTATGAACGTTTAAAGACATTTAAGTAATTTTCATAGTTTAATTAAAGAAAAATGGAACTGAACGCTGAAGAAAATACACTATCTTGATGTTCTCACTAGTTTAATTTCCAACATACAAGCATCACAGTATAATTATTTTCTTCTTTTTCTTCTTAATTTCATAGGTAGCATTTTATGAATCCTACATACACAGAGTTTTCATGTGTTTGCATGATTTTACAGAATTTCAACTTGAAATTACACAATAAATTACAACATAAAAATATTCAGCTATAAGTATACATGTAACTTGATTTTTCTTCATGTCTCATATTCTTCTATTCTTCTAATCAATCTCTTCACTGACACTGTTGTCACCCTACTAAACAGGTATGCTAAATGAAAATAATAATTATTATTTTAATTATTATTACTGTTGTGGAAATAAAAGTGATGATATCAATAATTTTATATTTAAAAAATATTAAAATAGTTTATGATTATTTCATAGTTTGATTAGATCATCATAGTTTTTTTTTATGCCTTTATTTGTACAGTACAGTATAGAGTTGACAGGAAGCAACATTGGAGAGAGAGAGGGATTGTAAATGAATACAAACCGGGACTCAAACTCGGGTTGCTTGAAGCATAACTGCCCTATTTGTCGAATCGCTGCCCACAAGCTTATCAGCTCTTAACTAAATCAAAATAAAGTTATAATAATTAATATATGATCGATTTTCATAGATGAAATTCTGGCTGCTTCTGCAGTCAAACAATAAAATCAAATACCATTCGAAAAGAAGCATGAATAAACAACAAACATGGTGTAAAAAAATAAAAAAAAAAATTAAAAGTCATTTAAAAGTGACTGAAGTCAAAAGAAAGATCAAAGACTCACATTTTTCTTTTAAATTAATTAGGCACTATTAATTATGCTACATTAATTTTCATTTATCACACTAACACAGCAATAAATGTTTTGTGTGAGAGCAGGCACCTATTTGTTATCTAATCCTATGAGTCTCACACTGCATCTGAAATCAAATACTTCCCTACTACATTGTATGTGAAAAACAGTACGTCAAAAGAGTAGTATGTCCGAATGCATAGTATTCGAAAAGTTCTGGAGTGGGCATTCCATGGACACTTTACTAGCCCATGAGGCCATGTGACGGGAGAGGATTTATGAATGGCAGTGAAGTGACAAGGGTAGGTCACCTGACAGTAACAACAACATGGTGGATGTAGTCCGTCCGAATTTCATTCATACTACCCATGGTCATACTATATAGAACTTACTTTTTTTTTTTTATCGTTCAAAACTTAAATTCAAACGTAGCAAATACGCGGACGGTATGTGATTTCGGACACAGCATCAGTTTCAGATCTGACTCCTGCCCGCTCACCCCAGGGCTGCCTGTGTGCAGTTATTGAAGTGGAAGTCCTGGTGGAAAGCAGGTTTCATTTAAAAAGCCTGTGTTCCTTGTTGGGCCCTGTAATTATGTGATTTACAGCCAGAGATCTTTTTCCTTTATTTAATTTTTTCCCCCCACTCATTTTGCTTGACAGTTTACCCACCTCAATTTTCAGTGACATCCTTAAATCTGAGTCTGGCTAAATGAAAGAGCATTAAACAAGCTGACTAGAGAGGAGGGGGCATTGTAGCTACCACTTGGGGGCTAAATGTTTCCATCTGTTTGTTTAATAATTTAGGCTTTCTGTTTTAAACTCAAGCCTCCTTTTTACTCTCTCTCTTTCTATTTTATTCATCCCTTCTGTTTGAGTCCCCCCCCCCCCCCCCCCCCGTCAGACTTTAAAGTAATGTGCTCTCAGGAGGGGCTTGAAGAAAAGATAAGCCACATTACTTCAATCAGACACAGCGTTACTGGACACCGCGCCTCCCTTACCCACTTTAACTGGCACCTTGGGGTCCACAGATGTTCCCCTATAATGACTTTTTTAGCCATTAGCTTAATAGTTGTTTATGGCTGTGAAACACAGGAATGTGGCCGTCTCATGAGGAAGAAGTGGAATAATGAGGGATATGGGGAACTGGCCGCAAGGTACTGAAGTAAAAGTCAAACAACACAACCCGACGGTTATTACAGTAATAATTTCACAGATTAACAAAGGCCATTGGACAGTACCTCAACATCTAATAGTTTCATAGTTTGGTCTCTGTTCTGTAGATATACAGTAGATAAAAACACCTGGTTTTGCGATGTAAAAATGTAACCGATTAATCATATCAGAAAGTTGTGTCTCAGTCTTTTGAATCTTCTAATCCAGCAGATCGCA
This sequence comes from Rutilus rutilus, assembly GCF_951802725.1. NCBI lineage: Eukaryota > Metazoa > Chordata > Actinopteri > Cypriniformes > Leuciscidae > Rutilus > Rutilus rutilus. The sequence goes on along the minus strand of NC_140214.1, from coordinate 31,945,186 downwards.
TATTGCTGGCACCGTCCAGCCAGAAGGAGGCGGACGTGGCTGAGGAGGGCGAGGATATCGCTGAAAGTGAGGCCTCCAAGCCTGCTAGTCCAGCAAACAAATTTGAATATGCATCCCATTGAAGAGACGCTTGCTAGCTGACATACATCTTCTTTGAAGACCCCAACCCTGCTGTCTAAGCCGTTACGTACCACCTCACGCTTGAACGGCAGGGCGCATGTGGCAGTAGGTCAGGTCGAGGGTGTCTTACACATGATGGCCATGTTTCAGGCGTACCAGTCAGAACTGCTCAAAGATTTGGATCAGCGGCAGGTAGACCTGTCTGTCTCCTGTGGAGGTCGCTGACCTGCACCGCACCACAGATCTGGCTCTCCAGTCGACTAAGCAAACTGCCATTGGCCATTCAATTGTGATGGTAGCAATGGAGAGACATCTGTGGTTAAACCTGTCAGACATCAAGGAGAAAGAGAAAGCCTTTCTCCTCTATGCGTTTGTCTCGCCCTCGTGCTCTTCCTTCGAGGAGTAGAGCGCCGATGATCTGAGAAAAGTAACTGAGGGAAGAAAGTGATTAAGCAAACAAGATTGAATCGCTGAGGAGAAATAACATATTTCCTCCTTCCCTCTCTGTGTAGCAGACATGATCGAGTTGAGGATGTTCAGCAGGGGTGCGTCTCTCCTTGTTCTGTCTCTAACTGTGGCCTATGCTAATTGTCTTAGTACAGGCTATAGCAGGCCCTAGATGAGTACTGTGAGGGTTGAAGCAGCCACCCCCAGAACTTGGGTCTTTAAGGTAGGTTAGCTCCCTCAGGGCTCCCTTTAAGAAGATAGCAGTATCATTAGGTTGCAGCTAGCGCTTAGCGCCTCCCTTTGGTATGCTGTTCTTCAGGGTTGAACGTAGAGCAGAACACTCCCCCATTTCTGAGGGTCTTGAAGTAGGGTCATCCGCTCCCAGCGAGAGCCTTGACCAATCTCTGAGAACCTGACGAGTAGTAGAAGTTATAGAGTAGTAGTAGAGTACTACTATGACTGGTAGTATTTGCCTTTAAGTATCCCTTCTCGTTGTTAGGCATCTTTGGGAGTGCTGGAGTCTTGAGATCTGGGGTGAATCCAGGCAGGGCATGAGTGCTTTCCCCATTTGATTTGGGCTCACCCAGTCACCATATTTGTTTTTATTTGATGTTAGATGTTACAAAAGTGCATTTCTGCAGGTAGCTAATATTGTAATTGCCATCAAAGCATGCAAAGTATTCATCATTGTGCAACACAATTTGGCAAAACCACATGCCTACGGCAACTTGACTTGGTTGACCTGAATGAAGGGCTTTTTTGACCTCTGAATGTTGGATAAAGCACGGGTGTTAGCATGGACATGACACGTGAGTGACTGATTGTCATGGAAACGTCAAACTTGTCACTTTGAATTTTAAATATGGATTCATTTATAAACATTACCCCAAGAAAATCTCTTCGTGAGCGCACTTGCATAAAAAAAAAAAAAAAAAAAAAAATTGTGGTGCGAATTACATTTTATTAAAAGTGTGTCTACAAAAAAGAAGCTCTCAAAAAGCACAGACATCATCAGACGTTACATTAAACACTCAACATTCAACACAGAAGCACTTACATGATTAGGAAATGACTGGATCAGTATACATGGAACTATAAAACAAAACTCAGTTTCCCCTAAAATTGCAATAAAACAATTCTGTTCTCCACTTCATACAGGATATCTAGTCGGCACAGGTGTTGGCCTCCATGCTCAGAAGTGGGCAGCTCGTGTCCTTCTATGTAAAGACCTGCTCCAGGGCTCTTTTTCTCTCTCGTCCCACCAAAGGGCTTAATGAACTCCAGACCCCTCTGTAAAAAGAACCAGGGACTCTCTTGTGTACAGTTGGTGATGGCGTTAACACAAACCTCCTGTTCGAACCAAATAAAAAGGGGCCCTCTCAGAGTGACTTTATGTGACTTTATGCAGTCGCCCAGATTTCAAAACTGTTTCTTTTTTTTTCTTTTTTTATGGGGAGCACAGGGAATGGTTTTCCTCATCCTCTTTCCTTTCATTTCTACCTCTTTCAGACCTGGAACTGTGCAGTTTTGTCTGACATAATTCCCCAGGTCATAAAATATCCATGTACAAGACTAAACAATATAAATGCTAAACACAAATTTGTCGTCATTTAGGCCTGGAACGCATCTGAGCTACTCACAGTTAACATTTATTTGGTGGGACAGGGTCTATTTTCAATAGCCTACTTTATCCAAAGTGATTATACTGTAAATAGCTTACAGGAATAATTAAAGAGGACGGGTATGATTGTTTTGTAGAAGATCAAGGTCTTCGCTTAAACCGACTAATAGTTTAAACTTTAAAGCACTAAAGCCAGATCAACTCCAGTTCTGCTCTGGAGTCCAGGCAAACCACAAACAGATGTCAATTTACTGATGTGCCCATTTGTTTTCACATCCTGAGCCCTTTAGGGAATTGTTTCAGAAGGAAGGTAATATTCATTTGTGGGGTAACCGCAAGTGTTTCCCGATGTCACTTCCACGTTTGATGAGGTTATTAATACAAACAGACTACTGGCAGAAATCACTTCTTCTTTTTTTTTTGGGACTGGCCAGAGGTGTCTCTACCATTCTTTCCACAAACAGTATTTCCTTTGTGGTGCAGGATACATCAGCACACAATTGGTCATTTTAGTACATTTGGTACCCATACAGTATTTAGGAAGTTTACATGAAATGATAAGGGTATTTTTCATTAAACTAATTTAAACAACCTTTCTTTTCTTTTTTTATTCCTCTGTAGCTAATCATCGAGAACTATTCTTGTAGTTGAATTAGCGACTAAATGGAAAATACATGCTTTTTTTATTTGATATGCTTATCAAATGGTAACACTTTACAAAATGGGTGCACTAATATGCATTAATTCATGGTTAATGTATGACTAATGAAGAACTAAACCATTCGTTAATGATTGCAGTATCAGCAACCAATGAAGAGTCTATCTGATTGAAAGATTAAGTCATATATGAATTACTGTTAATTAAATGTGTCATCATGGATTAATTCCCTAAACATTTAGAATTAACTAATTCTCATGGTTTGAGTAATCTGTTTTTGTGTCCGTGTCTGAGTTTCTTTGATTATCTTCTAGGTTCCCAGACAGCAACATAGTGTCGGCCCTTATCTGGCCCACATCTGGTATGCGTCCCCTCCAGTTCCCACTGCCCATTCTAAGCGTCCGCATGGGATGCGGGCGCACTAACGAAGTGGCTAAAGACTGCAGTCTTCCACTTCAGTCGCTAGACCGCCTCTTGAGATTAGGGGAGTTAGGTTTACATGCACAGCTCTAACTGGCCTACGTCTGTTAGACGTGAAATCCACATGTACCAAATGTGGTCCGGATCTGGGCCGGCACAATGTTGCAATCTGGGTTGTTAATTGGTTCAGTTCTCCTCCGTGCCCTGCCTGTTTGTCTCCATGTTTACTGATTGATTTAGTTATGTTCAGGTGCGTCTAGTTAATTAGCCCCCTTTTGTTTGCTGTGTATTAAAGCCCTGTGTTTAGTCAAGTCAAGTCAAGTCACCCTCATTTATATAGCGCTTTTAACAATATAGCTTGTTTCAAAGCACAGTGATAGTAGGAAATTACAGTACCAGAGATTGTTTTGGCTTTACAGCAGCTCTAGAATAAAGTTATTGTCCAGCTAAAGTTAGCTTTGATTGATTGATTCACTTCCGTTGCAAAGATCATTAGTTATTAACTTAGGGGCCGCTAACACGACACCATTCTAACAGAAAACCCTTATCGCGCTCCGGCCTGTTCATCCACACAACAACAGTGCTTGGTGGCTCGAGAACTCAAACCCTGAAAAGGGTTCAAGCCTTGAAAAAATTTTGGGGAAAAAAAGGTTATCTCTGCGCAAACCTCAAAAACTCAAACCCGCGAAAACGCTGACGGCGTGCACATGCCTATTACGTGTTTCATCTATACACTGTTAGAAAAATCTGTAGAAATTACAGTATTACTGGCAGCTACTTGCCAGTAACTTACAGTAGATTTAAATTGATGTTATTTACTGGCAACAATTTGTTCAAAATTAAATGAACATTAAACATTAACAAGTCTTTATCGTTACAGAATAAAACTAAAATAACAGCCTCATGCAAAGCATTCTGGGAACCAAAATCTGAAGGAAAAAAAAAAACAGAAAAAGGTTGATGAAGATTTCTGGTTCCCAGAATGCTTTGCATTAGACTGTTATTTTAAAATTTTATTCTGTAAAGACAAAGACTTGTTAATGTTTAATGTTCATTTAACTTTGAACAAACTGTTGCCAGTAAATAACATAAATTTAAATCTACAGTAAGTTACTGGCAAACAGCTGCATAACTACAGCAAATTTTTTACAGTGTAGGTATGCACGTTTGCATATGTGTGCAGGCCTGTAGTCTTTCTTTACAAACCAACCCTCAACAAACCATTTGTCTGGCCTTAAAAATTGATAATAAAGAATTATTTATCGCTTCCGCGTAGCCACGTGAACTGGAATTATCCCGACAACGTTTTATCTGTACAGAGGTAAAGGGAAGGGAAGGAGGCTTTCACAGGGGCCTAGTTGACACTTCAGGAATGCATTGTTGTCGTGTCCAGGCGCAGGTCCTTCATCAGATCTGGATACAGCCTGAATCCGACGGACTGCGGTAAACCTCGGGATAAACAGAGAGACTAATATTAGTGTAGACGCCATTCTTCTTATGATGAAACAAGTACATCAGGATTTATGGGGAGTGTTCCCGGTTCCGGCTGACCTGATCTATGCAGCCTAACACTGAATTATAGAAGTCTATAATGTGTTATGCGTATGCTAGGTTAAAGAGATGTGTTTTTAGTCTAGATTTGAACTAACAGAGTGTGTCTGCTTCCCGGATAATGTTAGGAAGACTGTTCCAAAGTTTTGGTGCTAAACAGGAAAAGTCTGTTAAAGTCCTAAAATAGTCCTGTTCGGTGTTCTGTGGTCATCTTTATATCCTTGGTTGTTCTGTTTAATGTCAAGAGGTTGTTTCCTGAGTGTTTTGTTTCTTTTATGTTCTTGGAAAATAAAGTTAACCTCCTCGTCTCTGCCACTCTGCTGTGATGCTAATAGTGTAAATTAATGTTAATTACCACAAGGGTCAAAGTCATGAATTTCAAATTCTAGCTGCCTGTTTGTTTTAATGAATCATTAGCTAATTTACTTTTTGAGGCACATGCCTTAACTCATTAAGGAATATGTCATCTAAAAAAAGGGTTTATTTTTGGGGGTTCTTTTTTTCAGTGCTTGGGTAGATTTTGTGTTACCCTGCTCCTGGTCAGACATATAAACCCAGCCGTTGAGTTATTTATCATAGGCTTTTTGCATCCTCTTCAGGAGAGACCAGTTCCCACTGCCATCGAATTAGTGCAATTCTTCAGTAAAATACAGGTTTGTGTACACATTATTTTAACTCTAAAATCGTAACTGTGTTGTAAATCATTTAATTTTATGAAGAGCAACACACAGGGACGCAATGTGAGTATAAACGAGTGTAGCATCGGTCTTTTCGCGTGATGGAATTAAGTCCTGTTTTGAAGATTTAAAAATCATATTAAACCACCCATTTAGTATTGTTCAGTAGTCTAATTCAGTCTTAGTGAATCAAACTAGAATGTAGATGTGACATTTGTCTGCTGCCTCACAGGTCTTGCCTTTCTTTGGGCCGTGGATGTAGAGTTTACTGTAATGATGATAATATTTTTATGAGACATTTTTCACACACCTAAATAGTTAAATGACAAAGGGGAACATTGAGAACAAGATTTTTTGTACCACCACAACCACACAGGGGGGTGGAGAGGAGATGTGCTATATATTGTTATTATAATTTTTATTATTATTATTATTTATATGTAATATTGCTTTTTTTTTTTTTTAACTAAGTGAAACAGTAAGCATTATTCAGCTCAATGGTTTCAGATCTCCGCCTTGTAAAGGGAAGGGATTCCCTCATTCCCCTAATTCATTTCATTAAGATCGGCAAGAATTGCTTCGATTTCCAAATACCTGTAGTTCGATTCTCTGCCACAAGGAAAAGTGCTTACGTCTGCTTAGACCCTGACCGTTAAGCACCGTTTTTATAAATAAGAACGTTAGCGTGGATTTTACCGTGCACACACTCTAAGATCAAATCATTTTATAAATGAGGCCCCTGATTTCTGTCAATAAAAATAAACAATAAAAAATATTGCGTCAAGCTATAATTTGAAAATTAAAAGTGGTGTTTATTTTTAATTATTATTTCTAATTCAGTTCTGTATAAAAATATATTAACTTTTGTCTGTCTGATCATAGAATATATATATATATATATATGAAGAGTTCAGATGCAAAAGCCTCTAAGTGCCATCTGAAATTCTCTTCTAGAATTATCATTTTGATCAAGCTTGTATATTTAAGTTAAGTAATTTCACTTAAATGGCAATGCAAATTACCTATTAATTGTCATTTAAGTGAAATTACTTAACTTAAATATACAAACTTTATAAAAATTATCATTCTAGAAGAAAATTTCAGATGGCACTTAGAGGCTTTTGCATCTGAACTCTTCATATATATATATATATATATATATATATATATATATATATATATATATAATTTTTTTTTTTTTTTTTTTTTTTTTTTTTTTGTGGCTGTAATTAATTCTGGTTCATCCATCACATTGAAAATGAAAGGGCAGGCCAAGAATTTTGCATTGTGGGAAAATTCCACAGTGTGTTCAATTGTTTACAGCACCTTCTGGCAAACAGTTGGGTTATATTATGTGCATATTATGTAAAGTTATGTTGTGTACACAATAATGCATAAATAGTAAGAGAAGTATATTAATATGCTCTTGCACACTGTGGGATGTTATTTAAAGAAGAGCCACAAAGGCAGAAACAGATCCGGCAGGTCTGGCCAGAGATAGCAGCTGTCCTGAACTGATGTGGTGTTTGGTGTTGTGGTGTTGTACAATCTTAAACTATATGTCTGTTTATATTTTGATGACAAAAACCTCAGATTCAGATTTAGCATTCAATTAACTTACAGATGAAGGTTTCATATGCGCAAGCTGCTTTGCATTAGCAGCATTCAGGTTTACATGTTCGTTCAATTTCAAAATCGTTCAAATCAGCCGCCTCGTCATAGAATATTACAAATCAAACACCCAGATTATGTAGAACAAAAAGGTAGTGTGGAGCCAGCCATGGCTGTCTGTCAGACTATTAAATAACAAGGATGGGGCTTTGAGAGCGGCTCTCCTCCCTTCTCTCAGCCCAGGCCCGAGGCGCTCTCTCTCTCTCTCTCTCTCTCTCTCTCTTCTCTCTCTCTCTCTCTCTCTCTCTCTCTCCTTCTCTCTCTCTCTCTCTCTCTCTCTCTCTCTCTCTCTCTCTCTCTCTCTCTCTCTCTCTCTCTCTCTCTCCCAGCCTGTTTTTCCCCAGACAGCCTGGCACACATATAATTACAGAGCAGAGCACGTTTAAACGCAGTGACGAGCTCAGCAATCATAGGGCAGGACACAGCAAGACGCCCTTCTACACACACAGCTAAAAAAAAAACACCTACACAAGGAGCAAGCTGAAAGAAAACAACTTGTTAAGCATATATGTATTTAAAACACAGTAAGGGAGACTAGGGTAAGATATGGCAGTGCGTACTATTTAAACTATTTTAAAAACTGTACACATATATTTAGGGTACGTTTACGATGTACTGTTTTTGTACCTTTATATTTTTCGCACACAGTCGATTATGTTGGCAAACCGATCCCCGTTCACAATGATCCACGAAAACGACTAAAAACGCTGTATTATCCATGTTAGTCCAGTAGTTGGCGATGGCCCTGTTTACACCTAGTATTAAGATGGGTTTTGGTCGACACATTTCCATTTATTACATATTACATAAAGCATAAACAGTAACAGTAAAACATATAATTTGGTAGTAAAACATAAAGGGTTGCACATTTTATTGGTGCAAAGATGAGTATGGGAGTTTGTACAACATTTGCAACTGCTTTTTATCACTTAATTAGAAGCACCAATAAATAAAGTAAAAAATTTTTTTTTTGCAAGTGTGTCCCATCAGGTAATCAAAAATTCTACACACACTTGAACACTCGGGCCACACACAGGAAATACATTATGTAACTGACCAGCATGTACGGTCAAGTGTGGGTGTTTGGACAGGCCCAAAAGAAAAATGTGTTTTAAAGTATTTTTTTAACTATTATGGTTTAATAATTATTTGTCATGCTTTATACACTTATTTTGATGCGTTTACTTATCTATAAAGCACATTTAAAGTACTTGATTATAATTTTAACTGTAGTGTGTTATTTGAAATTACATTTAAAGTAAATATTTCAAATGTAGCAAATTACATCTTCATCTCATCTTTACAGATGTTTACTTGAATACGGCTATGTTAATGTATTTTGTCTTGGTGGACTGTGCTATGCTGCTGACATTTTAATGACTGTTATTTATAAGAGTTGCTGGGAAAATAAGAAACCAGGAACTTACATATCTGTTAAATGTCACTGAAGATCTTATCGGAGCTTCTAATTTGAGAGACAATTATACAGAGCTGAATTTAAAGTAAGGTATCATGCTTTGTTTGTCATTCACCCATTCTCAAAGATCCATCAATCACTTCAAACGTTTACTAAGGTATTCATTTGCCTTTCCTTATGCATGGGTTTTAGAGATGCTTTTGTACAAAGTTGCAAAACAAGAAAGAATCCCAGGGTTTATTGGTAGCTGTCACTCTGTTATGCTGAAAATTTGTGTATGGCTCCATCTAAACAGCTTCTGACAACAGACTGTCAGACTCTGCTGGAAGAATGGAGCCACAAAGCATCCAAACACGCATTTTCAGAAACATTGTAGTTAACTGTCAGTTTCACCGAAACCAAAATCCACATTTACACTGGCCAAGCATCCTGCCTCATTTGGGTTATACTTCATATTTTACACTGAAAATTCCTTCATTTTTTTTTTTTTTAACATGCAGTCTGATGTCTTATTTAATTGTTTTCTATATTAAAATACTTTCCCCCATCAAAGCATAATATGCAGAGAAAATAATAACTTAGTAAGCTATTCATAGGCTGATTCTCTAAAAGGTGTTACAATGTGCCCTAAAAAAAAAAATATATATATATATATATATATTTAAATTAGCCTGTAATCCGATTTTCACCTTGTGAAGGATAAAACAGGCAACCATTTCCAGAGACATAAGCTGTGTCTAAATTCAGGGTCTGCATCCTTTGAAGGCTGCATTCAAAGACCGAATGTGAATACCCGCTCAACGAAGTCTGTCCTGACCTTTGACCTTGGCCTTTTAAGTCTTCGTCCTTCGAAACATCCAGCCTCTGAATTGAGACACAGCTATAGTCAGGCTAGAATTTAGAATTTGTAGAATTTCACTTATTTTTTTGCCAGTAAGTATCTACCTACCCAGATAGCAACATAGTGTCGGCCCAGATCCGGCCCACATCTGGTACGCGTTGAATCCACATGTACCAGATGTGGCCCGGATATGGGCCGACACTATGTTGCTGTCTGGGTAGCAACCATCCAAAACTCCCTAGCAACCATCCAGGGGTGCGTTTCTCATACAACAATGTAACTCACTGCTTAACTACTGTTAGTACAATGAATTATTGGAGAAATGAACTAGCTAGATCCTGAAAGTAACTTTGTTAGATATCTGTTGTTTGAACTGCATTGGTTAATGTAGTCACACAGTTGGTGGAGTAATAACTTCTGCTAATTAATCAGTTTAAAATCAAATTATTGTAATAGTTTAACTAACATATAACTATGGATGAGAACAGACAAAGAAACAACTGAAAATGAGGGCTATGTATACACAGAATGAGGGTACTTTCACACGACAACGATGTGACGCTTAAAACTGAGTTTTTCCTTCGAATTTTCCAAGTTCAGACGACACCATTGTTAAAACAATCCCCATTACACGGATCTGTGAAAACAACTTAAACCGCTGTATTCTGCTGCCAGGCCAGTAGATGGCGATGAAACACTATTGACTGAACATGTAATACCAGCCCGATCTCATCCCAAGGCGTCATATACTGACGCTTTTGACATTTCGTCTACATCCAACGCACATGGCACCCTTTAGCGTCAATATGAGACGCAGATAGATATGGGCCAGAAGGCGCCTCCTAGCGGTCTAACCCTAACCCTACCCCAGACCTAAACCTACCCATAACCGAACAAAGCTCTGTGCGTGTCATATTGACGCTAAAGGGTGCCATGTGCGTTGGATGTAGACGAAATGTCAAAAGCGTCAGTATATGACGCCCTAGGATGAGAATGCGTTGGTAATACGCATGTGCATGACGTCATCGTCTTCAGAGATTCTTGTTTACATGGAGACCGTTTTCAAAAACGTGCACTTTGAAACACGTTTTCAAAAGATTGCATTTTCAGGCACCCAAAACGCCATTGTCGTGTAAACGAACGGCCAAAACGCATAAAAAGTTTTGTCGTGTAAAACAGCCCGTCAGTGAAGGGAGAAAACAAGGAACAGGTGGGATTAATCAATTAGCACATGAGTAACAAATGTGAACATACCTGGAAACCATGACAACTAATGAACATAGACAAAGGAAACAAGAACTATCACAAGTAAAAAAGAAACCTCATGTTACAATGCTAGCTTGCTTATTTAGCTCAAGAGAAAAATCTGTTTAGATCCACATTACACTATAACAAGAAATTATGTTTCAACCCATCTATCCAAAAAAAATTCTAAAAATGTTTTGCTAACATTCCTATAAGTTATGGAAACATTATTTCTGAATGTTCAATTTTTTTTTTTTTTACTGAGGCAAGCAGGGGGGCGGGGCAGAGAGCCGTGGGAACGGTGGAACGAATGTTAAAAAGCAACACCTGAACAAAACCGGTCTCGAGTCCCACGGAGGAGCTCCGGAAGGATAAAAGAAGGAGTGACGACACTGGAAGACAAGAGAGGACCAGAGGCCTGTACCATGATGGTAGTTGAACAAACTCAGGGTTACAGGATTAGTTTTGAGTTGACAAAACCAAACCAATCCAACCAGGCTTTGTTAGTACCATGATGCTGATCATCAACTTTCTCTGTCAACCCAGGCTTTGTTCCTGCGTTTAGGAGTTTAGGTGTGACATCAGTAGCGAACAGCCAATCACATGCTGAGAAAGAGTGAAACTACGTTTTATTTCTCGCGAGAGAAGCAGCGCGATTCACTTCTCTCTTCTGCAGAATATTACGAGATTGAAAAATATTACGAATTTAAACTAATTTACACAGCAAGAAGAAAATAGCTGTTTATGAAACACAACAACTAAAAGAAAAAGTCTTGCTATATCGGTGCAAGTAAAAGTTGTGAAGTTAGTTTATACAGTTGATAAAGGTATAGAGAGAATTGAACATTTAAGCTCACATGTAGTCATTTTATAGCTTTATCTATTGATTCTAAAGTGTATTTATTTTACCTTCATATATTTATTCATTTAAACTGTGCGTAATAATAATTGATAAACTAAAATTGTACATGTGTGATCGATTAATAATTACATAAATAATATCTAAATCATACAAAATTATTATTCTAAATAAGCGTTACTAAAAGCCAGACAATTTTGTCTTTAAAAATCATTTGCTATGTAGTGACCTTTAATTTGGATAGAAACAGGTGGAGTGACTTTATCGCATCAGACATGTGTCACTTTGGTCACAGCTGATTGGTCCAAGTTCGGTTTGCAACCTCTTACATGGAACATAACCTGCCCCGGACCGGGTTAGCCGTGGAGCGTAAGTTACTATGACGATGAAGCCAAACCACTTTCATGGTGCCTAAAACCCAGGGTTGGCGCAAACTAAACTGAAACATACCTGGCTAGCCACCTAAACCGGCTTCATGGTATAGGGACTCTATGTTGTTGTTTTGTTTTATTTGTAGTTTATGCTTTATTTTAGTTTTGTTGTTCATGTTTATTTTATTATGAATAGTTACGTTCATAGTTTGCAGGTTCCCACCTCCTTCTTCCCTTGAACCTATAGTTACTTTTGAATGTTCTGCATTATGAAACAAGCAGTAACATTGAAAAAAAATGTTAGATGAACATCCAACTAAAACGTTTTTTAAAAATTTCATGAATGATATATAAACAATGTTTTTTGTGCTAACATTTTGATTTAAGGCCAGATAACTTTTAACGGAAGTTCTAATAAAATTACTGGAGGAACATTTGTTAATAACTTTGAAAGAACCTTACTGAGTTCTGAGTTCTGAGTATGTTCCCATGTAACTTTGCAATGCTGTTGTATGTTAGAACTATGGTTTTGGGGAAATACCAAATCGTTGAGCTATGCTGCTAACAATGAAACTTGTGACCATACACTGTAAAAAATTTGTAACACTCCCAAATCAAAAAATTCAATTGACCGATAACATCTAAATTTTTCAATTGGCCCAAGTGAAAATCTGTACATTTAATTTTAGAATTTACAGAATTTCACTTGGGCCAATTGAAAAATTTAGATGTTATTGGTCAATTTAAATTTTTGATTTGGGAGTGTTACAAATTTTTTACAGTGTATGCTTTTGGGAAAAAAAAGGACAGGGACATTTTCTTCAGAAATGTAAAGATCTTGTTATTTTTTGTCACAAATTTTCACCTTAAATCTACATCCAAAAAGCCTGCCAAATGGAAAGCCAATTATTTTATTGTTTAATGTTAGGCTATTGAATTGTTTATTCCTGTTAATACTTAATTCTGTTGAATTTAGGCATTTGTACTATAACTCTTGCAACACCCACCTTCAACTCTTGCAATACCCACCTTCAAAAAAACAAAAAGAAAAAAATTGCGGGATGACAATCTTGCATTTCGAGCACATCTAAATACAGCACTCAGCAGAGAGTCTGTTTCCCCATGTTCTTTCTCCAGCACAAGCACAGATGCAGCACTGTAATCTTGGCTGGCCTGTGGAGATGACTTCAAACCCTACAATCTTCCGGCCCCATAATTAGAAGCACCGGGTGCTGGCTTGACTTAGCTTGACTAGAGAGGGAGAGCGAGAGAAAGAGAGAGAGAATGCTCAGCACATTGTGGTGGCTTCAAAGCTACTGTAATGCAATGCAGCACAGGGTAAGGACTATTCAGGATGTATTTCAAAACCAAAATGACATTTTATTTCACCGGTTCTGCTGCGTCATCCCATTATCTTTCTTGTCCAAGTCATTTTGATTCATACTCTTTGATTTGTTTTTTGAGTCGTCTTGAGGCACACTCGCTCTCATAAATCTAGGACAAAAACTGCCTTGAAACATTGAAAAAAAGACCCTTAATCTCATCAGCGGCCTGATTCCAGGTCTTCCTGTCATGCAATCCAGCTCAAGGGAGATAGTCTCCATACCATATATGTCCTATCAATTGTGTGCTTATTCACTGTGCTTCAAAGCTTAATAATGTTACTGTCCATTTCTTCAACTGAAGACTAAACTAAAATTCTGTTTTAACCCTAGCTCCTCTGATTAAATGACACACAAAACAAATAGAGTAACAAGAAATAATAACATCACAAGACAAGTCTATGCTTCTCCTTAGATCTCATGGATGTTTGGACTAACACAAACCAAATTTTAGGATTTTAGAAGGGGGGGTCATTTTAGAAGAATATACTTCAGTGTGAACTGAATATAATGCTTTTGGACATGCATGTTATTTGTGATTAAATGAAAATATATTATAGTTTAAATTTATATTAAATACAATTAGTTTCACTTCTTTGAATCAAGTAGGATGTAAGTACAATTTTATGTGATTTTAGATTTACTTTCTTAGAAATATGGTAAAAGTGTACTGCAAAATGTACTGACAAGCACTTATGGTAAATTAAAATATACTTTAATGTGATTTATCTTGAACATTTAAAATATAATATCAAATAACACTACAGTATGTACTTTTAAGTACATAAAGTGGAAAATGTTTAGGTTGACATTACTACAAAGTGCACTTTAAAAAAAAGGGAATGTAACTATATGTAATAACAGTCATGAAAGTGTCATCTCTTTAAGCACACTTTTATTTAATTCATATTTTATTATTTTTAAATGTTGTATAAGCTGTAAAGTAAACTACAATTAACCACACTTCTTTTTTGCAAGGGATATGTTCCTTTCTTATGTGGAACACATAAAGAGAAATTTAGCAGAATGTTCATGCTGTTCTATTCCCTAAAATTAAAGTAAGCGATGGCTGTTGCTGGTTTTATGTGAACTATCCCTAAGTGTCCCTATGTGTCATATGAATACATAGCACATATTTGTTGTCTGTGATATCATGGTGTGCATTCAGGACCAGATGGTGTATAGTGGTTTAGGATACATCTGTTTGGTGTTGGTCACTGGTAGTCTTTTGCCATAAGGCAAAGTGACATCCTACGTTCAGCAACAAACATCCTGACCTGTTATTAAGTCCTCAGCCACTGGAATACCCTCCATCTCATGTGACTAGGAAATAAAGTTTAACGTGAAAGATATGTGGAAGTGTGTGTTTATCTTCTCGGTGCGTATCTTCGAGAGAGAGACATGATTGCGTGGAGTTTAAGGGCTTGGTTCAGAAGAAGACAGCTTTGTGTAATTACGAGCATGACAGGACATGATAGGAGAAGATCTGCTGTCGGCTTCAGTAAGCCTCTATGGAGCTGTGTGTTCCTTTGATCACCTACTATCACCCTATACTACACCTCCCAGAAGTCAACATAACAGCTATTGACAGAAAGTCACCCAGAATATAGTACAATGGAGGGGAAAAAAGCCTGACTACTAGAGCTAGTGACAGTACAACCTGCAGGTTTTGTTTTTCGGTATATCAAAAGATGACTTTTAAAATCCACATGTGTAATAACAAACGTCCCACCTAAAAGCAGTTCCTGGCTTTTGTGTTCCAATGAACATTAGAAACACAAAGGGGAACTGATCCTAGATCCGCACATATACTCTGCTTTTGCTTTTTTTCTTCTTTTTTTTTGCTTGTTGGTTGCATCACGTCTTTGTTGGTCACACTACATATGACTTTGATTTCACAGCCAAACTTTTTATCATTATATTTAATATTAATAAGACTAATGCAGTTTTGTCAAAAGATTAAAGACATAAAAGTAAAAGATTATACCAAATTAGTTCACATTGTAGTTTGGTTCTCTCGGTTTCTTCTTTGGTGAATGATACATTCAGCCCTGGTTCGCTTAGCATTCACACGTTCATTTTAATACTGAATCTAAAATAAATAAAATGCTTTTATGATGTATATTTTACAATGGAACTTACCCAAACATCCAAAACAATGCTGTGTGGTGGTCAAAACACGCTTGTTGTATGTGCATACATACAAAAAGAAGGTATTTTTACCAGCTGAGAACTCGCAAAAATCTTATAAAATGTGTAAAGAAGTCGATACAGTGCCAGGAACTCTGTCGTTACACACACAAACAAAGATCTGCTGCAAGAAGATGCCGTTCTGATGCCTGTAATGAACTAAAATGAACAACACTGCGACCATGACAAGAAGAAAAAAACAGGTATGATTGAGCATTTTCAATGCATTTCAACACCTTTTTAGGGTCACATCTTGTGACATCATGTCCTGTTTTTGGTTCATTTATGTCACGTATGGTCTGTGTTTGTGTTTTGCTTCAGTTGGACTTTGAGTTAGATTTGCACTGTTCTCAGTTCAGTTTCCTGTGTTTTCTTAGTTCTTGCTCATCTGTTGCCATGGCTTTTGATCTCACCTGTGTCTTGTTCATTATGTTATTTAGTCTGTAGTGTTTCCTTGTGTGTATATTTAGCCCTCATTTTCAGTTGTTCTTAGTCAGATCTTGTTTCACTATGGGTGTTGTTCTGTGTCCTGTATTTTTGTTTCCAGATAGCCTGATGAAGTGTAATTTTGATGTTTTATTTATCAAAGAACTGCCTGCAAGTAGATCCTTCCATTATTTCCATCATTTTTCAACCCCCACACTGAAAGAAGAAATGGGGGCATGTAATTTTTCGTACAAAGAGATCTCTCGTAACTCTTTGTCTCTTTGTCCATCCAGTTATTTGGCCCTGTCTCTTCTGGCTCCCTTCAGCCCTTCAACTTATCCTTCTCTGGCTCCACCTAGCAGCTCAAATCCGCCTTGGGCTTCTAGTACGTCAGCTTCGCCCTGGTGTGTCGACCCTCTAGCTCCACCACGAACCTCCAACCCCGTCACTCAACCTCGGCCTGTCAACTAGTCAGCTCCACCTTGGCTTCTCGCCCCCTCAGCTTCACCTAGGACAGTCGTCCTTACGTCTCCACCGGGCTTCCTCGTCTTTCCGGCTCCACCTTGGTCAGTTGTCGCTCTGCCTTCGCCATGGACTTCCGGGCCTTCATCTGCACCTTGGATATCCAACCGTTCAGCTCTGTTGGGCTCCTCCTTCCCTCTGGGTTCACCTCAGTCCTCAGTCCTCAGTCGCACCAGCTCCGCCTTGGCAGCTTGTTCACCTTGATCTCCAGGTCCTTCAGTGTCATCTGGTCTCTTCAACTCTGCCTAGGTCTCCACCTTCACCTGCTCCATCTCTGTCTGTCTGCCCCTTGTTCTGCTTGGCCGCTCCACCATTGCTCCATCGGCTCCACCGTGGACCTTCATCCTGTTATTACTGCTTGGGGTCACTCCCTGGATCCCCCCGCCCCTGATTTCTCCCTCAACCTGGCTTGTCCTGTCTGCCAGCTCTGTGTCCTCCTCTTAAGTGCCCTCCTCTGTTGTTGTTGTGCATGTGGACGTGCCTTTTTGAAGAGAGGGAGAAGGGGGGGGGGGGGGGGGGGGGGGTAGTAATGTCACTTCTGGTCTGTTTGTCTTTTGCCTCATTTGAACTTTGAGTTAGTTTTGCACCGTTCTCAGTTCAGTTTCCTTTTTTCTTTGTTCAAGCCCATACTTTGCCATGGTTTTTAATTGCCCTAATGTGTCTCACCTGTGTCTTGTTAATTACCTTGTTTAGATCTGGGCTGAATCCAAAATCCTAAACCCTCATTCACTATTCTCTACGTTAGTCCACTAATACAGTTCACTTGAAGGAGAGAATGAAAACGAGTCAGCGAATTCGGACAGCCGTTGAGCATACATCGACTGTACAATTGTTATTGCGATGTATTGTGGGATTGAATGAGTGCACTCGATAATGTCCACTCAGGGGGCCAATGTTTCGGAAAAAACTGAAGCTTCCCCGGGCGCCGCCATTGATTAGCAGACCCTCACCTGCTGTTAGCATTCCATTGACTCCCATTCATTTTGGCGTCACTTTGACAGCGAATAACTTTACATCTGAGGCGTTTAAAGACTCCATTTGTCCATTATTTATTTCTAAAGAAACACAAAAATGTATAAAAGGTTCCATTACCTTGTATCTTACGTTATGGCCCCGTAGAAGCAGTTTTTGTAAAAATAGGCTAACGATTGCGTCATAACCACGCGACTCTCTGTCGCACAGTAGAGAAATTAGAAGCTCGCGGGCAATCGGGGGGACGTGGAGGCAAAATGACAAAATAATTAATCAGAATACTTAGCAAAAGTTTCTCCTGCTCCTAGCTCATGGACACCTCCTACTCACACTCTCCGTCTCTGCAAGTTTCGGAAGGGAATGATTAAGATTTCTCTTGGCACAGCTACTAGAAGACAGACGGGTTGCTCACGTCACATCTACTGTACGTCATCAAGCTCAGTTTGAGTCATCAGGAAGTGAGTGCTTCTAATTGACTTTTCTCCGTTGAATCCAATGGGGTCGCTGTGTCCATTTATTTTACTCTTCTATGTGTCCACTATGGTTTATATTTATTACAAATGGCTGTCCCCTCAAATGAATGCCCTATTTGAGGGTATAGGGGGGCGATTTCAGATACAGCCCTAGTGTTTCCCTGTGTATATATTGCCCTCAGTTTCCCTTTGTCCGTTATAGTCTATATTAGTGGTTGTTCTGTCCATGATTTGAGAAAGTTCTGAGTAACCAGAGTTTTTGTTTTTATTTTGTTATTAAAACAACTGCTGTGCATAGATCCTGCTCTTTTTTATTTTTCCATCTCTGTTGCACCCTCCAACCACGCTGTGACAGTTCAGACCAGGGGTGCCAATCCTGTTCCTGGAGATCCAACCCTTATCCAACACACCTGTTTGTAATTATCATGTGCTCCTGAAGAACTTCATGAGCTGCTTCAGTTGTGTTGGATCAGGGTTGGAGCTGAACTTTGCAGGGAGGTAGATCTCCGGGAACAGAAGTTGGTTTTTATTGAACTAAATGTGCCAAGTGTCAACTAACCCATAAAAAAAAAAAACGTTTTTCCTGTTTTGATATCAAGACCAACATGAAATTTAATCCAGAAATTAAAAACATGCTCATCATAAAAGAGGTGTATTCAAGTATTTTTATGTTTTTTAATAAAAAGATTTTCAGCTGTGCCACTACTACACAATAAATGCTCTTTCCTCAGCTCAAAGCCTTATACAAAATAGCCAGTCTTTGACAAGGCCACAAAGAAAATGGAAGCCAGGAAGAGAAGTGCTGTGGGGGGAAAGGCGGTACTGTTTTACGGACAATACTGCTCAAATAAGAGGCTTCTCTGAGAAAGCCATCATATAGAGTCAATTTGCGTCTTCCCTCATCTGTTGGTTCAAAACCACCTTTATGAATATTGTTTTTCAGCAGTTAGCATAAGGCTTTGATAAACAAGAACGTGGTAGTTTCTGTGGTGCTGCGTGTCGCGGCTTTGTGGGATCTTTCATTTTCAAACTTGCACTCAAAACTTTAATCATCGTTCTGAAAATTACAGTTGTGAAAATCACCCCCTCGCTTAAAGAGGGGGCAGAAAATAGCTAGTCTGAATACAATTTGGTTTTTCAGTGTGGCTCCAATGTCTCCGGTTGTTTATTAGCTAAACACAATAAAAAAACGTTTTTGCGATGCTTGTGTTGAAATCATATAAGATATGACCACAGTTACAGATCACTAGTTCTGACTAACACATAATCTTGTACGGTTGTATCCAGCTATATTTGTGGTTGTATCCATCAGTGTTATAGGAATGCTATATTTTTATTTCACTGCAAATATTCAGGAAATGATCCAAGTATTTGCTATAATACAACAGATTAGAGTTTCATGAGTGAACTAAAGGTTATATATGACTCCCAGTCCACCTATATCACTCTGTTCTCATTACTTTTCATTACTTGGGATCATTACAAGTAACAAATAATCTTTCTATTGTTACATTGACTTCTATGTTATCTTTCTTAGAATATTATTTCTTCATGGAATACAGAACCTCCAACCAATATTTTGACTTGGTTGGACTCATGTAATAACAGTTGCTTGCTTATTCTGTCAAATATCTTTTATATTTGAACCACCAAAATAAAATAATAAAACAGTCAAGCAGTTAAAGTTGAAAAATTACAGTAGCTACAAACTTTAAATGAGTTTCCTCTCTGCTCAGTGATGTAATATTTGCTGAATGTCCTTTGATTTGAGGATCAAGAGAGACTGAACTGAAAACAACATTTTTCCTTTTACTTTCTTGACTACTACAGTCAAAAATCAAAAGATGAACATCAAAAAGTTACAAGTGTGAGACCCCTTGGGTGTAGAGAGTCTGCTATTTCTGAAGTAAACATCAAGTGACTACTTCCTGTCTGTTGGCAGAACTGGCATGAGTGAAGGTTGGAGAAAAAAGGTCACCAAACATACGCCAGGTTTAGAAGCTGGTCCAGCTCTCTTTGAAACACCTGGCACAGGTTTTGCTAAGAAAAATCTTTCAAAAACTCATTTGTACAGCTCCAAATGTTGAGATGATAGTGTGTTACAGAGATCAATTTGGGGCTTTTTTTGTTTTCTGAAAAACAGACCTGTTATGCAATCTATCACTTGATACTCAGAACTTGATCTCTTCTTAAACTGAGCTGCCTTGTTGTCTACGGTCTACAAAGTCTGCTACCTTTCAAGGAAGCATCCAAACTGAAATGGAACCTCATAAGTGACTGATTTGAAATATTTTAGCTGCTTTAATGATCATTCATGCTCCTCACGAGAACCACGTTGACTCCAACACTCATAGTTGATTCCAGTATAGTTTACCATTAAACACAATACACTATTAAACACAAAATAATACATACACTCAAATTTTGGGTGAAGTCATCCATTTATGATTATAGATATATTTTTTTCTACTTCTAAATGAACAATATGTAGATTTATAGTTTACATTTACCATTTTTCTCCACTGTTCTGCGTCATCTTGGATGAAATTATTTCAGTTTCAAATGATATTTAATTCAATTATTTATTTGTATCATTTATAATTATTATTATTATTATTTACAATATTTTTTTTAAACATTCTGGGTTTTTACAACCTAACCTTTCTCACTTCCACAATATACAAGGAGAAGCTAAATTACATTTACTTTTGGCCGTCCAGTAGAAGTTTTTATCCGAATAATTAAACTCTTTTTTTTTATTTCTTTCATTTTATTTGTCTGCAGGAACACATGGACTTCCTCCAGCCTTGCTTAAAACACTTTGATATTATCTGACATGTTTGAGCAGGCACACTTCACAGCATGAGAATGTACTGTAAGTATGACATGTTGTTGGCTTTTGTAAACAGGTCATAAAGATTTGCAGTACTAATGAAGATGTGACATCTGAAAAAGTCTCCACTGACAAGTTTGTTAGATGTAAAATGCATGTAACAAGTAAAAAGTGTGTAAACAGATCTTATTATAAAAGGGATCTGGTAATCATATACGCATCACAGCACGGCACGGCACATGTGCTCAAGGTATTTTTGAATCTTAATGAGAAAATAGTAATATTCAAGCATTTTTATCCTTTTTTTTTCTTTTTTTTTTTCCGGTTGATAATATAATTTCATGTCTACACCAGCCCATTTTAATCCAACCGAAATTTTATTAGGATTGAGCTCAACTGGACCGACTTTCCTGTAACTCAAACAGTAGAGCGTTGGTGCTTGCAACCAAGGTCATGGGTTCGATTCCCAGGGAAAGCAAGAACTGATAAGAATGTAAATGTGTACCTTGAAATGCAGTGTAAGTCGCTTTGGATAAAAGCGTCTGCCAAATGCGTGAATGTAAATGTAAAATGACTGGGGTGTTTATGTGAAGGCTTTTCAATCCGATTATGCCATAAATCCGAATACCATTTTAGATTATTTGGGTGCATGTAAACGTACAGTAGCTCCTGTGCAATGATAAAATAAATAAAATTGCAAATATTAAAATAGCACCACCAAAAGCCCAAGAAGGCAAAAGAAAGGTTTATTCTGTTCTGATGTTAACCTCTGCAAAAATGCACATCAACGAATATTTGAGTATATGTTTTAAAATATGTGCGGGCCACAGAAGAAGTTCCCTGTTATTACTGTCAGAGGAACATGCCTTTTATCCTATTCACTGCAATAACGCTTGCATTCTTCTCCAGGGCCAACAATAACTGTTAACTTCTTGTGCATTGAGCCAGAAGCCGAGTGTGCAGTGCCGCGATGACTTGGAAAGTGAATGGGGACAGATGTTTGGGGAAGCGTATGAAAGATACTGTTAAGACTTGGGATCTCGGGAGTGGACTAAAGTGTAAAATTACTGCAAAAGAAAATGGGTAAAGAGACATGGTGCTGTCACAAGGGATTATTTGTAAAATGATTGTAGGACCCACTGCACTACCTGTTTGCAATACAAAAGGAAGCAGCGAAGAGACTAGCATAAAATCAAATTTGCACTGGAAACCAGTGTCAACCGCACCTTCAGTCCAGTGGAATTAACAATAAGTAGTGTGAGATGGAACGTTTACACAGAGGATCGGAATTCTTTCCAAAGAAGCCGAGCGGTAACTGTGAAAGAGTTTGAGGCTGAGTGATTGTGGCCTGGGGACTGAGTCAGTCAGTGTAGCGCTACTGTAAAACAAGACATGATTGTAATAGCTACCACACTACACTGCCATGCCCTTATGCTGCTGCTAATGATTCCAATGCCTCAGTCGAGCGCTTGCAACTGTGCATGTGTTGACAAACTGAAGCATTAGCCAAGACTTCTCCCTCCGGGTGTAATGAGCTTGTCAATATCGTACACAACACTGAGTACTTTCAGTGCTGTTCAGCTTCAGTTCCACCCAATGCGATTTCATTGAACAAGAGACAGTAAAGATGAAAAATACCACAATGATTACTTGTTGAACATGTAATATTTACAGTGACACATATTTACAGTGAACAAAATCTACATGCAGGTCAGAGGTGACTAGTGAATGTTAAAGGGTAAGTTCACCCAAAAGTAATCATGCCGTTCCACACTTGTATGATTTTGGAAGTATGTTTCAGTTCTAATACCAAGTCCATAATGTCCAAAACTTTCAATCTCCTTAACATCATGACCAAAGGACCAATGAGGTTTGATGGTACTAATGTGTCGGCATATTTGATTTATAGAGTTTATCAATGATTTGATTGGATCTGTGAATAATTACCACTTAAATTTTGCTTGTTCATCCTATTAAGTGATCATATTGCTTCAGAAGACTTGAATGAAACTACTAGAGGTGTATGGATTATTTTTAAGCTTTCTTTATGTCCTTTTTGGAACTTGAACGTTTTGGACCCTATTCACTTCCACTGTACAGACTGAAACAGCTGAAATAGTAAAAGGTTGAGTTTAAAACACCACGAGGGTGAGTAAATTATTACAGAATAAAAATGTTGGGGTGAACTATAACTTTAACAGTGAAAAGTCACACATTCACACACCAGCAGACATTCTTCACAGTCAGAAAAAAAAAAAAAAATCTAATAGGGTTACAACAGCTTGTCACTGGGGAAGTACGCTTAAAGTACGCAATTTTGTACCTTAACTACCCCTGAAAACTGTAAAAACTAGTAATGTGTACCCTTAAGGTACTACTATGAACCTTTTAGGGGTGACCAAGATCTTTTAAAAGCTGTTATACCCCTTAAATTTTTGCCTTTTTTTTTTTTTTTTCTGAGAATGTTGACACGCTGGTCTTACACCACTACTAAAGCAAATCAACCGTAGTTTCTTTATACAAAAAGTGCAAACGTTAAAACCAAAATATATTTCTTGGAATCCTTCGGTTATAAAGAATACCAGCACGAAGCCACTCCTCGTCGCAGCCTATAATACAAGCAGTCTTCTCCTCAAGTCTCTAATTCAAGTAAAGTGCTTCTAGAGCGACAACCATATGGTTGGCGCTTTCAAGTGTTCTCTTCTGAGTTCTTGTTTGCAGGTCCTCCGTTAGAAGGGTTGAAATAAAACAAGTTTTAGTCAAACAAGTCCCAGGAAAGAAGCTAATTTCTAAAGTCATCACACAAACTCCAGTTTGCCTCGGCCGCTGTATTTTCCCCAGTTGACCAATGATAGAAGTCGCTGGCTGCTACGATCGGACTGTCGAATCTTGTCGCAGGTCAAGCAGCAGTTCTCATGGCCTCCTACTGGGACCATGCACTCTAAGTCCAGTTTGGCCACGTGACCCTTGGTGAGGTGTTGGCCGTGAAAGCTGTAATGAAGGCGGGAGAGCATTTCTCGCCGCTGCTGTCGCAGTCTGCGGTTTTCGCTGCGAAGCATCCGCAGGGCCAGCATGATGAGGAGGACCAAGATGAGGCCACCGGCGATGGGTACGGTGATGACCGCAGCTCGAAACCAAACCTCCTTGGAGGAAGGGATTTCCTGCAGACGTGCGATCACCTGACGGCTGCCTTCAGTTTGATGTCGGTGTTTGTCTGAATAGGCGGTAAAAAAAAAACTTTAAAAAACGGTAACACTTTACAATAAGGTTCATTAGTTAACTTTAGCTAACTACCTTAGTTAACATGAACTAAGAATGCACAATACCTCTACAGCATTTATTAATCTTAGTTAGTTAATTTCGACATTTACTAATACGTTATTAAAATCAAAGGTTGTATTTGTTAACACAGTTAATGCACTGTGAACTAACATGAACAAACAATGAACAGCTGGATTTTTATTAACTAACGTTAAAAAAGATCAATAAACTGCAACAAATGTATTGCTCATTGTTAGTTCATGTTAGTTAATACATTAACTATTGTTAACTAATGAACCTTATTGTAAAGTGTTACCATTTTTTGGTAGTTAATTAGCTAACTACATTAGTTAGCATGAACTAATAATGAACTGCACTTATAAAGCATTTATTAATCTTTGTTAATGTTAATTTCAACATTTACTAATACTTTATTAAAATATTGTCAACATTAGTTAATGCACTGTGAACTAACATGAATAAACAAAGAACAGCTGTATTTTTATTAACTAACTTTAGCAAAGATGAACAAATACAGTAACAAATGTATTGATCATGGTTAGTTCATGTAAGTTCATATGTAAGTTAATACTAATGAACCTTATTGTAAAGTGTTACCATAATAATAATAGTAATACATTATATTTTCCACAAACATTTTTATTATTATTATTAAGGAAATGTTGCACATACATCTCACAATTCCCTACAATATCTAAAAACAAAAAATGTGCATTATCCATTGACATGGTTATTTGGAAATAATTCACAGATGTAGCTAAATTGGCAGATACATTCATTAGACACTTCTATTAATTGGCCAAGTAGGCCTGTTAATAAAAAAAAAAAGGCTGATAAAAAATTGGCTGATTTATCTGGCTAGCAACTACTAAAGAAGACTCGTACCATGAATTTCACTTCCTCTGTATGTGAGATCTTGCAGGCCTCTGTAGTTGCACATATCCTCATGGCAACACTGAAGAGTGGCAGATCCATGAACGGTATCATAGGTCGACTCTGGATGGCACGTTTTCCCAGAGTTCAGCAGAGGGTCGTAACACCCGTGAGATAAAAGAGACTTGGTGCTCTGAGGGTCTAAGGTGCGCGTGAAGCAGGCATTCAGCTCCGATTTGCACATGTAACCGGTGGCCACACAGTGTGGAGCATCACAGTAACACCGTATTTCTCCTGTTACAAATGAGAAATTACCCATGTGTTAATACTCCAACTGAAAACAAGAACTAATTTTGGTTACACTTTATTTTAAAGTGTAATTATATATTTAAGTACTGAGTAATATTAAGTAACTACAGTACATGTACTTACTATAGGGTTAGGGTAGGATTAGGATTTGGTTTTATAATTATGCATAATGTACTGTTAGTAAGTACATGTAACATTATGTAACAAGGACACTGTAAAATAAACTGTTACCCTAACTGTTCAAAGATAGTTCCCACATTGATAGTCCATGTTTGGTATTTGGCTTTCAGACTTTTGGTTCTTGTAAAGATATTGCTCTGGATAATTGCTCTGACAGAGCAATAAAATATTTTGTATTAATTTTGACAAATATGTGCTCTATGTTGCAAAGTAATGCAAAACAAAGTGCAGTGGAAAATCTAATTAAAATTAATAATAACAATTAGGTGTTCAGAAAACTTGTTACATGTACTTACCATAGCAACAACAGTAAATTATGCATAATTACATGCAACTAACCCTCAAGCAAATCCTAATCCAACCCTAACCCTATAGTAAGTATAGTATCCTAACCCTGATCCTCTAGTAGTTAATTAATATTACTCAGTACTTAAATATATAATTAAACACTGTAACAATGACACCTTAAAATAAAGTGTAACCTACTTTACATTAGCGCTCATGTTACAATGTAATAATGTAATAACATAGGTTTTAATCACTTTTAGCTTTGTTAGATTTATTACTAATGCAATTCGTTATATTTAAAAAGGAATTGTGAATATATCAATTTGTAGACTATCTGAGTAAGCTCACCTTTAGTGAGGAGAACAGCCATCGCGCACAGCTCGAGCTGAAGCCAAATGGAAACGAGACTGCTGTTCCGCTGCATTGGAGAAAAACACTTTGCCTTTCAGATTCGCATAGACACGGACTTTATAGCCAAAAAATACTGTATTGGTGTCCAAAATGTGTTCCAACTCGCTTCGTTCAAAGCATTTCGTAACATTTTTTAAACAGAAACGATCACATCGTGGTTCTGTCCTCGGTGCTCTCTTCAGGACTTCCAGATAAAATCATTTGTGCGCAGAAAAGCCGACGCGCAGTTGTTTGATTTTTACAAATAAAACCCCATATAATCCATTTGTTTTAATTCGGATGCGAAATTGTCAGACTTCACAACTATTCGCACGGATAATCTCTTGTGTTTATACTCCGCTTGAGTGCCCTTAAATGCTGAAGACTTGGGAATGAGAGAGCAGCTCCTCCTATAACAGAGACATCGAGCCGCTGGGCTGTTTCATTCACGCGCGTGAGTTTGGGACTGTTGCCTCCCCGTGTGCCCATGCAAGGATAATACAGCTTAACCCTCATCTTCTGCAGGGAAAGCATGACTTGACTTATGTGTGTTTAAAAATACCAATATCATAGTTAAACATTTTCTCCTTACCTTTTTTTTTTTTTTAACCCTTATATTGACTGCTGCGCACAAGTTTAAATACACGAATTATTAGGATATACATATGGTAAATACACGTACACATGCATATCCATATCCCCAGAAGACAAAACAAGTAGTACAACTTACCCTGGTAAGAAAAAACATAGTAATAAACAATACTATTTTGTAATTGTATGAATCACTCAAGCCAAGCTATTTACCGCTTTACAATACAGAGAGACTTTCAAAAGCAGCTTTACAGAGATAAACAGGAAAATAATTCAATTATGAATTTCTGCTGTAATAAAGCAGCTCTGGACAAAACAGTGATGTCATCGTCCAGCTAAGTTCTCACTGCAGTCAAATCTTGTGTTAATCTGAGGAAGGAAAGTCGTATACATCTTGGATGGCATGAGGGTAAAAGATTAGTAAATGAGGACGTATTTCTGGGTGTACTGCATTTTCTTTTAATACATAACACAGAATAACAAGAGACATGATTTCTTCTTCAGATTCATCCCTGGAAAGAAAGAAAAAGAAGAGGAACAAAAGGAAGAAGCCAAGCAAGAGGAAAAAAGGGGGGACAAAACGTGCTACTTTGTCAAGACTTAAGCATTTGAAATGAATTGATTTTAAAAAAGCAGTTTTAAAAGAAAAAGTGTTGTAAAACTGTTTTGAATTTAGTTGTTTTTCAAATAAAGGTTTCTGAGTCAGTGATATAAGATTGTGTATGTATTTTATTGTACTTACCCTGTAACTACATGGAACAAGAGGGTAACAAGCACCACTACATGAAACAAGAGTATCTTTCCCCAATATTTAAGCAAAAGTTGCAGTCGTTTTAGTTTTCAGTGCACTTTTGTTAAAAAGATTACTGTATAAATGAATAGGTATATACCCTGTAATTCTGAAAAAGCCTATACAGTATGTATTGGTACACCATTATTACAAAAAGGAACGCAATGTTCTTGCTAAATTGCTCCCAAATGTTCGATTTTTGTATCATAATAGTTGTCACGAACTGCTCCGAGACACAAAGGTTGAGATCCAATTGTAGCTTTATTTGAAGCGTAATCCAGAATCATAATCAGCACAAGCAGGGGTCAAACACAGGAAGGCAGTACAAACAAACAAATAAACAAACAAAACAGGCAGGGGTCAGAGGCAAAAGAGTAATCCAGGGAAAAGGCAAGAAATCCAAAAACCAAGAGACATGAAACCAGGGAAAACGCTCGGAAATGCAGTGCAACAACATACAAAACTTCACAGTGAGTGATGGGGTGAACCAGGCTTATATGGGGTGAACTAAACAAGAAGATGAGATACAGGTGAATGTGATAATGAGTGCTGACGAGTCCAGGCAGAGAATGATGGGAGATGTAGTCTGTGAGTGAACATGAGTCTGGTGTGGAGTGCCCTCTGGTGGCTCTCAAGGGCACTCCAGCTGGTGACCGTTACATAGCCCCCCCTTTAAGGAGCGGATTTCAGACGCTCAGAAAAACAGTCCAGGAGGGTGGTGGAGCAGAGGAGGACCCGGGGGCGGGATGGAGGGCCAGGCCCGTGAAGTGGAAGAGGACCTGGAGACTGCGGCAAGACGGGAGCAGGCAGTGCAGGCGACCAGGGCGGAGCAGGCGGCCAGGGCGGAGACGACCCTTCAGGCGGCCAGGGTGGAGACGACCCTTCAGGCGGCCAGGGCGGAGACGACCCTTCAGGCGGCCAGGGCGGAGACGACCCTTCAGGCGGCCAGGGCGGAGACGACCCTTCAGGCGGCCAGGGCGGAGACGACCCTTCAGGCGGCCAGGGCGGAGGAGACGACCCTTCAGGCGGCCAGGGCGGAGGAGACGACCCTTCAGGCGGCCAGGGCACAGGAACAGACACCGGCTCAGGAACAGGGACAGACACCGTGGCAGCGGCTATCTCTGCTGAGGGCTCAGGTTCAGGCGTGTCGGCGGCCATCTCTGCTGAGGGCTCAGGCGACGTGGCAGCGGCCATCTCGTCCGGAGACATTGGCTCCTCGGAGACCATCTTGACCTGAGACACTGGTTCGGTGGTGGCCATCTTGTCCTGAGACACTGGCTCGGCGGGCGTGACGTGAACAGTCTCTGGATCGGCAGACGTGACGTGAACAGTCTCTGGATCGGCAGGGCTGACATGGAGCGCAGGCTCGGCAGGGCTGACGTGAAGAGATTCAGGAACGGTGGCCATCTTAGGATATGGCCCTATGACCCTGGGACGGTGGTCTCGGCGGAACGAGACTCTGTTCGGGCGGCCCTCTTGGCAGTACGTGCTGACATCAGTGGTGGATCTGTCACGTTGGAAATAAGTCCTGGACGCCCATAGACCGATCCGGTGGCAGGCTTTATGGTTGGCCTGATGTGAAGATTCTCAGGCTGGGCAGGCGTGACGTGAAGATCAGGCTGAGGGGATACTGCTGGTTCACGGAGCTCCTTCTCCTCCATGCCCACAGTAAACGATGAGCCGCTCAACAAAAGGGCCAGGTCCATATAGTGCTCTAAAGTCCCGTGAGGATCATGCAAGGGCATGAATGAACTGAGTGGTTCAGATAGTCCTCCCCGAAAAAATATCATAAGGCATTGTTCATCCATACCGGTCAAGCGAGCCAGCTCCAAAAAGTCAATGATGTATTCCTCTATGGGCCGGTCTCCCTGACGGAGACGCATAATCTGTGCTCCTGGATTCATGGTTGGTCGTCGCTGCTGGATCTTGGTTTGGTGAAGTTTTCTGTCACGAACTGCTCTGAGACACAAAGGTTGAGATCCAATTGCAGCTTTATTTGAAGCGTAATCCAGAATAGAGTTCTCAACGGGTCGGGTCGGCCCGACAAACCCGACGGGACCCGCGGGTTCGGGCCGGGTTCGGGTCGAAAATATAATCAAATGACTCGGGTCGGGTCGGACCTCGGGCTTAATCTTTTCCAGTCAGTGAAAAAAACAAAACATTTATTAATCATCGCTGCTGGTCACCGTAAAGAAAGTCTGGCTGCTGCGTGCAAGCGCATCACGGAGAGGGGCGGGGGCAGACCTGACGCCGCTGCGTGCACGCCTTTAGCCTGGAGAAGAAGATGGAGTTGGTGAAAAGTAAACTTGCCTCAGGTGAATTCACCGTCGCTACTACAGCCTATTTATATATTTAAAGTTTATTGTTTCAGTTGTTTGTATTGTTAAAAGGCGTGAACATTGAAGGTTGATTTGAATTTCCGTCTGCTGGTCATGATAATACGTGTATGAGAAAAAAAAAAATCTGACGCGGCGTCGGGCCGCGGGCCGGGTTCGGGCAGATAATTCATGTTGATGTGTCGGGTTACATCGGGTCCGGGCTTTAAAAGCCACGGGCCGGGTCGGGTCGGGTTGTTATTTTCAGGCCCGTTGAGAACTCTGATCCAGAATCATAATCAGCACAAGCAGGGGTCAAACACAGGAAGGCAGTACGTACAAACAAACAAACAAACAAACAAACAAAACAGGCAGGGGTCAGAGACAAAAGAGTAATCCAGGGAACAGGCAAAAAATCCAAAAGCCAAGAGACATGAAACCAGGGAAAACGCTCAGAAATGCAGTGCAACAACATACAAAACTTCACAGTGAGTGTTGGGGTGAACCAGGCTTATATGGGGTGAACTAAACAAGAAGACGAGATACAGGTGAATGTGATAATGAGTGCTGATGAGTCCAGGCAGAGAATGATGGGAGATGTAGTCTGTGAGTGAACATGAGTCTGGTGTGGAGTGCCCTCTGGTGGCTCTCAAGGGCACTCCAGCTGGTGACCGTTACAATAGTAGAATAAGTACCCCTTAGCTCTATAATACTTACAGTATAAATATATATTCTTTTTATTCTCCTGGTTGTTACCCCTTTATTCCCCAAACTTTACATATTGTATACTTATATACTTACATGTAAGTACTTTATAGGTAGGTACACTATAATTACAGAAAGTTACACTGTAAAATCGCTTTAATTATTCAGTACTTTCCGGGTTGCAATCTAAAGCTTTACCCAATATTGCTAAATATCACGTGTATTTAGTATATGAAAAGATGGATCAGGAAGTCACTGATGGAAAAGGATAAAATATGCAGAAAATGCTGGAAAACCAGGACCTGGAGGATTTTTCTTAAGAACTGTGGACAGTTTGACTGCTCAGGACAAAGACATAATTCATGAAACACTATCACAGAACATTGAAACAGGTGTGGATACAAGATAGCTATAAGGTATAAAACACATGGTATTAAGAATCAAGTATGTAAACTTTTGAACAGGTCATTTTTTATTATTCAGCTAATTTTGTACGATGGAGTATTGTAAACATTGTGTGAAATAGCTCATTTCAGTGAAGTACAAAAAAAAAAAACTTTTCTTTTTCGATAACACTTTCTATGCGTTTATTTTTTATTTTTATAATGCATGCATAATGCCAAAAAAACATTAACCTTATATGTTTTACCATCTGATATATAAATAACAACAGTTACAATACATTATAACACCAGATGAAGCCTGCACTTATGATACATCATAAGGGTGTATTATAATGCACGCATAATGTCTCATAAACAACCTTATAACGTGTTATAACCTATCTCAGGAATAATTGTAACAACAGTAATAATACCTATTTGTGGTTACAAATATTAAGAGTATATAGATGGTTAATGACACAGAATGAACATCATTTTACCCATGTACATTATAATGGATTATATATCCAATAGTCTCATTTCTTCAACATTGTTTCCTTAAGATCTGCACAGTATCATTCTACATCTACATCTTATGAGGGGTCTTTTACTGCTTGAAGTAAAGTGACAAAAACAAAGTCTTCTTTTAAACAGCCATGATATATCATGAAGTGGTTATAAGACGTTAAAGTTATTTGGAAAAATACAAAAGAACAATACATTCACAATGCAAATCATGTTTTATCACAAAAACTGTAAAATCACAAGGCTTTACCAAATCTAATAAGAAGGTAACAGGTTACAGTTGTTACGATTATTCATGAGATGACACACGACATTATAAGGTTGTTTATTAGGTTCATTATGCATGCATTGTAATGCATTAAGAACACCCTTATGATGCATTATGAATGCAGGCTTCATCTAATGTTAAAATGCATTATATTCTTAAAAGTTATAACCACAAATAGGTATTATAATGCATTGCAACTAATGTTTTGATTATCAGATGATACATCACATTATAAAGTTGTTTATAAGGCATTATGCATGTTTTATAATGCACTAGGAATACCAATATAATGTATTGTAAATAAAGCCTTCATAGGAAGTGATAGCCTACTTTCTACTCGTAGAGGATTATTATTATTTATTTATTTTTAAAGCAGCAAAATTGACTTTACCTTTAAACTATAAATCCACCTCTTTTTCTTCACTAATGTAATTGAACATTTTTAGCAATTAAACTCTTCTCCACAGGAGGGCGAACATGTACAAAACCTCTAGCATACGTTTCAAGTCCTTGAAAGGTACTTTGCGTTCTTTTAGCTCTAACTTTATTACTGCATCTAACTTTATTACTGCATCTAACTTTATTAAAAGCAGCCAATGCACAAAAGCAAACATGTACCAAAACACAATGTAGTAATTGTTTATTTCCCGTAGCTTTTAGAAACCATATACAAAGCAACATACCCATCATCTCTATTCTGAAAGTCCATTTACAGCCTATTGCATTAATATTGGTCTAAGTTCAAACCCTGCATTAGAGGGCAGTAAAGACAGAAAGAACAATGAAGCAAAAACTATGAATGACATTGCAAACATCAAAGATGAATCACCAGTTTTGCCATATTTTCACATCCTTGTCAAATACAAATCGACAAGTTGACTAAATGCTTACAGATTCATTTTTTTAAAGACTGGTTGATATTTTTTTACGTGAAAGAGGAGAAAAATGCAATCATATATCCTGTACTTCGCCATCCTCTTCTCCCGCTGGTCGGCTCGAGACAGTCCCATTGGTCCCCTTTCATCCTTAAAAGATGCATTTTGGAAGTGCAACCATAGCTCATGTATAAAATACGGAGTCCATTCATTGCATCCCCCAAAACCGGGCAATATGGGAATGACTAAACTCATTTATATGAGTAAAAAAAAAAAAAAAAAAAAACTGAGCAAATACAAACAAATCAAAACAACATTAATACAAAAACAGTCAAACAGTGCTGGGGTGCAGCATGAATAGAAATCTCAGTTAGATGTGTAACAGCACTGCAAAGAACAAGAAACATCGAAGGCAGATAGTGACGAAAAACCCTTCATCAGGGTCAGAAACTCAGAAAATGTGCGTCTACCGCTTCGGCAAAAGCTTTTAAGTGCCACATCACCGGTTGAGAAATCTTTAGCACCCATTCGCTGTTCTGCTGTGAATTAAGGAAGATCATTCATGTCTTATTTAATCTTCTGAGGGGCAGAGAATCAGCCAGTCACTCCTAACTTTTGAGAATGGGCACTCAGAATGATATTGGGTTTATTTTAATTGGTCACTTTGATAAATGCCAGCACAGCTGGAAGCGTCCTTGTGCACAGATAGCCCTTCTAACATCTTTCGTGATCACTGTCAGTCACTGGAGAACAGGGGGGGGGGTGAAATTTAGGATCCATTAACACAGGCATAACCTTGAAAAACCAGCACATGAATCGCCAGATCCACTGCATGATTCCTCACAGGTCAGTCTGGGTTGGAGAGAGCGCTTCTCGAATTGCCCGTGGATCTGAGAATAGAGAAGCCGAGTATGTAAAAGGACAGTGAAATTAATCTATGATCTCAGGGCTTCGTGTTGCCCAAGTACTTTTGTAAGCTTCCTATCCCTCGGTCCCGTTTCAGGCATTGCGGCCTGTAGTTCGACTGTGGATCTGAGAGCGGGGGTCCAAACAGCCAGGGGTGGGGTGGGGGATTGGGCTTGTTCGGAGAGAGACCGCCATGAGCTCCATAGACACCCTCTCAAACCATGAAGGAATTCTGATTCTTCAGCTTGTCAAGTTCTTTGATCTGCTGTCTCAGAAACAGAATCCTGCACGCAAGCAAATAAAAAGTAATTCACTGAACGCCATTTAGTTACACACTGTCGATAATTTGATCTAAATCGGAGTTACAGACCTCTGCTCTCTCAATGTGGCCTGGATTTCACATACTCGCACTAAAGAGCGAAGGTTCTTCAGCTCGGTGCAGATCTCTGACATGTAGAGGGTTCCCATATTGTGGATGTCCTCACGCATCCGTGACGCCTGGGTGAGAGAGAGAGAGAGAGTGAGGACGGAAACCTCATTAGTTAGAGAAGTGATGTTTGATCTGTAGAAGATCGGTAAACAGTTGAAGAGACGAAGGCACGTTCACACCTGCTTCTCCACATGTTCTGCAGGCCAGCCTTGAACATGCTTGATGAGACTTTCATCAAAGTGCAATGCTAGAGAGGGAGTGAAAGTGCTTTGGGTTCGAGAGGTGCTGCCTAAAGTGGGAACGCTGATGCCCGCGCTGCCATTAGAGCTCGACAAGCCCTCTTGGCTGCTAGAAAACAAAAGAAACATTCATTAAAATAAAATAAAGAATATAGAACTAGAATAGTAGTATAATAATAATAATACTTTGCTGTAATTATTAAAGTATTTTATGTATTAAAGTCATATCACCACTAAAATGACAAAGAAATGGCATATATATATACACAGTGCTATGCATAAGTTTAGACACCCATGCTAAAGTTGACTAAAAAGAGGAATAAAAAATCATCTTTTGGAAATTGAACTTAATGCCTTAATTTAAAAAATTAGGAAAAATCCAACCTTTAAGGACACCAATTTTCTTTGTGAATGAATAATGTATCGTAAATAAATAAATGTTCTTCCTTAAAATACATGGTGCATAAGTGAGTACACCCCTATGTTAAATTCCCATAGAGGCAGGCAGATTTTTATTTTTAAGTATTTTTTTTTATTTTTTGTTTAGGATACTATGCATCCTGATAAAGTTCCCTTGGCCTTTGGAATTAAAATAGCCCCACATCATCACATAGCCTTCACCATACCTAGAGATTGGCATGGTTTTATTTCAGTTAGCCTAAAAGCTAGTTTGATTTGCATTGAGAGATGATCTTATGGAAAGTACCCCATGCCAATCTCTAGGTATGGTGAAGGCTATGTGATGATGTGGGGCTATTTTAATTCCAAAGGCCAAGGGAACTTTATCAGGATGCATAGTATCCTAAACAAAAAATTAAAAAAAATACTTAAAAATAAAAATCTGCCTGCCTCTATGGGAATTTAACATAGGGGTGTCCAAACTTATGCACCCTGTATTTTAAGGAAGACCATTTATTTATTTACGATACATTATTCATTCACAAAGAAAATTGGTGTCCTTAAAGGTTGGATTTTTCCTAATTTTTTAAATTAAGGCATTAAGTTCAATTTCCAAAAGATGATTTTTTATTCCTCTTTTTAGTCAACTTTAGCATGGGTGTCTAAACTTATGCATAGCACTGTGTATATATATATATATATATATATATATATACGACTATGCGTTTAACTGTGTACAGGGTTCCCACACCTTGGTTAACTTCAAATTCAAGGACTTTCCAGGTCCAATACTCTCAAATTCAAGGACTTAATGTGGGGACAGATTTCAAGTGAGAGCAAGGTTACATCGTGTTACTTTTTAAGATACATTGTTACAGTTTTGCGCGCGTGAACATCATGGCAACGTACAACACAAAGTACCTCACGCGGGCAACACTTAGCGTAATGCGTAAATGCGGATAACTAAAGTAAATCCAGCAAGCTAATATGCATTGGCCACGAAGTGTTGACGAAATAACACATTAGCGGACCGGAGGGAATAATATGGAATTTTTTTTCCAGAAAACTTCTTACACAAAATAAATTCAAGCACTTTCAAGGACCTGTATCTATGAGTGTTTATTTTCAAAAACTTTCCAGGGCCTTGAATTTTTTTTGTCAGATTCACAAACTTTCAAGGATTTCAAGGACCCGTGGGAACCCTGTGTGTATATCAGTGGCGTAGGATATATGGTGACCCCCTCGGTAGAAATGTCATTTGGTGATCCTGGTGAGAAGGTGCGGCATTATCTCGTATTATTACACGGCTCTGTGGAATACTTGATTCTGATTGGTCAATAGCGCCATCCAGCGGTATGTTATTCCCAGATAACAAACTCTCAAAGCAGATAACAGGCTCATCCGGGTCACTGAAGTCAGCAGCGCGATACGCCTACTAGGAACGTTTTTTCTTCATGGAAGTTTTGCGTTTGGTGAGTTAATAAAGAATTAAAACTCAGTCAAATCAATATTTTGCGTACAGTTATTTAATTGTGCCATCCAGTAAGCGTGGACTCGCTCTCTTGTTTCATACAAACGCAGCTGCTGATATCGTGACTATTGTTTTGTACACTGTTGGATTATGAGATAGAAACAGGTACGATTTTAAACAGTTTAATCTGAAATCAATATATTTTATCTCCATAATTATTTATGTGGCAAAATTAAGTGGTGTGACTGTAAACCTTATCACTTAAATGTCCGTCTAGTTTGAACATGCCGTACTAGCAACTGCTCTCTCAGAGGAAGCTTTGCGTTTAAAGACCTAATAAAATATTTCAACCCAGATCAATATTTTGTGTCTAATTATTTACTCGTGTCATGAGCGGGATAATGTACAGCCGGTTGTTTTCTCAAAATAACCCCCGACAAGGTGATGAGGACCCCTCCCTTACTTATATATACACGGTATATACAGTGTATGTATGTATGTATGTATGTATATATATATATATATTTTTTTTTTTTTTTTTTTTTTTTATAAACTGTATATATAAACTGATATATATTTAGAATCAGAATCCTTCTCGTGTTTCAATGCCTTCCCAGTAATTTTGTGTCACTGAAGTTTTAATCAGGCTACTTGTATTCTGGTCTCGATACAACATCGAGTTCTTTTTTTCACAACTTACTGCGCATAATAATTTGATACACTCTTTTTGAAGATCCTCGTTAATTGTAAACGCGCTGCTTTGACATCGTCGCGTTTGAATTGCTCTCCTCTGCGCTCTAATATCCCGCCTTCAATAACTGCAAGTTAATCGATTACGAACAGTGTTGGGCAAGTTACTTCGAAACTGTAATGCGTTATTTATTACTTATTACTGTCATTTCAAAGTAATTCGTTACATTACAATATTACTGTATTTAAAATGTAAGGCATTACACTACTATTGCATTACTTTTAAGTTACTCTCACCCAAATAACTGCAAATATGGATTTGGCAATCTAAATGTAGCTTATGATGCTCAATTAGCTCATTACACATCCAGTAGAAGGTGATGTGGTATCCGACTGAGCTTGGACCCATAAGAAATTTTACTATGATGTACTATAGTACATACCATGGTATACCATAGTAGTACCATGGTATTCCATAGTAGTACTATGGTAGTACCATGGTACCTTACATATAACCATGGTACTATATAGTACTTCAGATATTATCATGGTACCATGGTACATTGCATGGTACTGTAGATGTTACTATGGTACATAGTATGGTACCTCAGATTTACCGTGGTACCTACCATGGTACATACCATAGTACCTCAGATATAACTATGGTACATACTTTATAGTACTTCAGATATTATCATGGTACCATGATAATATCTGAAGTACTATACTGTACAGTATGTTACTATGGTACATAGTATGGTACCTCAGATTTACCATGGTACATGCCCTAGTACCTCAGATATAACCATGGTACATTCTGCCGTACATATTACCATGGTACATACTTCCTCAGATATAACCTTGGTACCTCAAATATTACCATGGTACTTTGCATGGACGCATGGTACAGAAATCTTTTTACTTTAAGCCCGGGGTAAACTTTAGGGTTAAACTTTAGCAAAAATAAAAATAACTAATGAATAATAACTAAGCCAAATATTTTTATTTTATTTTAATTATTATTGTGAGTGACTGCAGTAGTGTGGGCATAGGCCATTTGGTCTATGAACGAGTCATAGATCTCCAAAATCAGTTTTAAATGTATAATGTAATATTAATGAGATTTTTATTTAAGTAATGTTCTAATTCTAGATGTTTGTAAATGCTGCATGATTTTGACGTGGTTTAATCAATGGCCGTGCGCGTGAACTTTGAACATTCATGTCGCTTTCAAACCCATACTGTCTATTTTTCAAACACTGGAGCGGCCGCGGCGCAGAGTTGCCATGGAAACGGAGTGAAACATTTTGCGCGGACGTTTCTCCTCTGCTGATCTCGCGGTGATTTTGGCGAATTTGCATGAAGGAAAAAAAAACTACCACTTTATTCCAGGTTAACTGCTTGTAACGCGCGTTACTGACATTTGTACCGAGTAAAATATTACATTTTTCCCCCCTGTAATGCCTTACATTACCGCGTTACAGCAAAAAGCAATGCATTACAGTAATTAATTACTTTTGTAACGCGTTACTCCCAACACTGATTACGAATTGTGTTTGGATGTTACTTTTGTCCTCCAAAATATACTATGATGAGATTGGCTAACTTTGATTATTAGGCTATTCTCGCGTGACAGAAGACTACTACTCGCTTTTATGATCACCTAGCAAAGACAATTTAGGAAAGAAGAAAACTTCACTTTTTTGTTAGTCAGGACACTAAAACTAGAGCTAAAATACGGGACTGTCCCGTGGAAAATGGGATGTCTGGTCACGTTATACATTTAGATAATATACACGCGTGTGTGTATAGATGGATTTTATAAAAAAAAAACATTAAAAAATATGTATAAATAAAACCCATTTCTTTGTAATTGTAACAAACATGCATACATTCATTTGGTTGCACTTCCACACTGAACTGGTAGATGGTGCTGTAAGAAAACATCTGATAGGCTGCTTCTACATTGCCAACAAACAAAAGAAAAGTTCCCACTGAGAGATCCGTACATTTGCCTGTGAAGACGGGGATCACTGAATTCCAGAGGTTTGTCAGAGCTGACGGACTGCTGGGACGTTGATCCTTGTCTCTGAATTGATGAACTTACCTGAATTTGAAGAACAACAAAGAGATCAGAGAATCTGAACAGAGATGTCAACTAAATAATGGCAAATATACATAGTATAAACCTACAGTTGTAAAACTCTCTAAAATGTATAAACGTCACTGAATAGATAACAAAATATCAATCCAAAATGGCATTTATTTCAAAGAATGATAGCAAAAGCACATTTTAAACAAAACATAATAAAATATGAGTGTTTTGGGCCCTTTTATTTCCCAGGGGATGATTTATATTGAAAATAAAATAACATTTAAGTCTTTTTTTAAGTTTTTTTTTTTTTTTTGAATGTAGATCACATTAAAGGAGTTAAAATCTTTCAGAAATGCCTTTTCTATAGAAACTGAATTGGTTAACCCTTGACCAAGACCAAGATTTTCAACCTTAAACTACACAAATCCATCATAAAAATGCAGGAATTATAACATTTAAAACCTAAACAGAACATCTAAACCAAGATCAAAATAATCAAACCATATTTATTGCTGAAATGACTTTTCAAATGACCTTTTTCAAAAGTAACTTCCCCACATCTGTGGTATTATTTCCACCACACTAAAAATAAAAATTGCCCCAAATAAAGTTTTGAAAATATTGAATAGTTTGTCTTTAGCACACGTTAACTGTAGAGTTATCCTCAGCAAGACGTCATTTTATTCCAAAAATGTTTAAAACGTAATTGACAATCAATTAATCTGCTAATCTGGTAGAAATCACACTGTGGTGGGAATTTTTGACTTTCAGAGTAAAAAAAAAAAGAAGACAATTCTGGTGTGATGTAAAAGTCAGGAGGACCATAAGTGTCTGTTAGTTGAAGAAACAAACATATACATTCTGGTTGTCAAAAGTCCATAACTAATGTGATGTAGCATAAACTACACATGTATTTGCCCTGTATTTAAGGCTGGCATTCATTACATGACTTCTGCCATGATTTGCAGTTTGGAGGAGTTGACTCTACACCATTTTTCTGTGCTCTTACTTTCGACAAGTAGTGTATGACAGAGATGGGATTTTGTAACAAAGTAGATTTTTCCGGTATCAATACTTCACTATTTATTTTTTGGACAACTTTTTACTTTCACTTCTTCATTTTTTTTACACAAATATCTGTATTTTATACTTACATTTTCAAACCAGGCTCGTTACTTTAGTTTTAATCTGTATTTAGTGGCATGATCAATATTATTTGTTATTGTGCGCCTTTTTCAACCTAATGTAATACAGAAAACACAACCCCCCCCATTGGTGTATCATTACCTGGCCATCAAGCACCAAGAGTATTAAATTAAGTTTTCATCTGAAACATGACAGGTTTAGTCAGATAGTTTACATATGCTGTATAACCGGAAAACCAGGTGAAGTGTAAATTATGCTTGCACTTTAATTTTCTTTTTGTTTGCATGTCAATAAAATTTCCAGCATAGGCTTTAGACGTTATAATAATTCTGAGTTGTTTCCAAGGACAAGAGGTGGAATCACCTCTAGAATGTGGCCTAGGTGATGGCAAAGAGTTTATTTTCGTCAGCTTAGTCTTTACTCTGCTTGTGTTCTACATGGTGGTTGTTCAGTACATTCATTAGCTAACAAAATCTGAAATGCAAGTTCTTTTGTATTAATATGATGTGAGGTCCAGTTACTAGCGTGACACTAAAACAGGTAGTAATGGCTACTTTACACCAAGTACACGTCAGAGCCCATACTTCTTTACTTCAGTACTTCAACTTTTACCAGTCTTTTTAAACATGAGTATCTGTACTTCTACTTGAGCGAAGATTGTGTGTACATTTGCCATCTCTGGTGTATGATGGCCAAAACAGATTTTTTTAGCAGATGCCAGATGGTTTTATATCTTGTTATCTAATGCACACTCAGTCAAATTACATTCTTAATGGGATCCTAATGTGCCCATTTACGAAGTCTTGATTTTGTTTTTGGGGTGTACTTTGGAGTGTCTTCATGCTTGATCGAAAAAAAAAAAAAAAAAAACGCATTATTTTTCACATATTTTCCATTACTACAGCACCTCCCTCCCCACTCTGTCTCAAACACGCAGAATTCGATGAAGCCCCTTAGCGCGTGTTCGGGAAATGTCCCACCCCTCCATAACTGCGAGTTCTTCTTTGGTGTAAATATTACGGATGGTCAATTTCAAACCAATTCGAGCCCGATTCAGACCCTGACAATGTTAACGAACAAGAGGATCGTGCAGAATGGATTTCATGCACAGACTCTGCAAGCTTTGCAACCGTCTTACAAAAGCGAGAGCTTACAAAAGCAACAGAAAACAAGCTGTTCTACGTTCTCTGATACATGTTGGGGTTATAATGTTCAGGAACAGTGTTTCAAATCAATTTGAACCACTCTCGTCAGCCTTAGGAAGGTCAAACAAATGAGTTTTGGAAACTGTGAGGAAAAAAAACAGTGTATCTTTCACATTGCGATAGCAGCACTGTATTCTCTAAAGCCCGGGACACACCAAACCGACGCCAAAGAACTAGCGCTGATTAAAAAGCCGACTGTGTTGTTGCCTCGTGTCGCCTACGTCGGGGGAAAAAAAGCTGCACTTGAACACACCGAGAGAACTACAGCCGACTGTCAGCTAGAATGTGCGTTCTGCGCCTGCGTGTAAATGAGACAACTGTCTATTTCTGAAGATATAATCATCTATATTCGTCAATCAAAAAGAACATCGGAAACCGATGCTGCAGATACACAAACCATAAACATAGAATCAAACCATTACCGTTTTGAATATCAATCCTGCTAAACACTTTCTTTATTCCACTCCGCTCATGTTAATATTGAAATATTCGCCAAGGAACACTCAGGTAAGATGACATAACATTAGAACAGCCTTCAATCTGTACCGTTTTTACTTCTTTGCTCACTGTTTTGCTATTATTCTCGTGCACTGACTCGCTGAACAGCCAATCAGAGTTCTCTCTCTCACCGACGGTCACACCGATTCAACCGATTCAGGAGCTTTCGACATGAATCGGGCGGAAAAAAGCAGACGAGGATCAAATTCAGCCGACTGTGCTGAACCGTGCGGAACACACTGAGAAAACTTAGTTGGCCGACGCACAAAAACTGCCCGACGGCCGACCGTCGGCTCGGTGCGTCTTGGGCTTAATGCAACTTAACCAGGTCTCGTCCCCTTTTTGCGTATTCTGTGGGCGGGGATTACTTAAATGAGGAACATTATGACTTCATAAGAATCAGAAGAAACGTATAGTAGTCCAAACGAGTCGCTCGTTGTAGTTCTTGGAAAGTGGATTCTGTTAAATAAAATATCTCCTTTTATGCTCAAACAGCAACCTTACACTAACTAAAGTTGAAAAAGTGGAAAAGCATAATAGGACCCCTTTAAATTATGGGTGGCTTAAGTGTCCAAACACTTTCTGATGCCACTACAACAAAAGTTTATAAAATTACTAACTGCTACTGACCTTTGGTTGTGAAGACAGAGATGCGCAGCTGAGCAGGGGTTTAGAGACAGCGTTGGTCTGAGGCGTGCTGACTCTAGGAGACACGTATGA
Organism: Rutilus rutilus; assembly: GCF_951802725.1. Classification (NCBI taxonomy): domain Eukaryota; kingdom Metazoa; phylum Chordata; class Actinopteri; order Cypriniformes; family Leuciscidae; genus Rutilus; species Rutilus rutilus. Next base: position 31,902,917 of record NC_140214.1, on the reverse strand, counting down.
CCTCGGTGAAGAGGCATCTGATGCTAATGACATGGGTGACTGACCGGACTGTTGAGCTGTTCCTTAGAAACACCGTTATAGACATGGAACCCAGTAAATAATCTTACACAACTATACTGTACATACAAATAGCAACATGATAACTGGTGTGAGAACAAAAGGGCTTTTTAAAATATGTTTTGGTTTGCTAAAACATAAATATACTGAATCCTAAAAAAAAAAATATTATAATAAAATTCTACACCAAAGTCTGAGTTTTCCCATGTAAAAAAGTGTCTTAAAGGGATAGTTCACTCAAAAAAGTTAAATTCTGTCATTAATCACTCACCTTCATGTCATTCCAAACCTATAAGACTTTCGTTCATCTTCGGAACACAAATTATGATCTTTTTGATGAAAACAGAGCTTTCCATTCCTCCATTGACAGTCTATGCAATTACCACTTTTCAAGACTCAGAAAGGTAGTAAAGGCATCATAAAAGTATTCCATGTGACTATTTACCATTTTATTTACAAAATATTAATCTCCAATGCGCGTTCATGAGAGCACCCCGACGCATGCATGTGTTACCGTGAGAGCAGACGTTGTGTGAACGCGCAGGAGATGTTTTTTGCGCAAACATAGTTAAAACACTGGAGACACATGGATTACTTTAATGATGTCTTTACTACCTTTCTGGGGCTTGAAAATCGTAGTTGCGTAGACTGTCAATGAAGGGATAGAAAGCTCTCAGATTTCATCAAAAAAGATCTTCATTTGTGTTCCGAAGATGAACAAATCTCTTACAGGTTTGGAATGACATGAGGGTAAGTAATGACAGCATTTTTATTGTTGGGTGAACTAACCCTTTAAAGAATTGTTCAGTATGTTCTCGTCCACAGTCTTGGGTGTGTATGAACGATGAACAGCTTAAACACTGGTTTATATCACAGTATTGTAAAATATGTTCACATAGTTCCATTACAAAAAAATGGATTAGTTGCACTGCAGCACAACATCAGTTAGGGGAGGTGTGAAGGGTGACTGGGACTTCAGCCGTACCTTGTGTGGAAAGCTGAGCAGCTTGGGAAAGCAGAGTAGTGACGTTGAAAGCGGACGGTCCGGCAGTGAGAAGCTTATGAAGCATAGACTGTAAGGAAGCTTGTGTGACAGCGGCTGTGAGGACTTGGAGGAAGACAAAGACAGAAAAAGACACACGTACAGTCAAAGCAGTCCTACACACTGAAAAGCAATCTGAAAAAAGGCTCTAGCCTTTCGGCTTATGGTATGTTCACCACGTGGAGAGAAGATGCCGTATATTGTGCAAAAAGCAGTTGTCAAGGTGTCAAAATGGTTAAAGCACAACTTTTCTAGCAGTTTGGATGAAGGCCAATAAGTATTAATTGCTACAGAAAAGTGCATTTGTATAGATCTTTCATAGGAATTAAAAAACTCACGTCACAGGTTTTAGGATTTCACTTCATGAATGTATTAGCACAATATGAGTTACGACAACATCGAACTGGTTCAGATGGGTTTGAAATCAGTAAACTTGCAGAGTCAACTCAAGAGAATGCACCAAACTGATCATTCAAGAATACATCAAGGAAACAGCCCTGCAAAGTTCAGCTTTAAACCCTTAATCCAGCAAATCAAGTCATTCAGGCTTATTTGAAAACCACAGGTGTGTGTTGGAACAGGGTTGAGACTAAACTCTGCATGACTGAGGTCCTCCAAAAACTGAGTTTGACACGCCTGGCCTAGAGAGCATCTCTTCTTGATCAAGGGCAGATCATACTCTTATTCCCTTGAGCAACAGATGTCCAGTTGTCTAGTCAATAGGGTATGGTAAAAATATAGATTTTTCCAATTAAATGCAGTCTTTAACTGAACAATCCCTATTTTGATTCTTAAAATTCCAAGATTGAATTTTTACTGTACCGTACATAACTATACCCAAACGAGTAAGATCAAACTAAATAAAAATAGGAATCGAATGAAATCAGGAGCTTGTGAATCAGAACTGAATTTGAAAATCTGTACCCAGCCCTACCTCTGAATAATAACGCTCAGATCACATTTGATCAACAGGAAATTTAGACTGGATTAGAGAGAAGAATGACAGTGTAAGCAGCATGAAAAGTAACAGGACCAGAAAAAAAAAAGTAAAGCTCTGATATTTTGACTTCAAAGAGATTTATGCATAAAGAAGAGTTTATTTTAATAGGCGCAAGATGACAAGAATGATTGGGGTGATTTTGTAGGAGTGCATCTCATAGAAAATAATAATAATCTTAAAATTACTTTTTTACTCTGCAGACTTTGAACGCAAACCATTCTTTTAGTGCCAAGCAAATTTGAGAAAACCTGAAAAATGTGAAAAACAGTAGACACCACGCAATGACGTAGTAATTTAATGTTCAAATATTTTAAAGCACTGAATCGCAATCAGAACGTTATTAATTCAATTCCAAGCATTTGAAATCGATTATTGACCGAAATCAACGATTCAAAAATACGAGTTTCAAAACGGATGCATATGCATCGTCAAGATTTGTAATCGATGCATTGAGAAAACGAGTGAATCGTTACACCCCTATAAAATATCCATTTCATTTCCAAGTGTATTTTCTCAATAAAAACAAAAACAAGTTAACATAGCACTTAGCGATTAATACCTTCATTAATTTTGCCCATGTCCACGTTGCTGTGGTTCATCTGCAGGGTGGCCTGCAGCGCGGGCAGAAGCTGTCGGAGGAGTGCTGGATCCTGAAGCAGAGTGGAGGCTGAAGCCTGCAGGGCAGGAGACACAGGCACTGTGGAGGACGAGGACGAGCTGGACGTGCTGGAGGGGTTAATGGACAAAGGCTGAGAATAACCAGAGTTTGACGATGGCTTCTCCGCTAAAGTAGATTCTGGGGAAAGAAAGGGATTTTTCAAAAACAAGACACGTGTTCAGAAACATTGAAAGCATCAGCAAACCTTCTATCAACATAATACAACTTTAAGGAACTAAATGTGTTTCTGTTACTTACTTGTACTACTGAGGGCACTTGTGGCACTGGCCTGCATCGCCTCTTGTCTGTAGTCTCTGTCTTTGGGAAAGCTGTTAACCGTATTCTTGGCACCTTCTCTCTGCCTCTGTTCTCTGTTCACACAGGAAGCCTGGCGTCAGTTGATGGTTGAAGAGGAGTAGAGGCAGTTACAGGGGATCTAAAGCAACTCACCTTTCCAGCCAATCTTTAGGCTTCTCCCACTGAGAGACTTCTGTCCTGCAGTTATAGTAGTACTTCTTCCCAGATGAACTGATATGCTCTGACCAGTCATCTGCTGGCTCCCGGGGCTGAAAGAGACAGGAAATGTTGATATATCAAGAAGGACAGAGCAGGGAAATCTGTCATTTGAGAGCGCGTTGGGAATAGAGACGAAATTCACAATGATTTATTAGTGAGGTCAGCTCCTTTGTCTTTTTTTTCCCCTTCTTTTTGTGGCATCACCATGTTTAACAATGACCGATAACATTTTGTTCGTAAAATATAGCTCTGCTGTGAATGAGTATATTTAGTTATACATTGGCATATAAACAGAGCAACCTGTAAAGAGACTGATTTAAAATCCCACACACTAAAGTATACATCACAGAAGTCTTGCGTAAGCCAGGCCTTCAGGCTGACGGCAGAAAGTCTGGACTACATCACAGCTTTAATTGGAAAAAGGTCCGCTTAAGAGTCTGACCGACATGTAAAGCAACCAATCACAGTTCGTTTTGTTCCACGTCATGTTTAGGGGTGTGAAAATGTAAAGTCGATGTCCCTGCGATAACAGACCGGGCGTGCATCTAATAAATTATTCATTCAAGAACATTTTGCAATTTTACTGCAACAATGGTGCCCTGAACTTCACATACTTTTGGCAATCCAGCGTTTAGTTGATCCTGATAAGCGCTCATTGTCTCAGTTGTAAATATGACGGCTTTCTTCTTCCATGAGGGGGTTTGGTGTCACGACAGCTTTGTTTCCAGGCGGACCGATAAAGAACGCGGCGCGCGCGTCTCCTGGAAATCCTGTAGAATTCAACCAATCAGAAGACGACTTTGAAACTTCCGAAGTGTTTTCCCATTTTGTGTGCATTATGCATCAGCCAGCGATCCATGGGCGTGACGTCTGAGGCCGAGACTAATATCACAGTAACAATTCTTGGTTTATTTGGGATCAGACATAAGAGAAAAATTCAGTTAGGGAGTTAGTTATGAACTTAGTAATAGCTCTAAACAATTCACACGTGAGTTTTTGTGAGGTGAAACTTTTTGACTCAAAAAGAAACAAGTCATTTGTTCTCGAATTGGACATCACGCCTCATTAAGTTTTAAATGTTGAGTGCTGGAAACTGGTGCACACTCTAAAGATGTAATACTCAATGGCACCTCATATAAGATGGTATCAGACAAAACATCACGGGGATGCACAGTTTTTCCCAACATTTTTGTCGCCAATGCCAACTGGATTTTTCTGAGAGGACTGTGACATTGTTGTTGTCTAACGGCTGCAACAACTAATTGACAATCTATAATAAAAATTATCAACAACAAATGTGATTATTGATTAATAACACCGGCACGAAAAACATCTACCAGTCATGTCACTAGTGAATAAAGCATTTCTAAGGATAAAACGAATATAGTGAAGGACAAAGAGCTGCTGCAGGAAAAGTACAAGACCCAAGGTATCCTAAACATGAGAATGCTTTATATTAAGCGCATAGCTTATGGTTTAACGGGGCTCGTCCTGCCAGATGCTTTGATTGCCGCGGGTGCCGTTTAAAGCATTTAATACATGTTTTGCCCAGCGCATACCTTACATTTTATGTTTATTTTCTTATCTGTAAATGTTCAAAAGCCATGCAAGCATTTCCATTTTCCACAAAGGCATGTCCTGACAGAAAGCACAACTCCATTAAACTTCACTTTCAGACTTAACGAACAACGGTGCACAAATGCACGTCAAACTGATGGAGCACAATAGAATATGAGTGTAATAATACCGACTAAAATATACATTTCCCTATGTTATATATGCATTTTTTTGGACATTTAAATACTACATGGAACACAAGTAGTAAATGTGAAGGAACTATAGCAACGAGGTATAACTTAATATATCCAGTGATAAATGAAATATGTGCTAATGTGTGCGTTTTTTGCACAATGTATAGCATAGCCTACAAAGATGCATTCTTCAGTTTGTAAACTCTTTGTTGGAAAACATTGGGCAAGAGGTGATTTAATTTTTTTTTATTTTTTTTTATAAAACTAAAATCAAATTACTAACGTTTTTAAAGACCTAGTTAACTGATTAATCAATAATCAAAATAAAAGTACCCTAAATAAAAGGTTACATAGTTTTTATTGAATATCTGTTCGCTCTATTGCAGGGCTGTGCTTATACGGCTTACAGACACATCTGATCTGTGTTTGGGGGACATGGGCCTAAAACCAGCTTAATTATAAAGGGCGTCCTTAACACCGACCAGTTGATCAAACAATCCACTGGCTAAACAACTTACCATCTCTGAAGTTCTGTTTGGATGAGGGTGAGAGCTGGATGCATGATGAGAGTTTTCTTGCGGAGAAGAACTGACACCTGAAACATAATTGAGACGATCAGAAACAAACTTCCACGCATGTTAAAGTCTTTGCAGAATATAATTCACTGAAACAAAATGGTTCTCTGGATATCCATTTAACACATTGGACTGTTAGGTGACAGTCCTGTGGCTGAGCCTAATTTTAAAGTCTTAATCATTTTCAGACCTTGTGTTTTTTACATTTTTGTCCAATTGATGCAAAAAAAAAAGAAGTTATTTTTATGCCACATAACCAATATCTGAAAATAACCAAGTTGAAAGTGTGGTATAAACAGCTGCAACAGCCAACATCTGTAACTTCCTATTAGAGAAAAGACCAACATCACAACGCTAAGAGGCCTGTGTGACGAGTCGAGATCATACGATAAACAGTGCTGTGCATCATCAACACATGATTGTGGCGAGCACAGGAAGTAAAACAGTGTAAAGGAGGGAGAGCACAAGAGCGCAACTCCTGTCGTGCTTCATTTACACAAATCTGCCATGCAAATCCATTCCATGAATATGTAAAGCCTATTATCAATATCAATTTTCTCAAATGACTTCATGCTTAAAATGTATTTTAATTTTATTGTATAACATGTAACATGTCCACTTTCAAGAGTAATTACAGCAATTATGCAGAATTCTGAAATGCAAGACTGCAAATTAGGGATTCACAATATAATTATATGAGATATTCATACAATATTGTGTTACTTCGTAAAAAAGTAACTTGCATTACTTAAGTTACTTTTTTGCACAGTAATGCGTTACATTACTTTTTCTCATCTGGGCTGCGCTTAATTTGCTTTTTTTGTTAAAAACAAAAACAAAGTTAGATTTTTGGCAAATGTTCAGGCCCTTTCACACCAAACGTGAAATGCAATACGCAATAATAGCAAAAAATCCACCACAAATGTGATGTTTAACTAAAGACTAACTAATTTAACTAATTTTTGTTTATTATGATTGAAATGGATCATCAAAGGCATTGGTTAATAAAGTGAGATTAAATACAAAGTATATTTGTGTTATTATACATTTAATTATTGCAGCTTTGCATAATATTCTGAGTTTGCATTTCACAGTTTTTATTCATTTAGAAAAATACTGAATTTGTGCAAGTGAGATGGGCACATGCATGCTCACATTTAGTCTTGAACTAAAATACCCATCATGTTTACAAACTCACACAACGCCTCTAATTACTCAATTTCTCTCAACATGGGGACAGGAGAGGTGTCAATCAATAAATGGGAAAGCAAAGTAACTTGCATTTACTTATTTGCAAAAGTAACTCAAGATATTTCGTTGTACATTTCTAAGTAATGCGTTACTTTACTAGTTACTTGAAAAAAGTAATCTGATTACCTTTGATCTGCACATTACAATGCTGTGATGGCTACATTGAAAAAAGTAGCATTTTAAAGTGATTGATTTTAGTTTTGGACAAAACACTACAGATATATAGGCTAGGCCTTAACATGAAAATAATTATTACATTGTTAAAAATATTAGCAGAATTTTTACTATTGATGCATCCATATTAAAAATTAAATAGGCAACAAATATTAAAATACAGAAAAAAACCACATGACCAATTTTAATATTAACATGTATATATATATTAGGGGTGTAACTGTTCTTCTCGTTGTAAAAAAAAAAAAAACTAACCATACCGTTCTCCGAACCGTGGTTGATCTCAAATCTTTAATCTGGTTTGTTCAAAATAATGTGTAAAACAGACAGTTCCGCTAATGCATATTTCTGTCGATGGATGCACATGCTGGCTCCCCAATAATACATTACAACAGCGATAATCAAAAGAACTTGAACAAAACGGCTTTTGTTTAAAAGGTTGTATCAGTGATTTCAGGGGCCTTTTTTGGGGCCTGAAATCACTGATACAACCTTTAATGCGAATGCTGTATCCTCAAACATGTCCAGTCATTTACGCACCCGGGTGTTGATAGCGCGCGAGCACAGGTGAGACCTGAACTGAACACGTTGCTATCAGAATTTAAACTAAACTCATTTAAGTGTTGCCAATTTAAACATTTAAGAGCAAGACGCGAAAGAGAACTCACGCAAATATTGGGCACGCTTGAATGGACAAATTCACACAAAAATTGTGAATATGTCCATCTTAATGAGTATCCTAGCAGACACAGTCTGTTATGCCTTAAGTGCATTATATGGCCGAGAAAGACAACGCATGTGTGCAGTATCAGTGTACTGAATCTGTGCATTATGTCTTAAAGTGACAGCAGCCTAATATTCTTGCTGTCTGTGTTTTAATGTTAATCAAAAGACAAGGAAATCACTAACAGCTCTGGATTGAATACCTTTTGTAACTTTAATAAAGGATTCATCTTTAATTTATACAGTCAAATTTGCAATGTTATTTTACATTTGATTACTTTATTCAATTTCTGTACCTGAAAACTAATGTTAGACCTACCTGAAAAATCTAAAAAGCACTGTGTCTTTTATTAGTATCTTTGCTCTATTGTATTTATTTGTGCTGTTGCTTGTAGTTAGAGTATTTTTTTTATTTTCTTTATTTTTATTTGACAGCACATACCGAACCGTACCGAAACCATGAACCTAAAACCATGATACAAACCGAACCGGGATTAATTTTAACCGTTGCACCCCTATATTATATTATATATATATATATATATATATATATATATACACACACACAATGCATCAACACAAACAGTTCTGTTTTACTAAATGGTGAGTAAGAAAATAGCGTCTTCTGGACATGAACCACACTATTCCAGGCCTCAGTTACAACTACAGTGTTTGAAGGCAGGTCAAAGTAGACAATGAAGACCATAAGCTGGCATTATGCAAATCTGTGACAAACCTACGTAGGTTTGCGCAGGAAGTGAGGTTGGAATGACTGACTACTTGTTTCAAGCAGTTTAGAATCGGTTCTTTCTTTTGTGAGACAATAACTTTGCAGACCTTTTGCATTCACAAACAGCTATATTACACACTGCATGAAAGTTAATATCCGAAAAGGTATAATAGGCACTTTAAGATTTTAATAAGCACTAACTGATAACTGTAAATTATGTTTCCCAATATAACCAACTAATAAATAGGATTTTAAGGTTCTGGGGAATTAGGAACAACATGTAAATGACATTAACCATTTGCATGTTGAACCTCTTCTCGCTCATGTTCTTACCGCTGTCCCTCTCACGGGGCCGGTGAACGTGAAGTGCTTTCGTTTGACTGTGCCCTGTTCCATCACTGTGCTTGTTGTCGGGACTGTCTGATCGCCGCAGCATTTTAGTAGGTGGCGTGGAGTCTGACGAGTCTCGCATCTTGTCATGGCGATGGTCATTTGCCGAGTGACTCTTTGACTGATACTTGACAGGCTGCAAAATACAATGCATAAAGAGAAGGACTACAGACAACCTTTTCACAAAGACAGCTGAACTTTTACTCTTGAGGATAAAAGCAGGTGTGGATGATTTCAATATTATTAAATAACAAAATTAACTTTTGGAAATCATTTTACTACAAATGCTGTGAAAGAAACTCAAATAGGATGTTCATTAACCAAAACCAGACAGGGAACCAGATGATCTGCACGCTTATCTGTCTTTTTAGGCTCACCAAGTCAATTCACAATAACACGTAATACTATATCTGATAAGACCTAAAAGTAAATAAGAATTATGAGCTATTATATAGTGATTGTGAAACCAGTAATTAGGTTAGCTGACTACAAAACAAGCTAGCGAGCTACGAGACGTAAGCTCTCTAATCAGACAATTTATAAGCTATAATAGACTAGTTAGTATATAGATTAATTTGCCAAATACTGATAATTGAAAGCGATAACGTGCAAAGTATGGCGTGTAATGTAGATAATAGTTTCAGTTAGCAAGCAGGAACTAGGCCTGCGAGCACTAGTGTTATGCTAAAGCCGGCTAATCCAATTTTGACACTATTTCGGCTTCTCTGACAAATATACAACTACTTTCACTGCCAAAATACTTCTCTGTGTACCTGGTAGGCTTGAGGATCTCTTCGATCATTACACCTGTGAAAGACAAAAAAAAGTTAATGTAGTCAGAAACGCGCTCTGCTAGCCAGCTAAAATGCTAACATAGAGAAATAAAAACAACTTGCTAACAGAGGTATATATAAAAAACTACTGTGAATAAATTTCTTCAAACGTGATATGCAGTTATTTCAGGCTTTAAAAAATTAGCTGAAGGATTTAAACTGGAGGTAAATGTTTGTTTACCCATCATTGAGTCTGGATGGATTCGTTGCATGCATTACCATTAATGCTGCAATGATGTGGAAGTGAAGTGTTACTACTGAACCAGTTATGTTGAACTACAGCTCTCTTTACTGCTGCTGTCTGCAAACACACACTGTTATGAAGGTAAAGTAGCTCTGCTGCAGTGCTGCTTCGCTATTCGGGAAAGAGCTGACGGTCCATCTCTTCGTTTTGCTCGCGACTGCGCCCTGCAAGTGCACGAGCAGATCAGCACGCGACGTGCACGAGCAGATGACTGCAAAAACTGTGCTCGCGGACCGACAAACGGAAAATATTTGCTAACCTATTTAAATAAAACTTAAAGAAATAAACCATATTTATACAAGTAAAAATGTAATCAAATTAAGCAACGTTCGGCAGGTTTATGTATTTGCATTTCTCCATAGATAGCCAAGGCTCCAATATTCAATAGTTAAAGGATTCAGTGTATCTATACAGAGTTTGACGCCATTCCAGTAAGTATAGGACTTCCTCATACAAGCAAACTTAGTACGCTTTACTAACGAGGAGGATAAAGCGCATTTGATTTAGTTTTCCTCTTAACCTCTAGATGGCGCAAAAACTCAACGCAGCACTTTCCTGAACATTCGCGTTTGGCAGTGTCGCATGTCGATTGAGCTGATCTAATTTATATATTTTTTTATAATGTTACAGATTTATGTTGCAAATGATAATCCTTGGAATTACCAAATATATTGTGAAACAAAGGCCTTGTTAATGATTTTCAGTTTTGTTAAATATACTTAAAACTTGTAGCCTATATAGGCCTACTTTTTTCAATAAATGAAGAAAATGTAAAAGTATATTTGTGGTAAAAACAAAAAGCGCCCCTACTGTCAGGGTAAGGCATTGCTGACTTTTAGTTATTGACTTGAGACTAGTATTATTTATCAAGTTGAGTATCATCTTAGAGATTATCAGAATATGTATAGACTAATGAAATCATCATATTTAAAAATACCACATTCATAAAATGTCTATTTTTTAAATAGGCAAAATATAGAATGTATTGTTATTAACGTAAAGCCATATTAAATTATCTCATTCGATGTAAGAAGTTTATTTTTTAAAGTAATTGTTTCTGCATTTTCAAAATTAGCATTTTAATGAAGTGCATTGAATAAAATAAAATAACTATGTTTTTGTCAAAACTTTGTTGAAGTGATTGTTTTGAACAAGTATTAATTTAGATATTTTGCAAAACATTTTACTTTAGCTATAGTATTTGTACCGGGGGCCTTTTAGGCTACCCCATATGTTGGTGAGCCTTTTTACCACCTCATACATTTATTTGATTTTTAAACTAAACAAACTACTTGAAAAAAGAGCCCTGCCTCACGCAATCACACCGTACACATACCAGGGATGAAAATTATCGGGGGCTTGGGGCAAAAATTACCCCAAAATATAAAGATATGGGGCAAAAAAAGGTCCCTTTATGAGTTCTTGTTTTTAATATTTATAACAGGATATAGTTAGATCAAGCCAAGTCACCTTTATTTATATAGTGCTTTTTACAATACAGATCGATTCAAAGCAGCTTTACAGTGATAACAGGAAAATAATGCAACAAAGTTTGTTTTGGCTGTACAGTATTTTCTAGTAGAAAATAGCGTCATAGTCCAGCTTAAGTAAGTTCAGTGATGGTTAACTTTTGTTGTAAAAAAGTTATTCATTTAGTTCATTTATATTTATAGCCTCGCTGGAGAAAACAGTGATGTCATCGTCCAGCTCAGTTCATAACATTGCATTACACTGTACATTTAATCATTTAGCAGACGCTTTTATCCAAAGCGGCTTACAAATGAGGAGAACAATAAAAAGATGCGTCTTCAGCCGTTTCTTGAAAATGGCTATACGGAACTCAGCAGCTCTGGTTGAGTTGGGCAGGTCATTCCACCAGCAGGGAACAGTCAAAGTAAAGCTCCAAGAAAAAGATTTTGTGCCTCTTTGAGATGGCACCACAAGACGACGTTCACTTGCAAGTTTCTGGAATGCATGTAAATCTGGAGTAATGAGTCTAGGTAAAAGGGAGCAGAGCCAGTGGTTGTTCTGTAGGCAAACATCAGTGACTTGAATTTGATGCGAGCAGCAAATGGAAACCAGTGCAATTTTGTGAGGAGAGGAGTGATGTATGCTCTCTTCGGCTCATTAAAGACCACTAGCTGCAGCATTCTGGATCAGTTGCAGAGGTTTGATAGCAAGCTGGAAGACCAGCCAAGAGAGCATTACAACAGTCCAGTCTGGATAGAACAAGCTCTGATAGGAAGGGCCTGATCCTCCTAATGTTGTATAAGGCAAGTCTGCAGGACCGGGCAGTTCTAGCAGTGTGGTCTGTGAAGTTCAATTGATCATCAATTACAACTCCTAGCTTCCTATATCATCAGTCAAGTCAAGTCATCTTCATTTATATAGCGCTTTTAACAATGTAGATTGTCTCAAAGCAGCTTTACAGAGATAAGCGTATAATTTAAGGTAACAGAGATTGTTTCGGCTTTACAGCAGAGTTAAGTTATTTCCATCTAAGGTTAGTTTTAAATCAGCATAGCAATGATAGGAAAAGCCATGTTTCTTAATGACAAATCCTAGTGATGTCATGTAGATGGAGAAGAGAAGTGGTCCAAGCACTGAGCCCTGAGGCACCCCAGTAGCTAGGTTTTACATATTACATTTACATTTATTCATTTAGCAGACGCTTTTATCCAAAGCGACTTACAAATGAGAACAATAGAAGCAGTTAAACTAACAATAGGACAACAATATGCAAGTGCTATGAACCTTCCCAGTTTAATCTAACGCAGTACGTGTCCTTTTTTTTTTTTTTTTTGACGTAGACACCACACCCCTACACGACACCCTAAAGGACCTACCTGAGAGGTATGACTTGAACCAGTTCAGTTCTCATTTAATGGTGTCAATGCAGGCAGATCAATAATATTGTTAAATATTAAGTGTCCCCAACTAAGCAAACCAAAAGCCAAAGGCGACAGTGGCAAGGAACCAAACCTCCATCAGGTGAAAGAATGGAGAAAAGAAACCTTGGAAGAAACCAGGCTCAGTCAGGGAGCCAGTTCTCCTCTGGCCAACAAACAAACAGTGTATGATTATGATTCAGGCAGCATTACAGGTCAGAAGTCAGATTGGATCAGATCATTCTGAATATTTATCCAGTTCCATCTGGTTGGAAGTCGGAGTCATCACGACGGTATGGAGACGAGTTTGTTGAGGATCAGTGCCAATGGGAGAGTCCCACTGGGGAGAGTCTAGTTGACACAATCTCTGCTGACACTTCAGGGATGCGTTGTGGTCCTGTCTAGGTGCAGATCCACCATCTGATCTAGATACGGCCCGGATCTGGCTGACTACGGTAAAATATAAGTGCACTCTGTCTGTTTAAATCTAGATTAAAGACCCATCTCTTTAGCCTAGCATATAACACACAGTCACACTCCTAAAATCCATTAAAGGACTATTAGGCTGCATTAATTATAGGTCAACCACAACCAGGAACACTTCCCATGACAACCAATGTACTTGTTAAATTCTAAGAAGAATGGCATCTACGCTTATATTAGTCTCTCTGTTTCATCCTTATCCCGAGGTTACAGTCAGCCAGATCCGGTCCGTATCTAGATCAGACGGTGGACCAGCACCTTGACGACCACAACAGCCCTGGATGTCAGCTGAGACCATGACAACTAGTTGAGCCCTAGAGACAGATTCCACGACAGCCATCGGCACAGATCCTCAGAAAAGACCACAAGAACCAGACAAGTCCTCTGCACAGACCCTATGGCCAGCTCCGACTCCTCCCCACCATATGCCGGCAAGATCAGGGGTGGTGTTACGTATGGCAGAGTATGGCAGTACAGACAAAACATGGAAAATAAACAGCTCATGATGCTGCCTGTTAGTTCTGTTGCTTGAGTTGGCCTTTGGAAGAAATTGCAGCTTTGGAAAAGCAAATTTAAACAGCCTAACACTGTGTTCTAACCAGACGCGATGCGATAAGATTTCCAGCGGCAAACAATTTATCTATCCAAACCAGACAAAAAAAAAAGTATTTTCATAAGAATGAAGTATATATGCAATCAACACCTTTATCACAGTACATAATAATATAAAATAATATTTCTGCCTCATTTTGTGATAAGAAGCCACACCAGATCACAGAAGGTTATTAACACCCGACTGATGTTATAAAGTGAGTTTGGAGCAAATGGTTTAAAGGGGTGGTATAATTTCCTTTTCACAAGATGTAAAATAAGTCTCTGATGTCCCCAGAGTGTGTATGTGAAGTTTTAGCTCATAGTACCCCACAGATATTTTTATATAGCATGTTAAAGTTGTCACTTTTTGAGAGAGAGCAAAAACGCACCGTTTGTGTGTCTGTCCCTTTAAATGCAAATGAGCTGCTGCTTCCAGCACAGAGGGCGGAGCTTCAACAGCTTGTGTCCTTTTATCTCACACAGCCATGCACTGAACATTTCTAAAACTTTTAGCCTTTTATGTTCAAACCGGAGTCAGACAAAGATGGAGAGACTCAAGAAGAAGTGACAACATGTAGAATGCAACAGGACATTTCTGAAAGGTTAGATGATGAATTTATGCAGCTTATGTGTAGTTACCTTCTAGTCATTGATTAGCATATTCTGTCATGATGATAATCTATAAATCACGTTCCCGGGGGCAGGTTTATGTCAATTTTGTAGTCTGTCTGTAGGACTGTCTTGTAGTCCCTACCAGCCATTTGTTGTAGTCCTTAAAAAGTGATTTCTTTAAAAGCAAATATCTCCCTTTGTTTTGAACTTTGAGCATTGTAACTTTGCAGATGTTGTTTATGTTCAAACAGCAACATTACACACTAACTAAAGTTAGAAAAGTGAAATCATATTCAACCACCCCATAAAAGTTTTTATGCTATGCTAAGCTAACATGCTAGCTAGCACTTAGGCAGCTTTTACCAAGAGTGATTGTTTTATGACTAATTTTGAAAAGCAAAGATTATTCAAATGCTTCTTTTTTTCAAATACATTAGGTTAAACCAACAAAATTAAACTAGAGGTTTCTCAGGTTAGATAAAGTAGAAATATAATTTTAAGGTAACACTTGCAGCATAAATGTATGGTAATGTAGCATATGTTTTTCATTAACACTTTTTGTTATACTGGTTGAATCTGTTCACAATTTGTCCTACCTGTCTGTAAACGTATGTATTTGCATACTAGTGATAGGAAGTTCGGATCATTTTACTGACTCGGATGTTTGAGTCTCGTTCAGCAAAATGAACAGATCTTTTTTCAATTAATTTCTTCAGAATATAATTGAAATGTTATGTTACTAGCCAACTTCTCCATTTAAATTACTAATACTAATACAGCCAATGGCAAATTATGAGAAACAGAAAGTATTAATTAATTGCGTAGCTAGGTCTTCGGTCTGTTAGTTTACCTCACCTCCCGATCCGAGTCGTTCTTTCTTTTGTCACGTCACATTCCCATAAGATGCAGTCTGTACCGGAAACAAAAAGTGTTCATCAACAAGCATTATCTTGAAAAAAAGTTGTTGTATTTTAAGGCACAGTGGTAATTTCAACACATTTCTTTTAGAATATGTCCCATTTTCGTTCCCTAAAATTAACCACAAAGACATGCATAACATTTGTTGAACTTATTTTATTAACTTAAAAAAACACAGAGGTAACAGGGTGGACAGAGGGGTAACCGGGTGGACATCACACCACTGAACAACAATAAGTGTCATCAACTCATTTACCCTGGCACCCCCTGAAGAAGAAACCACATCAACATTCAAACTTACATTTTTTTTCAGATAACTTAAAATTCACACTTAAACATATTTATATAGTATAGGTACAGATAGGTATCTGCCTTTTTTCAGGGTCTGCATCACGATGTGCCCTGTAGCGTTGCTGCTTTTCTGCAGCAGACAACAGTGCCATTTCCTGACAAATACATACATACCATTTAAGCTACTCTTTCTTGAAGGTATATAACAAATAAATGTATAATACATTAATTATAAGTACCAATTCAAGCTGTAAACACTTATTCATTTAGCATTTACATCCACTCTGTTACAATATGTCCACCCTGTTACTGTGCAAAACAGTAACAGGGTGGACAGTAACAGGAGGGACATTTTATGCTAAAGTTAGCCATTGCTACTCATGTGATGAAAAACAAGCTACTGTGCAGTGATCACTGAGGAAGATTTTTAAACTGTTTATTAACCATATTTTCAAAATTACAAACAATTATCAGTTTCCACTATAAATAGGCATAACAGGGTGGACATGTTATGCTTTACCACATCAGTGAATCATTCTAAAACATTGAAAAAAGGGTGAATTAAGGAGTGATACTTACTCTGCTTCTTGAAGAGAATTTGCCGCCAAAAAGTATTCAAATTCCTGAGTATCATGTGATTAGAGGAACAGTCAAGAGGCGTGTTCAGAGGAATTTTCCATCAGAGTAACAGGGGGGACATTCAATTCAGGGACACAACATATTTTAAAGACTTTAAGCATTAAAAATGTATTACTAACAAAAAATATATTTTGGTGAGGAATATTAGAAATAAGATTATACATCAATATTAAAAAAAATTGGAGTTTATTTGATTTTTATTACTTATATTTGTGGCTGAAGTTATGCAAGCTTACTTGGGGACATGGCAGTTTAGCCTACTTGCACTAAAATCAGAGCAATTATTTTTTAATGAATTAATCCTGGGTTCATATTATTGTGTTCTATGGTAAAGGGGGATTAACTATTTAAGATGATCATTTAGAAACAAGTATTAGCCCATTTTTACTCAAAATATACCACATTATGTCATGAGGACTCAAATGGCACCGAATGCTAAGAATGACCCAATTATTGGAAAGCCAATAATTATGCTCACATTGGTTTACATAAGTAAATATGTATACTTTAATGATAATATTAGTTTAGTTTCATTAAACTAGTCCAGCACAAGAGAGACATGAGGGGAGTTTCTGCAGTTCTTCTCTGTCCTGGAAGGCGCTACATGTCCATATTATCAGATATCTACCGGTACTTGAAATAGGTCAGTCAATAAATGTTGTTGGATTTGAATGTGCCTGTTTGTTTGTTGCAGAAGATTTATTTGTGCTACAGTATGTGTGGGGACAACTAAATTAGGTCAAATGCTGCGCTGCATTATTGAGTGTTTCTGCTTGTCTGCTCCATTCAGGTCATTGTTGATGATTACCAATCTGCCTGATAGTGTTTGAAATGTGAATGAGCCATTGTCACTCTTTTTTCCTTCATGCAGAGTTTAGAAGTGAACTACCAGACAAGAGCATTGTTGATACCTCATTCTGCAGGCCAGGTAAGCTATTGAATATTGCAATGTTTGATTTCTGATACAAATAAGAGTTTTGTGACAATCACAGTCAATCCTGTTTATAGGGTCTAGTGAGAGATGTCTCAGCAGATTAATATAGGAGGATAATTATCCTAGCATGCAGTCCATACCGTGTTGTTTTATATGTTGGGTCACACTGCAATTTTCAGTCCGGTACCAAGTGAACCGAGCATTGATACAACAGTGAAGGAATCCTACAAAATGAATAGTGTGCTATTGCAGTTTTCCAATACTGACATTAAGTGATGTTCTACTCTTTGACTTTAAAGAATGATCTCACAAAAGAAGATGTTTATATTAGTAAAACTAAATAATAACATGGCATTGTAAAATTAGATTTCTTTTTGAGGCTGAAATGGAATAAAAGAGTTGGTTATGTATAATAAGAAAAACAGAATTAATTGAAATGGAGCTGAAAGCACAAAAATGTGTGGAAAAGCAAAAAAACAAGGAAAAGCAGCATCTAAAGCTAAAATATATTTGTAAAATATAGTTACAATCAACAAAGGAGCAATATGTATTGTTCCAAATACAATATTGAGAAATTCTTAGTATACAAAACTTTGGTGTCAGTAAGATTTAAATCTTTGCTTTCCAATAAAAAAAGCCTTGTATGCTCACCAAGGCTACATTTATTTGATCAAAAACTGTTGTGAAATAATATTACCATTGAAAAAGAACTGTTTTCTGTTTTAATATATTGTAAAATATAATTTATTCCTGTTATGCAAAGCTGAATTTTCAGCATCATCACTCCAGTCTTCAGTGTCACATGATCCATCCGAAATTCTAATACGCTGATTTGCTGCTCGAGAAACTTTTATTATCTGTGTTGAAAGCAGTTGTGTTGCTTAGTATGTTTGTGGAAACAGTGATTCATTTTCTTTCTGGATTATTGAATGTAAAATAATTTTTATTTGAAATTTAAATCTTTTGTAACATTGTATATGTCTTTACTGTCACTTTTAATTCAAATTGAAGTTCAAAAATATATATATTTACATTATTTTCACATTCCACTTAAAAGCAAGAGGAGAAATATGTACCACTAGGTGGAAGTATTATCATATGTGAAACCACTTGAAATTACAGAATTATAATCTTTAGGTTTGGTTTATTTTGAGATATTATCACGAACTTCATATATGTCTACTAATATCAATCTATTGCTTTAAATGTTAATTATTTATTTTTCTCTTTGTAAGCAGGGGCTTCATCTTCTGTCTAATAATACCATCACCAAACCACAGAGTAATGATAAACTCATCATCTGGATCAGGAGGTGAGAAGGATGTTTAAGGGTCATGAATGCAGTTTGGTGCTTGTGAATAGATTTCAGATTTCAGACTGCAGAGTCTGTGGGATGTGGCTTTATATCAGAGGCGTATAGAAGGTACAGTGCTGGTCAGAATTATTTGCCCCCTTGGTAAATATGATCAAAGAAGGCTGTAAAAAAATAAATCTGCATTGTTTATCCTTTTGATATTTTATTTTTTAAAAAAGAATGCAAAAATCTAACATTTTATTGAAGTAAAAGAATTGAAAGTGGGGGGGGGGGGGGGGGGGGGTTCTCCAAAACACATTGGGAACAATTATTTCCCTCCTTTTATTAAATACTGTTTGCAACCTCTTTTTTCCAAGATAACAGCTCTGAGTCTTCTCCCATAATGTCTCATGAGTTTGGAGAACACCTGACAAGAGATCGGAGACCATTCCTCCATACAGAATCTCTCCAGATCCTTCAGATTCCCAGATCCATGCTGGCGCTTCTTCTCTTCAGTTCAGCCCACTCATTTTCTATAGGGTTCAGGTCAGGGACTGGGATGGCCATTGCAGATGCTTGGTTTTGTGCTCGGGGACCCATTTTTGTTTTGATTTTGATGTTTGTCCTGTTGGAAGATCCAAACATGGCCCGTTATAAGATTTCTAGCACAGGCTGTCAGGTTTTGATTTTTTATCTGTTGGTATTTTATCGAATCCATGTATCTGAACAAGAAGGTCCAGAACATCTGGCAGAAAATTAGGCCCACAGCATTAAAGATTCTGTATGGACGAATGGTCTCTGATCTCTTGTCAGGTGTTCTCCAAACTCATCAGGTAGGAGAAGACTCAGAGCTGTTATCTTGGAAAAAGGAGGTTGCATAGTATTTAATAAAAGGGGGCAAATAATTGTTCCCAATGTGTTTTAGAGAAAAGCATTTATTTCATAATGTGATTTCCCCCCCCACTTTCAATTCTTTTACTTCAATGAAAGGTTCGATTTGTGCTAAAATATCATAAGGATTAACAATGCAGATTTATTTTTTACAGCCATCTTTGATCATATTTGCCAAGGGGGCAAATAATTCTGACCAGCACTGTATATGGAAGTAGTTCTTCAATTCAGCTGTTTTAAATGTTGTTTAAAGTCTGGTGCACCTCTCCTAAACTTAAGTTTAGTAATAAAATATGTAAAAAGCCAAAGAAGCCATATACTATTTCTGAATTTAACCATCATGTTTTAGTTTCAATACAGAGGGTGAGAGTTGCAAACTTTTACTTAATACCAGTAGAGGGTGACATTTGAATGAGACAAATCATAAACATCCTTTATTTACATGTCTGTTTGCTCACTTAAAGAGATCGCTTTTGTTTTTGAGTCATTTTTGTCATCATTTACTCACCGGCACCCTCAAACCTTTGAGTTTCTTTCTTCTGTTGAGAACAAAAGAAGATATTTTGAAGAATGTCGCTAACCAGGTTTTTGACTTCCATAGTAGGAAAGAAAATACCATTTAAGTCACTGTCAATTTGGTCAACTGTCATTCTTCAAAATATCTTCTTTTGTGTTCAACAGAAAAAGAAACTCATACAGGTTTTGAACAACTTGAGAGTGAGTAAATGATGACCTAATTTTCATTTTTGGGTGAACTATGCCTTTAAAGGAAAGAAAATGCATAATGATAAAGATAGTAATGAATAGTTCAGAGAATAGTAGAGACTAATAGATTGTTTATCATATTCCTCTCCTTATCTTCAGGCGTGTGTAGGTTGCTGGCCTCTTTGCTTTATGGGCTGGAGTGTCACATGGACACCTCAGAGGACAGCACTTTTCTACAGGACATGCTCATGGGCAATACTCTGCATCTGCTTATTAAGGTCAGATTTTATTTTAGCAGCCACCCAGCCCACTTTAGTGACTGCTGTTTGCCAGTGCTACGACTCGAATTGGGTGAAATTATTTAGATCAAGTTGTTCCATTAGCTTGACCATAAGAAATACACCTGCACCTTCACATTTTCTTAGTTTGCTTACTTTATTTTATTGTTTATTTTTTACAGGGACAATGCACAATTAAGATTAAGATTATTCAATTAAGATACATCTGCTGTCCCTGGGCAGGTAAACAAATAAAATAACATACAATATTACATATTTCACCTTGTTCAGTATTATATAACTCGTTATTTCAAAATTCTTTCCTGTTCATCCATTCATTCAGTGAGTGAGTCTCTCACTACACTACTTTAATCATGTATTCACTCACTCACTCATTTACTCACTTTGTTTAGTTATGGGCACTGGGCACACTGGCATTTCTTCAGGATGAAATCGTTTGCAAGCTGAGTTCTCCAAACACTGCAGTCAGTGCACACCCAGCATCATATTTTGCTGGCAGACGAGTCTAATGAATCCAGCACATGCTGTCTGCGACACTGAGAGAGGGGGAGTTGAGGAGAGGTCGAAGGGGAAAGGGAGACTGTGATAAAAGCCCAAACACAGCTCAGCTGGACTGCTGGTGCTCTGTTCCATGAGTCACGTGGAGCTGTTAAGTGTTCAGTGCTCTTGCTCCGTGTTGCTCTTTTAATGCTAAGAAAGGATCAGATTTTCCAATCAATCTGACTTTTTACTTTCCTTAGAGAAACTACAGAACTACTCAAGAAAATAGTTTGAAAGCTGTTTCTGTCATACAAATGCATGCCACAATGATCATTTTAATGCACTACATTAAATACCAGTAGCATTTATGAATACTGCTTCATGCTATATCATAAAAAATGCTCATACAAACATGTGCAAAGGATATAAAACACATTTATGATGTTTTATTCTTATTCTTCTGAGTGAGTGAATGAATGAATGAAATGCACTAATATTTTATTTAGCAAGGATGTGATCTGTGACAGTAAAGACTTTTATATTGCTAAAAAACTATTTCAAATAAATGCTACTATATATATATTTTTTTAATTATAATAATATTTTTTGATTTACGATTTTTTTTTTTATATAAAATAAATGCATAGGTGAACATAAGAGGCCATAATAATGTTTAAAACAAAAATTTACCAACCTCAAACTTTTGAATAGTATTGGATGTATGTAACTAGGTGTATGTATTATGTTCTGTAACTTTATAATCTTTTTTTCCTTCATTACAGTTCAAATAATGAAAAATTCAAGTGATTTTAAAAGAACAAATATTCCATGTAGTTTTAAAATTGAAATGAGATCATATAAACCTGCAACCATAATAATTGTAACATAATTCTAAATATTTTATAGTCACAATTCAATGCTAAAAAAATTCTTGAAACTTCACCCACACACTTGTTGAGGAGCCATAAAAAAAAAAAAAAAAAAGTGTTTGTTACATTGCCAGGTGTCCCCCAATAAGCAAGCTATTCATTTATTTTGTACAAAACATTTCTGCATGAGTCTGAAATATCTCAGACCAATTCTCACCACACAAACAAGTTCCAACTAATGCCAGAGTCCGTCTCAGCAGCAGCGAACACAAACGTGCAACTAAAGGATTATACTAAGTATGCGCAAAGAGAATCTTTCTGCTTTTTCCAAGGCTCTACCATTTTGACTGTAAAGGAAATCAGAGCTCTTTTTCTGTTGGAAAATAAGCAATTATACTGCCATTACAAACAAGAAGAAACTTTACAAGAAATGTACCATAAAATTCTGAAATAAATGTAGCATGTGGTCTGAGTCAGAATACATCTCCATAAATTGTAGTTTTTGCATATCACTGGGTTGACATAATGGCAGTTCTCTTATTGTGGAAATAAATATTTTACATATTTATTTAGACATATGAATTCACATCATTTTGGCCTTCCTCTATGTTGCATTATGAAACAACAAGAAACATTAAGTGACAGCAAGTCTGTAAAAATACTATGCGGCCCCAAACCTACAGGCCAAAATGTGTCTGGATTTAGTGTGTGATATCATCTTTTAAAAAATTTAAAATTGTTTTACTTAATACATCTGTTTTGAAACATGTTCCTCTTTATGAGTGCTGAGGACCGTAAATATGATTACATCTTTCTTGGCTGATATTCTAATAGCTTTCCCATTGCTTATGCCCCACATAAAGTGGAGCCAAGTGGATGGACAGACAGATAAACACCCAAAACCCCTTAGCCTTTAATGTTAGTTTGTATTTGACTGATATATTACCTTTTGGTTACTTTTGCTCATATAATGTGATATATTACTCACAAAATACAGAGAAACATTTTGCTACTAGATGAATTTCAAGGGTGAGGGTCAAAGGGGTGAGCACTAACCCTCTGGGCATTGGACGACAGCCTAACGCCACTTCTCCTCTTCTCACAGGTCTATGACAGGCTGCAGAAGTACAGGGCCCAGCGGCCTGCTCCGCTGCTGGATAGCACACAGGGCCTGGCTCAGGACGTAAGTTCTCCTCTGGGGCATCTAGTGGGACGAGATTCAGTTGCAGGACCTGTAGTCTGTTTAGTGTTGTCGGTTTGAAGTGTACTGGAAGGGATTACTATATTGAACACTCCAGAGCCACATAAATATTTGTGCTGCACATGCAGCCTCACAGACACTCACTTATTTATTGTGTTATTTTTTTTAATGAAATAATTTGGCAACTCCTAAGGCCAAAACTGCATTTTTGTGTATACATGCCCAAAATGACCTGGTTTTCCCTTAACTCTTTAAAACCGCAGTGTATAACCACCAACATGATGAAACGGAAATTAAAAAAAAAGTTTCAAAGAAGTTTCCCCAACACCCCTTTTATCTGCCCCTGGTAGGACGAACAAATAGTCCTGCCCTAAACTTGCACCATTGGTTGAGCCGATAATGCTACGTAATGCTGGTCAGAGGCCTGTCTCAGGAAGTAGGGAAAGATTGGGAAACAACTCAGATTATTTATTATCTAAAATGTGTATTATTTCATGCTATATATGTGTGTGTACCATTGTGAATATGAAGAACAAAAACCTTTTTTAAAAGCTTATGAAGATCGTCCCCGTTCCCTGAAGGAGGGAACGATGACGTTACTTCAGAACGACTGACGAACTGGGATCTCGCCTGAGAACCCAATCACCTTCGAGTGGTAACAAAACAAGCCAATGCACATTGGCAAGTGAGATTTGCAGCCGGGTATATAAGGCAGCGTGAAAATTCTCACATTAAGTTTTCCGCTGAGGAGCTGAGACTGGGTCCGGGCCGTGCAAGAGGAGGTACAGGAATTGTGGCTACGGGGCGTAACGTCTCCATTTCCTCCTTCCTCCTTCCCTATTAGTCAGTCACACTCAACGTTATGTTTAAATGATTGACGAATTAGGAAGCCACTTATTACCACTGCTGCCCCTTCCGAGCCTGAGCAAGCCTCCTGGTCCCCCCGCACTTGTTGTGACAGAAGAAGGGACAGGGCTGTGCTCGAACAATGTCAATCTCTGATGTTTCAAATGATTCTAACTTCCTCGACGCCCTTGGTGACGAGCAGGCGGGGGCGGGGGGCAGCCTCAGACTGACAGGGCAGGATGTGTTTAATCACCTCCGTCTGCTTCTGTACTGCCGAGAATTGCCAGGCAAAGTTCTTGACAGGGACAAAGAGGCCAGCTTGGAAGATGGGTGAGTTGAGAAAGCGAACTTTGTCGACCTCCTTCATCTCGGCCAGTTTCAGCCAGAGATGGTGCTCCTGGACCACTAGGGTGGACATCGTCTTCCCCAGGATCTGGACACGGTGGAGGGTTGGAAAGCATGCCAGTCAGCTCCGGGTTCGACTCGAACGCAGGGCAGCCAAATCTTCATCCCCAGAGGACTCTAGCCCACCGTTCCATGCAGAGATCGACATCCGGTCTTCTGCAGGAACCCTGAATGAGATGCTGGGGCCTCCATTAGAAGGCCCAGCAACCACAGCCGGAAGCTCCACAGCCTGTGATGGAAAAGAGGAGTGAGGGGCCACAGGGATTCATCCGGTGGAAGAGCTCCCGCTGTAATCCTCAGATCACCCTGCATACACTCTTAAAAGAAATGGTTCTATCACCCGCTTCATATATGGAACTCCAAAATGGTTCTATATAGAACCATTTAAAAGGGTTCCATAAAAAGAACCCCAAATGGTTCTTTGAATCCAAGTTAGATGGTTCTGAATAGAACCATTTAAGGGTTCTTTATTATTAAACGAGTTATTATTAAATAAGAAAATATAAACAATCCAGAACGCAACGCATGTACGCCACCAGGGAGCATTTTTACGATTATTTGTTTTTAATGTTCCCTTCGATAGATTAAAACCATCACAATATGGTATACAAAATAAAGAAAACTCCTGGTTAGTTTATTTTTTTCTTCACAAAATGATTTGTCAAAAAGTTAAACTATAATATATTAGGAAATATAAGTTTCATGCTAATGTACAGCTCATATTAATATTTGTTTACTCTTGTTTTTGACTACAGCAGTCATTCTCATGGGTCTTGACTCAAAAAGCTTTGTGAATGTGTTAAACATGAAACATGAATTATAGAACCATTTTAATAAAAAAAGGTTCTTTGCTATGCAAGGGTTCTACATAGAACCATTTTTTTGGTAAAAGGTTCTATTGGCCAAGTACTGAACCCCAGGGTTCTATATAGAACCTCGAGGAACCCTTTTTTTTAAGAGTGTACCTTTACTAATCAATTAGTTCCTTCATGGGCAGCCATTTCAATGGCAAATTGGCAAATTTTTTACATATCTTTACAAATTATTTATTAATTATTTGTTCATGTTTTGCAGACCCCAATCTAAAGTTGAAACTGTTCATTATTTGTAAATGTTTATAAATGTTTACTAATCATTAAGTACCTTTATGTGCATTTTAGCTGTAACAAGGTTTGTGTAATAGCTAAGTTTAACTAAATGCTAGCTAAAGACAAAAACAACACATGGTTTAATTTGGGTGCAAAACATGTTCTTATTGCCTCAACACTTAGTATTCTATATCCTTAAACAGAGGATATTCCTTGAATCATACATCAACAGGAGATTTTTTTTTTTTAAGGAAATATATATCGAAACAATGTAGCCTAACAGTTTGAACCGTGTTCCCTTATAGTATCAAATTTACCACTGTGCACTGTTTATCAGTTTAGGGTTTATACCCTTAAACCCATACACCAAACCTGAGTGTTCTGGAATAGTACATGAACACAATAAGTAAATGTATCTAATTATTATTATTAGTATTATTTTGTACATACATACATACATACATGTAAGTGCATGTTAAAGACACCTAATATAAAGTAAGACCAGTCATTCTTATATTGTTCAATTTTCTGTTGAATCTAGATCACTCATAGCTACCAAACACCTTTTTGCATTTGTACATTTGTAAATGTAAAAAAAAAAAAAAGTCCATTAGGTACTATATGACCTGAAGTTTAATGACATTTGTATATTTTCAAGAACTGCATGATCATGTATGAATTGAAAGTTTAACAACATTTGTTAGCATTTTAATTTACATAAACAATTTACATTCATTAAGATGAGAATTGAATCGCACTGACTTTCTTCTGTTTCACATGATGTTCGTAAATGTCACACTTCATGTGAAAAAACACTCATTATGGTTAATCATAGTTAACTGATAAATCAGGATCAAATCATTAGTCACTTGTGAGTTTCCTCAACCTGCTTTGTGAGACACGCCTTGGGAGACTAAACCAGTGTTTTGGAGAAATGCAACATTAATAATGGGTTACTGTTGACTCTGCTTATCTGAGAAAGGAGAAAGCTGCACTCATCAATAAACATGGCCATTGACCTGAACCAGTTGGTGCAACAGCCACTTGCTCCATCGATTGTCACATTGATTTCACTATGAAGCCGCACTGGACAAATAAATGTCTTCCATGTCATATAATGCAAGAAACACTCACAACTGCAAAGACGCTTATTTCATGTGTTGTGTTCCAGTAAGTCATGGTAATATGAGCTGTGTGTCATCTGAAGACTTAGATCCAGTTGTCATTGGATGCTCCCATAAGTTTATGTTTCCATTTGATAGTCTTGGAAGCATCATGCGAATCAGTAAGTTGTGCACCATCATTTTATGGCAAAAAAAAGCATTTTCAGCATCATTACTTCAGTCTTCAGTGTCACATGATCATTCAGAAATCATTCTAATATGCTGATTTGGGTTTTACTGTAAGTTTGATCAAGTAAAAGCAGCCAATATGCAGTTTTGATATTTTCAAAAACATTCAAAAATCTTAATGATTTCAAACCAACACAGTATTCTGACCTGTAAAGTAAAAATCGCAAAATCATTAACGTTACCATTTTTACGTTATCAGTTGGATTACACTTCAACCTCTTTCTTTCTTCATTACAGTTATCTCCCTTTAACAGTATTCAAATTTCTATTAGCCTATAAAACAAAGTTTTTCCTCTTCCTTGCACATCTTGCAAAAAGAATCAGCCCTGTCTTTATCAACTCAATTCTGCAGAGACTCTTAAAACAAAGATTATCGCCATCTTTTGACTGTGCACGCTGTATTTCATTAAGGCAAAGAGTGGTTTTGAAGTGATATCGATTTCCATCTTCTCTCAGACTGAAAACGAGGAGGACATTTTGGAGCATTAAGCCTTTAAAAGCATTTTCCTTGCGTTGCAGCTCAGTGTAAAATTTCAGTTTTGGAGATTTAATGTATGTTTAACGTCAGGTCCGGTGTTACTCGCAACCACGTTCAGTCTAGTTGGTTTTTGCTTGGCTGAACCACAACAGAAACAGTTATTTCTCCAGGGCTCATGGTTCTGTGGCTTTTTGACCTGCTATGTAAACACTCGCATAGTATTGTCAAGTGGGTTGGGATAGATTGAACCAGACCACCAAGCATTGCCAAAGCAAACTCTTACCAGATCGGTTCATGATACAAAAACTATACGCCAAAAGGGATGGTCAGAGACTTTTGCCTGTTATAACATATTGACATTATCACATTTTGTTGTTTCTCATGTTTCGTTCCAGTTGGCGGAAGAGCTGCGTGGTGTTGTCACCAGCCCAGAGACAACAGAGTTGTTACACTTGCTCTCCAAACCTCATGTACAGGTGAGAAGAGAATGTACATGTGGGTCAAGATTTGGTCAAGATCACAAGAAAGGTGGATTGACATATCTGACTGACTGAAAACAGAAGCAGATAAAAGTATTCCTGCTTTTATGGTGGGCTGGTGTCATTAGATAAAGTACATTCATATTATTTGGTGTAAAATCAATCCAAGTTATGAGTATTTCTTTCTTTTCACAAGTTGTCTGTTGCAGGCTTGCATATTCTTCTTTTGGAGCAGATGATTATATGCAACTGATAAAATATCGAAAATGTACATTACTCTCTGACATCAAGCATGAACTGGACATAAAAAGAAAGAAAATTCACATTTAGAGCTGTTACAAAACAGACCCACACATTAAGTTTATAGAGTTCAGGAGTTTTACTTATGAGGGCCTTGACAGCTTTATTTGTGATTGGTCTAATGATATGTTGCTTCTTGGATCGTTTGTTTGGCTCTCACATTTTATAAGGCAAAACTGGGTTGCCTCAGTGAGGTGATATTCAGTGTGGAAAGATACTTTATCAGGCCAAGTGAGAAGACCAATCAACTGTGTTGATTGTTGACTTACTTGATTTCCTGAGAATATTTTTTACCCTGGATATATAATCAAAGGTTTGAGGTCTGTAAGATTGTTTATTTTTGGTAATTTTAGTATTTCGTTTTGTAACATTTTAAATGTAACATTTAAAAATGACACTTTTGTTCAATTTCATGTATCTTTACTGAAGAAATGTATTAATTTCTGTAAAAAAAAAAAAAAAAAAAAAAAAAAAAACTACTGACCCCAATCTTTTGAATGCTATTGTAAAGGATAAATTAATCTTTCTTCAATTCTTGCTATCTGCTATACTTGATTCTGATTGGTCAGTCATGTCATTATGATATTTATACTTATATATATATATATATATACACTCACCTAAAGGATTATTAGGAACACCATACTAATACTGTGTTTGGCCCCCTTTCGCCTTCATAACTGCCTTAATTCTACGTGGCATTGATTCAACAAGGTGCTGAAAGCATTCTTTAGAAATGTTGGCCCATATTGATAGGATAGCATCTTGCAGTTGATGGAGATTTGTGGGATGCACATCCAGGGCACGAAGCTCCCGTTCCACCACATCCCAAAGATGCTTTATTGGGTTGAGATCTGGTGACTGTGGGGGCCATTTTAGTACAGTGAACTCATTGTCATGTTCAAGAAACCAATTTGAAATGATTCGAGCTTTGTGACTTGGTGCATTATCCTGCTGGAAGTAGCCATCAGAGGATGGGTACATGGTGGTCATAAAGGGATGGACATGGTCAGAAACAATGCTCAGGTAGGCCGTGGCATTTAAACGATGCCCAATTGGCACTAAGGGGCCTAAAGTGTGCCAAGAAAACATCCCCCACACCATTACACCACCACCACCAGCCTGCACAGTGGTAACAAGGCATGATGGATCCATGTTCTCATTCTGTTTACGCCAAATTCTGACTCTACCATCTGAATGTCTCAACAGAAATCGAGACTCATCAGACCAGGCAACATTTTTCCAGTATTCAACTGTCCAATTTTGGTGAGCTCGTGCAAATTGTAGCTTTTTCCTATTTGTAGTGGAGATGAGTGGTACCCGGTGGGGTCTTCTGCTGTTGTAGCCCATCCGCCTCAAGGTTGTGCGTGTTGTGGCTTCACAAATGCTTTGCTGCATACCTCGGTTGTAACGAGGGGTTATTTCAGTCAAAGTTGCTCTTCTATCAGCTTGAATCAGTCCGCCCATTCTCCTCTGACCTCTAGCATCAACAAGGCATTTTCGCCCACAGGACTGCCGCATACTGGATGTTTTTCCCTTTTCACACCATTCTTTGTAAACCCTAGAAATGGTTGTGCGTGAAAATCCCAGTAACTGAGCAGATTGTGAAATACTCAGACCGGCCCGTCTGGCACCAACAACCATGCCACGCTCAAAATTGCTTAAATCACCTTTCTTTCCCATTCTGACATTCAGTTTGGAGTTCAGGAGATTGTCTTGACCAGGACCACACCCCTAAATGCATTGAAGCAACTGCCATGTGATTGGTTGATTAGATAATTGCATTAATGAGAAATTGAACAGGTGTTCCTAATAATCCTTTAGGTGAGTGTATATATATATATATATATATATATATATATATATATATATATATATAATTATTATTATTATTATTTTATTGTATTTATTTTTTGTATAATGACAACTAAACAGGTATTTTCAAACTCCCAAAATTATGTATTTTGACCCCCAAAATATGCATTTCTTTCATGCGCCCCTTTCTTGAAGGCATATATTGTTATATATAAAGACCCTTTCGTAACATAAATCTATGAATAATAAAAAAATATAAAGACAGTATTGTAAAAAAAAGTTTTTTTTATTGTCTTTGTATTAAAGCAAATTATATAAATAGTTATCGGCAAACCTTTTATCTTTTTTATACTATTATAGTAATGTTAGATACAATTATAAAATTGTAAAAATAAATGCATTTTCTCCACCATTATCCCATAGAAATACTGCTAACCGAATTCCCGACCAGATAATTTCATACCTGTGCTCTCATTATCCTCTTCAGGCTTTTCTCTCAGTGCATGACATGGTGGCCCAGAAAGAGTTTGACCCTCGGTTGCCGCCTCTGCCTCCACTCCCTGATAACGACGAGAAAGAGGAAGATTCGATCAAGATTGTTTGCCTGATGAAAAACCAGGAGCCACTGGTAGGTCCCTCTGGATAACGTGAGTAAAACATAGTATATCATGCTGGTTAAAAACAGGTTACAGTAGTAGAAAGCTCAGCAGTTCATTCATTCTGAGATCTGCTTCAGCTTTAAATATAAAGTACATTGGACTCCCTTCAACCCTGTCAACTATCAGAAACCTTTAAAAACGTATTTTTGAAGAATAATGTTTTAAAATCATCCATAGGTTAACTTTCCATTCCTCATGTTTAGGTAAAGGTCGTGGCTCTGAAGTTGATTAGGAATCAATTGAAATCAACTGAAATTGATTACTTCGCTGAATTGTTTTTGATTGTAATCAGCAGAACACTAATAAGGCCAGCAAATTTAGAGGGAAGATTTGGATTATCCTATAATGCTAAGAGTATCAAATTGCAATCTGGATCAGTTTTGCCCTCAACTCTACCTCCAGAATCATATTTTCCATCACTGAACAAAACCATCTGGACTTACAATTGTGTTAGTTAAATGGGATGCTTTGAATACAAATAGGAAACACTGAACAGCACTCTGCATGTAAAACGCATGACTTCAGATTGAACCCTCTCAAACAAGGTTTATCTTTTTACTGTGGGTTATCCTTCTACTTCTGACGCACAATGTGGCTGTATTCCCATTCGCAATGCATAGCTTGTAAAATGGCGATTTTCTCCGTTATTACTCCTTTTGTCTATAACATCTGGCGAATAATGCCGAAGGAGGCAGCCATTTGAATGAGGCTTTATGAATTGCAGAGAATGAACGGAAAGAGCATCATCAGTTTTTGGTACGACCGTGACGAAGAGTCCCTCCTTGCCTTCCACTCACTAGACTCAATGTTTGTTTGTTTTTTTATCTGTTGATTCTACCATGATTGTGATTAGAATGGAATAGTCTATGATGAATTAATCAGATGAAAGTCAAATACACAAAATATTCCAGAAGTCTGAAGGGAACAAATAGATGCAGTTTCATCAAATAAAAATCTGTCTGTATATCTGGCTTACCTAATTTTATACAATATACCATTAAAAAGTAAAAAAAAAGAAAGAAGAAATTAATACTTTTATTCAGCAATGAAATCGATCAAAAGTGACAGTAAAGACTTTTACGCTGCTTCAAGAACTAAATTCAAATAAATGCTGTTCTTTTGAACGTTCTATTCATCTATGAATCCTGAACAAAAGTGCATCATAGTTTCCACAAAAAATATTAAGCTGCACAACTGTTTTCAACATTGATAATAATAAGAAATGTTTCTTTATCACTAGATCAGCATTTCAGAATGAAGGATCATGTGACACTGAAGATTTGAGTAATGATACTGAAAAATAAGCTTTGCCATCACAGGAATAAATTACATTTTACAATATATTTATTTTTATTATTAAAATATATATATAACATTTTTAAACATTACAGTTTCCACTGCATTTTTGATTGATTAACATAAGAAAGAAAGAAAATAATCTACTGACCCCAAACTTTTGAATGGTATCTATCTACACTTTCTTTTCTTGTATTATTTCAGTGGTTTGTTTCTCAATTTCTTTGCATATATATAGTGATCTAATCAGTGTTGCCAAGTCTGCGGTTTTCAGACCAGGCAGATGGCGTTAGTGATCAGTGATTAAACCATTAACCTTAAATATGATCGTTTTGTGTTGGAGCAGAACCCATCTGTTTTCTCTGCACCATTAGTAGTGAGCTATAAACACTGGGTCGTGGCTTTTCCGTGTTCTATTTATGTGAAGGAACTAGAAAGTTCTCCACAATCCAGAGATCTTTTTGTGCTTCTAATAGGGGACCTGAGCCCTGTGATTAAGGATTACAGGCCATTTTGGCTTCTGTGGTCAAGGAACTATGCGGGGCCTCCTAACTCCTGTATCAGTGTCCCATGTGGCTTGACTGCCATCATTGTCTGCTTCTAAACAGGCTTGTTAAAGCCTGGTCTCCTGAAACGGGTCATGTCAGAGGCCCTTTGAGGACTAAAATGCTCTTTTAACCATAGTTTGGACTAGTTTATTTCAGGACCTCTGCAAGTTGTTAATATATTTTGGAGAGTTTAACCTATACAGTATTAGTGCATGTGGTGTGGTGGCCATGGTTGGTGTATTGATTGTGCTGGGAGATGAGGCATGTGAAAACAGAAACGAGTTTTCTCTCTAAGCAATGTGAGATGGTGCTAATGAAATGGAAATGGACTTGAAGCAAAACACAGTTGTGTATAATTTAGAAAGGTCAAATCTGATGTGTGTTTAGATCTAATGAACCTGAAAGATTGGTGATTCCCCCCCTTCAGACAAATGAAGGAAATACAACTAATCTGATGTTTGACATATGTCAGCAAGCTGTGTGATTTAAACAAAAGTTTTTTTTTTGTCTTAATTTGAGCTCTCATGAATAGAGTTTTCCTCATTAAGTTTGACTTATTCGTCATGGTTTCATGGAACATTTAACACTCAGCTCCCACTGCATAATGTGTTTAAGATTCCTATTGTGATATTCACACCTGTATTGCCCTTTCTAAAGAAATTTCTGTCCAGATTTCTTCTTGGACTTATCCTGACAGTCACATATTGATTTACAAGGCAAACTGGGATTGTTTGCTAGAAATTGGTCCCTCCAGATATATGAACTTGTGCTTTACAGTCGATTTGCTTTGAATGAATTTTAAAACCTTCGACTTGTATTTCTGAATGACAGCCTACAGACCCTCAACAAACATTTCTATGTTCCAGGGAGCCACCATAAAGAGAGACGAGTCCTCTGGTGCTATAGTTGTAGCCCGGGTCCTGAGAGGAGGAGCTGCTGATCGGAGTGGTATTATAACCTCTTTCACCATTGTGTTCTTGATCAACACTCTTATAATTAGAAACTAAATTTGTGTATAGATTGATGCCATAAAATAACCCTTTATGTCGACCTGAAATGGAAATTTCCCTGACAAAAATGACAGATTTTTTTTCTAGTGATGTATGCTGGACTTCTCCAATCATTTAGTCAGCTTAAACCCCACTCCTTTCTTTCAAAAGACTGCAAGCTCACATTCAAATCTGCAAGTTTATTATCATAAACCAAAACTAAGACAAAAGCGAGTAGTTTCAAACCATGTAACTTATATATTTTGAACATGTAACATTGTAAACTTAAAATATACATCATGTAAAACGACAACAACAACATAACCCTAAAACTAAACTAATTACAGGCTAAAAGCACACTCAAAAGTCTTGCTTATTTGAGAGAATTCTGAATGCTACTGGCAAAAGAAATGGTGCACATAAGACAACAGTGTAATACACGCCCCAAACATGTTATAGTTATAGTTATGCTTATAGTTCCTGAAGTTGGATTGTGAGTGGTTAGTGAATAAGACACATGGAGCTTTGTACTGAAATAACTTAATTCACCTCACAATGTTCAACGTAATTCTTTCTGCCGATTCTTTCTTCTCATTGCTTCATTGGTGGATGCCACAGGTCTAATTCGTGAAGGTGACAAACTCAAGGAAGTCAATGGAGTTCCAGTAGAGGACAAGAACCCAGAGGAGATCATTCCCATACTAGTATGCATTGCTGGTCAGTCGCCAGCGTATTTGGATGCTGGTTCCCCGCATGGGATGCTAGTGTGCTGCTGTCCCAATCAGGCTTCTTAATTAGCTTAACCAGCAAACCTCTCTTTTTCAACACGGCTGAGCTGGCTAGACCAGCAATATCCAGAATAGAAACTGATGTTAGTCTAAGCTGCATGCTTGAATGTGTTTGGGCATTTGGTGTGTCTGTGCTTTAATTTGATGTAGTGTGCATTTGTGTTTGAGGGTTTTCTGGAGCCTAACAATTTGCATTCTATCTTTGTTTATACACTACTAGTCAAAAGTTTGTAATAATTAGAATTTTTTCAGAAATCATTCTAATATGCTAATCATTAATGTTTTGTATGAATGTTTTGCTGCTTAATATTTAGTGTAAACTGTTATACCCCACACTTTTGATTGGTAGGTAAAATAAATAATATTATTAATAATAATATTTTGAATCAAAAGGGACAGTAAAGTCATCCATAATGTTTCAAAAGGTTTTTGTTTCAAATAAATTATTTGTTTCTTTAACTCTCGTCAAAGAATCCTGAAAAAAAGGCATCACGCCTTCCACAAAAATATTAAGCAACAAAAAATTGATAACAATAATAACTATTATTAATAATCAAGCACCAATAATAATTGCTATATGAGCATATAAATATGATTCCTGAAGGATCATGTAACACTAAAGACTATGTAATGATGCTGAAAATTCAGCTTTGCCATCACAGGAATAAACTACATTTTAAAATATATTGTTTTTTAAAATTGTAACAATATTATTTACAATTTATACATTTTATGTACACAATATTAATATTTTTTTACTGTATTTTTGGTCAAATAAAGGCAGTCTTGATGAACATAAGAGGAATATTTTCCTGTTATCACTGTAAAGCTGCTTTGCAACAATTTGTATTATAAAAAGCACTGTATAAATAAAGGTGACTTTACTTGACTTCTTTCAAAAACATTAAAAAAATCGTAATTATTCCAAACTTTTGACCAGTAGAGTAAGTGTTATTCAATCTGAACCTTGTAAGCTTTTCTTGAGCCTGTATGTCCTTATCACATCCTCTAGGCCCATTCAGAAGGAGCAGTGACCTTCACAGTCATCCCAGGCACCAAAGAAGAGCCGGAGACCATAGAAACCAAGGTCCCTTGATGAAAATCAAAGCGTACAGAGTCGTTTTCTGCATTGCATTTTACACTCCAGATAATTTAAGCCATAATTGGTGACATCAACATGTGTTTGTGGATTGTTGCAGATCTTTGTGAGGGCACTTTTTGACTATGATCCCCAAGCAGATCCCGCTATTCCATGCAAAGACGCCGGGTTGGAATTCTGGAGAAGAGATGTGTTGCAGATTGTAAGCCAAGAAGATGACACCTGGTGGCAGGCCAGACGGCACGGTGACGCCAACCTCAGGGCTGGATTGATTCCCTCAAGACAGCTTCAGGAAAGGTAAGAAAACTTTCATAATCAGACTGTTGCAAAGTTTCACTCCAAGTCTAGACTGAAGAAACTAAATCCTTTTGTTGTCAGAGTCATACACCGATGTTGTCAGTCAGACTCGGATCCTGTCATCATGTTCCCAATGTTGAATTAGACACAGTCAATGGCAACTCAGTCTGACACTCCCTTAGTCAAACTTTAAATCTTGTAAGAAAAACAATCAATCTCATCAACATTTAAATAAAATGTCTTTTGTCTGGACACTGGGGTCCCTGGAAAGACAATGGGAATCTATCAGCCTGCTGAGATTTTATTATTTGTGTGTCTTTCAACTGATGACATGACAGTGACATCATTGAAAGGTTTACTATAGGCAATAACTTGATCTAGTCTCAGCCTTAGATGACACGTTTACCACAGTCCGTTCACTGACCGTCTAATACGTCCCAAAATCATATTTAAAAGCTAGTTGATTTATGTGCATTTGAATAGTTTGCCAGATAAGTTAAATTGAATGGTTTGAGACACTTAAACTTGATTTCAATGAGCAGAACCGTAAAAGAGAGTTTTGTCTGTGAAATAGTCTGTATTTATTACTTTTAGACTTGCAGATCACAAATTCTATATCCATATCTTGTTTTTGTTTTTGTAGTATAATATTCACTACCATTGAAAAGTTTGGGGTCAACTTTTGGGTTTGGGTTCTTTAATCAATACTTTATTCAGCAAGGATTAAATTGATCAAAAGT
Source organism: Rutilus rutilus (assembly GCF_951802725.1). Lineage (NCBI taxonomy): Eukaryota > Metazoa > Chordata > Actinopteri > Cypriniformes > Leuciscidae > Rutilus > Rutilus rutilus. The sequence goes on along the minus strand of NC_140214.1, from coordinate 31,866,696 downwards.
GACCGTTAAGACTTTTACATGGTTGCAAAAATGAATGCTGAAGGAAATTAACTGGAGCTAACTGTGTTTTCAGCATAGTTTCAATGTTTTTCCTACAGGAGAGTTACTTTACAGAGGCCTGAAGTTCTGTTTCACCCACCCAGAGTGTCGAAGGCATTCGGCGGTAAGCTCAGAAATCCCTGACATTTACTAGACAGAGCTGTATTAAAACAACATGCAGATAAGACATTATTTGAAAAATTCAAATGCTAAAAATATCCACTCTCTCCAGCCCTGTCCAAAATGGTGCATTTGCAGACTTTAGCCCGGCAAGGCAGTAGGGTGTACCTTTAATTTGCACCCTCATTGTGCAGTTTTTCTGAGCCTTCACTGAGAAATCATGTCAGATGTCTCATTAAGAGGAAAACTGCTAGAGCGTAGTGCATTGGGAAAACCATTAAATGTTTTATTAGCTTGACATGCGTTTGTAATAGGCTGAATATTAATTTGCGAGTGATATTTTTGCTGAGATCGCCACTGGCGACAATATAATTTTACATGTGATTTTGCAGTGAAAAAAAAAAAAAACTCACTGAGTTACTGAGATAGAAAACTATGGAGAAGTGTCAATGAATGAACATCCAAAAGTGCAGGAAGGTCGTGCACACAAAGTAGCTAAACTCCAGCCATCCATAACCGCAGTAACTGACACCTTTAATATGTCACTTTTAATGTGTTTGTTAATTTTAGTAAACAATTAACAAACTTTCAGCTTTCAAATTCTGTCAATTTTATCACAAAATACATGCAATAAATGTTGTTTTGGTGCTCTTTAATGTGGCCTGAAAGATCGCTCAATCAGCATTTCGACCTTGGAAAGAGCTTGTATAAAACAGCTTAAGTCAAATGTACTTCAGAAAAGCCATTCAATACTAATAAATTTGTTAGTCAGCTAGAAAAATAACTATAGAAAGGTGCATTTTGCTAAATATATCCACTATATCACATAATTCTGATATTCTTATTAAACCTGTTCTCTACATGAGAAAAAAATGGAAGGAGCTAAAAATGAAATTCAAGATCGCCCATATAATTGCATGTGAAGAGCTGCCTTTCACCAAATTTATCTATAAGAAAAATAGATTGGGTGTGTGCAAGACATACAACAACGTTTATAGGATGCATTAGGAGAAGGCCACACTATACTCATTGGCCAAGTGATGCTGACATTATTATGGTCTATGACACTGGTTCAGACTGTGTAAAGAACAATTCTTTGTGACTGTATGTAGTTCTCAAGTTGGAAAAGCAATTCAGTTCCTACTTTAGGTGTAGGAAGGAGGGGCAGACCTGACAACACATGACACAATTAAAACATTTAATTTGACAATTTAATTTGGGCAAATTACAGAGCTTGCAAATCTCCTATCCTTTTAAGAGAAGTGATAGCTAAGAGGAACAACTTCTCAGAAGTCAGAAACTTGAATTGAACCTCTTCAGTAGGCTCAAAGGGAGCCAGGGACAGGCCAAGGCCAGATCCCAAGCCGGTACCCTGGTGCATACTGCAAGACTCAGCCTCAATGTGCCACGGTGGAAACGTGTTACCAAAGTGTCTCTCCCTAAAGACATTCCACCCAAAGGAATGTGGTAAATAGCTATGGCCGCCACATAGACCTTTAAAGTGGACGGGGATAACCCCGCAGCAAATCGCTCCTGCAGGAATTCCAGCACTGTACCAACAGGGCAGTTCACTGGGCCCAGCTGACAAACACTGCACCAAGAAGTGAAAACTCTCCACTTCAGGGCATACAATTTCCTCGTGGAGGAAGCTCTAGAGTGAAGGATGGTCTCAACAACCTCAGTTGAGTGACCAGAATCTATGAGCTGGGCCCCCTCAGCTTCCACAGTTCCGGGCGGGGGTGAAGTATTGAGCCCCCTGCCTGGGACAGAAGGTCCCTCCTGATCGGAATCTCCCAAAGAGAGCCATCGAAGAGAGACACAAGATCCAAGAACCACACTCTGCCCGGTCACCGCGGGACGATCAAGGTGAGACGGACCTTGTACCGGCGAACTCTCTCCAGAACTCCCGGAAGTGTTCAGAGACGTAGCCTCAGCCAAGCCTGAACCATAGCATCCAGTCCCAGAGAAGCTAGATGTGTGAGGGATAACCAGAATGGACAGTAAGACATCTCCGAGACGTAAACAGATCCATTAGTGCCTGGCTGAGCACCATCCATTCGCCTGGCCTCAGCCCCTCTCTCAACATGATGTCTGCTCCCTGGTTATGGCACCCAGGGATGTAAGCTGAGTGAAATCAGCTTTCCCTACGAACACAGGAGGATTTGGTGCGCCAGTTTGCGGAGTGGATGTGGGCGCAAACCACACTGGTGATTTATGTTGGTGTTCACCAATGTGTTGTCTGACTGAACCCTTGAGATCTTGGAGAAAAATTCTTGAGAGCAAGAAAGACAGCCTTTATTTCCAGGCGATTGATATGCCAGGAGAGATGGTGCCCCCTCCAGAGACCTTGAGTTGAGCGACCCTCTAGAATCACTCCCCAACACGTGAGGGAAGCATCCGTAGTTAGCATCTTGCAACAAGGAGCTCCCAACACGGGACTTTGGCCTAGGGTTTCTTCCACATAACCAAGGCACGTAAGGATCGCCCGGTGACCTTGATCATGCGAAAAGGATTGCCCCTTGGGGAAAACCCCCTAGTCGTTAGCCACCACTGTAGGGGTGTCATGTACAACAGGCCAAAAAGTATCACTTTGAACGCTGCTGCCATCAAACCCAACAGTCTCTGAAACTGTTTCACAGTGAGTGACTGGCCTAGCTTTACTCGGTTTACAGTTGACCCGACTGATTCAATGCGTGCAGGGGAAAGCCGTGATTGCATCGTAACCAAATCCCACACCACGCCTAGAAAAGTGGTCCTCTGTGCTGGAGAAAGCACACTCTTCTTGGCGTTTAACCTTAACCCCAACATTTTAATGTGCCAACACATTCTATGGCCCCTTCAGGTAGCAGCGCTCTGTTTTTGTGTGGCATGGTGTGAGGAGCTTGCTTTCGATGTTTGGGGCTGCTCCTACTCAGCAGTCCCAGAGACCTGAGAGTGGCGGGGGGAGAGCCTCTGGAGTGCCGCCGCCTGTTTGCTGTCCTCCTGGAAATTCTCTTCGACTGTGTTGACAGAGGTGATAGCGGGGCAACCATAAGGAGGCTCTTATCTTTCTCTTTGATGGCACTGAGATTCAACCATAAATGCCTCTCCAGAGCTGCCATAGCACGACCAATGGACCTAGCCGTCTCCTTGGTGGCCCGGAAAGAAAGATCTGTGGCCCAACACAACTCTGTGACTGTGTCAGGCCCAATTCCCTCGCCCTCATCCAGGTCTACTAACAAATCTTCCTGGTAGGCTTGCAGCAAGCTCATGGTGTGTAAGCAAGCTGAAGCCTGACCAGACGCTCAATATGCTTTGCCCACCCAAGCTGAAGCAGTTACGACTTGCTTGGTGGGAAGTGTCAAAACCTTTAGGGATGATGCAGTCTGGGGAGAGATAGCTGGCTAGCATCTCTTCCACCTTAGGCATCGCCCCATATCCGTGCTCTTTGCGGCCAACTATTGTTTTTGCACTGTGAACTCGATAGGAGACCGGTTTCTTAGACAATCTGGACACCTCAGTGTGGAGATCGGGAAAAAATGGAAGGCCCCGACGAAAAAAAGGCTATGCTCGTCAGGGCAGGAAGCGTTCGTTTCGTTTACTTTTGGGATGAACGTCCTGCTTCTCAGCTGGCCAGTCAATGTTCAGTCTGGCAACAGCACGAGTCACAACCTCCACCAGCTCCTCATAGGCTGGAGAATGAGGTGGCGAGCCCTTAAGCTCTCCTGCCTTGATGCTTTCAACATCCAACTCCTCAGAGCTGGATATTTGCAGCACCGGTGCCTCACCCAGTGCCTCGGTCCGTAGTAGAAGCTGTTTACAATGTACACAGACAGCACCCTTCAGCGCTGACTGTGCATGCTCCGCTCCGCTTCCATACAAACAACATAAAGATTGTGTGTATCCCCACCTGTGATGTAGTGTGAGCAGGGATGAACACACAATCTAAATTGCTGCTTAATATCAAATAAACAAACACAAAACGAAAGTAAAATTGGCAGCTCCTCGCATACTGCCGCACACACATAAACTAAACATAATGTAAAGTCCAGGCCTGGTCCTTTCTCGTCCTTCACTGTTATCGCTCCTCCTTATATGCTTCCGTACGTCCTCCGTGAGATACGAGGCCGGTGCGGCACGCTCATTATCAATCACCATCGTGCCATTCTCTCATGGCTCTCGGCCTCGCCTTGCTTCCCACAGTCAACTTTCTACTAATCCGAACCCTAACAATTAGCTGACATGTAGTTCCAAATTTATGAGAGTTAGTTGACGTGTAGTTGCAAAGTTACGTATAGTAGAATGTCTAAAGTGAACTGTTGAAATAAAGTGGAAACTATACAGTATGTTAAATAAGTCATCAAACACAACAAATAGCCTATAAGCCTAGCATGTGTTGTTTATTTTTGAGCTCTTGCTGGACGAAATATATAAACAAAGGACAGACTCAACATCCTTTACATTGTGTTAGACTAGTGAGTGATGTGGAAATGATTGTGGAAATGGAGTGATGTCACACTTAAGATCACTACAAAGACTGTTAGTGTCAGTCAGAGAGTAGAGCGTGTCTAAGGGTGCCAGGCATCTTCCTGGAGCTGCTCTCTGGAGACATGAGCTGAATAAATGACCTGATAAAGTCTGAGGAACTGCTGTAAATCACAGTGGTTGTGCCGGACATATTAAAAAATGTTTTACTACGTGCGAACACATTCATACTGAGCTACGGATAGATTGCAGACACCCTGTTCAGAACAATCTTAGTCCATCTTGTATTGCTTAAGACATCAGGATGGACTAAGTAAAGATGTGTTAGAAGACAGGAAGACATGACACTTCTCCAGATTTGGAATAAAAACCTGAGTAAAAAACTATTGTCTACTAACTACACACAGAATCTCAAAGCTGCTCTTTCAGTTTTATTGTAATAGTATTGAATATTACTTTACAGTAATGTAATAAATATCATTTGACAAAAATATTAATAAATACATTATATTTATGTAGTAATACTACTACTATTTTTGGAATAATATTTGATGTGTATTTTGTCAAGATTTAATTAGTATACATTGGTTAAATGTATTACTGTAAATTACACTAAACATAGAAAGGGGTCATTGGTGACCTCCTGCATGTGTTAACAGGATGTTTTATTAAAGGGCTAGTTCACCCAAAAATGAATTATCTTTTTTTTTTTTTTATAATAATTATTATTAATTATGAATTATGAATGAAAATTATCTCATAATTTACTCACCCTCAAGCCATCCAAGGTGTATATTACTTTCTTCTTTCAGCCAAAACCAATTGGAGTTATATAAAAAAATATCCTGGCTCTTCCAAGCTTTATAATGGGAGTGAGTAGAGCCTGAGATTTTGAAGCCCAAAAAAGCTCATCCATCCATCAAAAGTAATCCATATGGCTAAAGGCCTTCTGAAGCGAAGCAATGCATTTTTTTGTATTTTTTGATGCAATTATTTATTTATTTTATGCTAATTTTGCATTTTTGATGAGTCGGACGGATGAGTGAATAATAATGAGTAATACCTGAACATTACATCGGAGCTAGATCAAAACTCAATAATATGCTGTTCAGTGAGAGTCACAGTGATGCTGTCCACCAAAACATGTAGTTGTCATTGTGCAAAGTCTTCATTTAGCTGCAGTATAAATTGTTGAGGGAATTAAAGCGGGGTGGAAAAGGGAGAAGCCAATAGATGGATCTGGAACAGTTTGATTTCATCTTGAAAAGCCATTGTAGGTCTGTTCAAAGCAACAGCCTTCCCAATAAAAAGCTCCATCTGTGGGTTGGATGCGAGGAGAGTGACAGCTGCTCTGCGACTCCGAGTCCTCACACGGCGATGATCGACGAGGTCACTTTACGGCCTCCCCTATAACACACTCAAACACAGAGCTTGGGTCGGAGCAGAAGGTTACCAAAATGCCACGTTAAACTCAAGACAGCACCAGCATTTTTACTGGCTCTGTAAAAGCACGAAACACATCATTCCCCAATGAACCGCAGGTGAGGACATGGTTAGGACAAGTTGAGCTTGGGCACAAAAAAATTGCATTTACTATTCCGAAAATCCACTCTGGCCACAGCATGATGGACATTTGCAGGTTCTCTTCCAAAATAATTTCATTTTCCTTTCTTTTTTCAATTTATGGTACATCCATCAAAAAACCCTTGTCATCTCGTTTACATTCTAAAGCCACCAAATGAAAGAGTAGAGATGAGGAGAGGTGTTTAGAGTTTTTAAAGGAATGCCCTCTGTGATGTTCCTATAATCTCATGTAGTATGAAGTTTGATTAACCCTAAAAGCTGCAATGTGAAACAAAGCAATAGGTAAATTGTTATTATATTACATTAGATTTTATTTTTAGGGGCAGATGTGAAATATCTTATAATATAATGTAATATAAAACTAACTACCTAAATATTTTTTTTTAAAACCTGCTAAAGCTTATTGGACCCCATTTGCTCTCTCTCCTGGAACTGTGAGGGTGCTGTGTAACTCTGCGACCATGATGGTACAAATTTTGGCAGTAAAATTTGACATCATACGCTCACTGATTATACAGTAAGATTGATTAATGAAGTGCTAAGCCTTTTGATATATTTAAGTGCAGCTTCTTTCTTTGACACATAGCTATGTCTGTGTAATCTCAGAATGAAAATGTATTTCCTCAACATCAGAAACTTCTACAGATTGTCAAAATCAATGTTTTTCTAAAAACTATTTCTTAGTTGTGAGTGCAACTTCTGATCAACTCTCTCTGTCTCTCTCTCTCTCTCTCTCTCTCTCTCTCTCTCTTGTCCTCTCACTCACACTGAACAGACAACATGGAAGGTAATTTTTCATCCTTTTCAGCACATAATCACAAAACCGTAACCCAGCTCTAATTTGCTGGTATTTTTGTCTTTGTTTACATCATGTGTAAAAAACAGTAACATTGCAAATTACCCCTTTCTTTCACCACTTCTTGATTAAGGGTTGCCCTGACTTCATTTCACATTTATCATTATTTGATTAGAGTGCACTTTTGTCCTTTCTCTCTACACCCTGCTTTCACTCTATGACCAGAGGATGTGGACTATGGAGCGTTAAGTGGCATACATATAGGTGAGGATTTATTTTTCTGAATGGTAACTGTAGCTCCATACACTGTTTAGAACATCAATGCTCAGAAATGTTGACACAGTATGACACGTCAAGTCACCTTTAGTTTCTTTATATAGTGCTTTATACAAAATAGATGGTTTCAAAGCAGCTTTACAGGGATCATCAGGAAAAAAACAGACTTCAATTCTACTGTACAGCAGCTCTAAAAAGAAAACAGTGAACAATCATTATTCAGTTGAAGTCTTTTCAGTGTTTATTCAGTTCGGTTCAGTAACTATGTAAAATTCATAAATTTCTGAAACGAGTTCAGGTCATCTCTGGTGAAAACAGTGATGTCATCATCCAGTTCATCATTTCATCACATAAGAATATTTGGTTTAAAATAATCAAATTAGTTTAACAACTTTTTTTCAATATAGCATGTATGAGGAATGTTGCAAAATTATTTGTGTCAATTAAAAGTTAGAACTCTTTCCAATTATGATGGCCCTCTTCCAAGGGACCCTCTTCCTGTAACACTTTAGTTTAGGGTCCAATTCTCACTTTTAGCTACTTGCTTATTTGCATCGATATTACTAGGATATTGGCTGTTTATTAGTACTTATAATGCACATATTAATGTCTTATTCTTATGACCAAATTCTGCATCCCTTAATGTTTAATGTTTGTTGTATAAAACCTGAAGTTTTTTTCTTTCACAAACCTATAATTAGACAGTTCATTTTATAATTTCCAACCAGTCTCTAGAAAGAAGAATGAAAAATCATACAGTATCAGATTTAGTGTTTTAAAAAATCATTGCATTAAACATATTAATGTAGAACTGGCATAGGTTTAGTTCCAAGGAAACATGTAAAATGTATCTTGAATCAAACTTGTCTGTTTAAAGATGCATAAATGCAAATATGCATTTGCTGTTTGAGCCCAAATAATGGTATTGTTAACTCAACTGCAAACAGTCACATATTTTATTTTATTTTATTTACAGTGTATGACTTGGCCTGTTTGCCAGAGTGCTAATGAACAAGATAGTTGTTAGAGATATCCATCTTATCCTCTTTTCATTCGTACTTTTGCATTACGTTCCCACACCATTATGAGGATGATGTTTATTCAAGGTGAGGGTCATTCGTTTTAGATTTAGCCTGATCTGGTTTGAGCATTCATGCTAATGGAAGAGGCTCTGATGGCTTCAGACTGGGTGCTTTGTGCTGGTCCATTAGTGATAAAGGCCATTGGAGAGCGGAACGTGCACTGTGCTCATTTAGCGGCAAGGCTACCGGATGAGTCTAGCAGAGACGCGCCTCATTTTCAGCTCTTTGGCAACCTTGATTCCACTTCAAAAGCCAACATGTCCACAGCTAATCTCCATGACACACAATGGCCAAACTAGCGTCAGGGCTGCTGCAGTCCCTCAAGAAAACATGCTTAAGACATTACAATGGGACCAAGCCATACTGGGCTTATTTTGCCAGCTCCAGATTTTCAGATTTATCACAGCAGCAGTGCAAGCAAGTATGTGATGGAAATTTGGATGCCTTTGCCACAGATGGAGAGCTCTGGTAGCACTGGATGCTTTTTGAGCAATTGTCAACATTCTTATATAAATCTATTCTGCAAAGCCAAAAATTTAGAGGTGCTCTTCAGAGTAGCCACGCAGAGATACAAGGCCCAGGATATTGTGGGATACGAAAAGGGTCATGAGGGAGAGGTGTGGTGGGATATTAAACTGGGGAAACCTGGAAAAGGTATCAGCAAATCCCAATAAGATCCAGACGTGGAAAAACAGGGACGCATTAAAAACAGGCTCTATTTACAAACCAGATTATTTAATCAGTATGCAGTCCCACATGCAACAAAGACCCAATACTTTAACGCATGTTTGAAACTCCAGAAAGCTTGCTTACTTCTCCAGATCTTTTGGATGTTTTTGGTGTCAGGTAGCCACAGCGCATGTGCATTAGTAGACTTCGGTAATATGGCAATCAAAATTCTCCATCAAACAGATAATGGTTTTAGCATGCAGTCTGGTGCAACTAACCGCATATAATATGTCATACATTTTATGTACCGTTTGTGGCAGATAATGTGGACTGAGTGCTTGATGAGGTTAAGTGCAGCGTATGGTTTCTGAAGACGCATAACAAAGCGCTTCCCGTCATATTAGCGGATTGTCTGTCCAGATTCCACAGCATGGGATAGTGCCTGTGTCTGTGTAGGATCACTGCTCGCATGTTAAATCACTATCAATGATTTAATGTCTCATCAGGCTGGCTCTGTGCCTCTCTCTAGGAACGTGAGGGCAGCAGTCTGGACATGTAGAGGGTATCCAGTGTGTTTTGGGGTACCTCTCACTATTTCTTAAAGGGATAGTCCAAATAATTCTAACATCATTTACTCATTTATCTTTCCTCTGCGGAACACAGAAGAAATTGGGAACAAAGTAACATTGGAGCTTAATGTATATAGTTTTACACTGTATATAAAAAAAAAAAAAAAAACACTGAGACAGAATGTGTAATTTTACCAAAAATCTAGTTATTCCATTTTAATTTAACATTACAAGCTCAAATAAATAAATAAATAAAATATAGCTGCAAGCAGCAATTATTGGGGTTCAAGCGCTTTAAAGGGAACCTATTATGCCCCTTTTTACAAGATGTAAAATAAGTATCTGATGTACCTAGAATAGTATGTGAAGTTTTAGCTCAAAATACCCCATAGATCAGATTTTTATGTTAAAATTGCCACTTTTGGGGGGTGAGCAAAAACACCCTTCAAATGCAAGTGAGCTGCTGCTCCCAGCCCCCTGTCAAGAACAGAGCAGAGGTTCAAGAGCTCATGGTCTGGCACACCGGCAACAACAAAACAGGTCAATCTCACGCACTGAAAATGTCAGAAACTGTCAGTAGCAGTGTTCAGCTTTATATGTTCGAACTGGAGTCGAACAATGATGCCAGAGCCATAAAATATATGCTGCATGGAGATTTTCACTCCAAAAAATCACCGTAAGAGCTAAATAAAACACAGTACAAGTTCACATTAAAGTCTTATTCATAAACTCTTTCTCTTCCTTGTATTATCATCTACATGCACAGCGAATTACACAAAAACACTCATTACAGCTAACAGTAAACAAATATATACAGACCTTTTGCCTTTTCGGGGAGTGCTTAAACTGGTAAACTTTGTATCCGTAAAACAACTCTGATGGACTGTTTTAAAGTGCATGCTCTCCCTTTCATTCCACTCTGATTTCGGGAGTAAATGAAGACTGCTTTGTTCACTCTTACATCCAAAAACAAAACACCTGAGTTGCTTACGAGACATTATTGTCGCTACAGCTGCTCTGGCGTTGATACAATTGTGGACTGTGTACAACTTGCTCAGAGCGGGCTCTATGCTAATACGGCAGAGTCTGTCAATAGTCGTGGGCGGGGCCTGTACAAAGTGACGTTACTTTGCCCACATTCTGTGAATGGCTTGTTCTGAGACACTGCTTATGATTTATAAAAAAATAAATAAAAAAAAGAAGTGGGTGGATTTTTATCATTATAAAAATGTATAATGATATATATCCTCACGCCTTGTTTAACGTGTGCCGAGGGTCTTCTGCTCGGTCGGGGCACAACTGGCAATGGGACAAGTTCAGGCAGGCAAACAGATGTAACTGTGCGGCCCCGAAGGGGATGAAGTCTCCACTCTCCACAGCCATCGTGGCGGCACGATTAAGCCGGCCGTAACTTAAAGTGGATGAAGTTACCTCAGAAGCTTCTGACTCCATAGGAGGAGGTGGCGGGCGAGTTGCGTAATGCGAAGGAAGCGAAGCGCAACGGTCGCTGTACTGAGCAGTGCAGGCTTGCTGAGCTGCGGCATCAAGCAAGGTGTACTGCTAGCAACTCGAGGCAATGGATGCCAATGCAGTTGGAAGCTCGCCCAGAACCCTGTTACTGCATGCCTGTTATACGTAGCCCCTCAGCTGGTGTTGGTAGGTACTTGTTCTAGGGGCGTCTGGCCTGGAGAAACAAAAGGCCTGAACACGGCTGAGAGTTTGGTGGCAGGCCGGGCTTTTGTCACACGGAGCGTGCCGCTCGGCTCCGGCCACCTCGGGACTCGGTCACGAAGCCAGTGCTGAAGCGGTCTTCATATGGAGGAAGCCAACCTATTTGCGGCCGTGTCTACCATATGCCCCAGGAGCCTCTGAAAAGTTTCAGTGGGACCCTTTCTCACTTCTGTTTAGCACCGACCGGACACGTTCCTCTTGAGGGGCGTGTAGACCGAGTCCACCTCCAACCTGTAAAAGATCCTCAGTCCGTGGACGAGTTTACTCTTCCCCAGTTGACCTGAAGACCCAACTGGCTATGTAGCACTCGAAGGGAGGGACTTGTACAGAGACTTCGACCCCTCAAACGCAAGAACACCGGCATGGCCAGTGTTGCTGAAGGGTAGATATCTGAAATACGCATCCTTCAGGTCGAACGCTGCAGACCAATCTCGGGGACAGACCATTGGGAAATGCATTTCTGTGTTTCCAGCTTGAACGGAAGCGGTCGGGTCCACACTGAGGCCTGGGTGGAGGCTGCTGCGGTGGCTCAGTGGGAGCAGAGGCGGCGGCAGACGGACGCCCTCTGCGACGATCAGGCGGAGGATCTGCCCCAGGTGGACGGGTGGAGGCAGCAGCGGGCTGCCGGGGCAGGATGTGCCGGATGGCCTCCGTCTGCTTCTGGGCAGCAGAGAACTGTTGGGCGAAGTTCTCCACTGCATCGCCGAATAGCCCAACCTGTGAAATGGGGGAGTCCAGGAATCGAACCTTGTCCGCATCCCTCATATCTGCCAGGTTGAGCCAGAGATGGCACTCCTGGACCACTAAGGTGGACATCGCCAGACCGATCGCGCGAGCTGCAACCTTCGTGCCCCGGAGGGCGAGGTCGGTTGCAGTGCGAAGCTCACCCATGAGCTCAAGGTCTGGGCTACCCTTGTGCATGTTCATGAGTGCTTGGGCCTGGTGGATCTGAAGCAGCGCCATGGCATGCAGAGAAGAAGCGGCTTGCCCACAGGCTTTGTGAGCCTTGCCCGTAAGGACGGACGAGAACTTACAGGCCTTAGAGGGGAGACGAGGATCCCCCTTCCATGAGGTAGAGGTCGCCGGGCACAGTTGCATTGCAACAGACCGCTCCACTTGAGGGATAGCCTCATAACCCTTTGCCGCTCCTCCATCAAGGGTAGTGAGGGGGGAGGAACTATTAAGACAGCTTCGGGCAGAGAAAAGTGCCGTCCACGACCTAGTAAGCTCCTCGTGCACTTCAGGGAAGAAAGGTACTGGGGCGGCTTGCCCGGCAATTCAGCCCGGCCCGCCCCGAGAAACCAATCATCCAACCGAGATGGTTCGGGACACGGTGGAGGATTCCAGATGAGCCCTACCGCCTCGACGGCCCTTTTTAGCATAGCTGCCATCTCTGGATCTGGCTCATGGCAGCGCTGGTCTCGGAGCGCTGGTCTCAGCGAGGCAGCGGAGCCGAGTCATCATTTCCAGAGCCCAGCTCTCCCTCCGATGCTGCGATGGACATCCTGTCCTCTGGAGGGGCCCCGAATGAAACGGCCTGTCGGTCCACTACAGAGGGACCAGCGTGTTCCTCGGGGAGCTCCACCGGTTGCTCCCCAGTGAGTCATCCACGAGAGCTGCCTCAGCGTGCTGTAAGCCCAAACATGTGATGCACCTATCGTGACCGTCAGAGGGGGACAGATCCCTACTGCACCCAGAAACGCACGGATGGAATGGCATCTTGAAAAAGACGCAAACGCACCCGTGTTGCTCTTTCAGGAAATGGGACCCGTCATCAGTGCCGGAGCACACAGGGGAATGACTGTGGCAACACTGAAACAGTGAACTGAAACAGTGAAGCACTCACTTCCACGCCCTCTTACCAACCGTCAACAACTCAAAATACTTAAACAGCAGTTGAGACCCTAGAAGCTCGCGATCACCGCTGCACTCGCTGTAGAAACACCAGCACTGGGAGAGTCTTCCAGAAGAACACAGACACGCTCGTTGTATACACAACACTCTTCAGAGACCGATCGGCTCTGAAGCGAAAGACAACTGGTGCGTGCATCCACTTCCGTATTTATACCCGCGCTGCGGGGCGGAGCGTGTGATGCAATTCACGCACGCCAATGTGCATTGGCTCGTTTTAACAATACTCGAAGATGACAGGCTCCCTAAGCGTGATCCCAATCAGTCGGTACGTCTGACTACGTTGAATGTGACTGAACTGAAAGGGAACCAAGTACACTTGAATTAATGCCAAATATTAGTCGTCACTAATCTGACGCAAAACTTGCGGTACCATACAAATCCGTTTAATCTACTTGGGATAACAATTTCAGAGTCAGTCGGAATAAAATCAAATGTAACAATTTATTATGTCAGGTAAATGTATCATGGCAATTTTTATAATCAGTTCAAAGATAATAAATACAAAACATCAAATGCTCTGGAATAAAGAGAGAAGATGCGAACCTGACATTATAAAATACATGATGCGGAGTACCTGCATACACTCCGCATCGCTGGCTAATTTGAGTTACAAATTGCCCTGAGCCTCTTGTTGCATTTCTTTAGGAAACATTTGCTAACAATGGGAATTTGCATTCAGAGTTTACACCTTTTTGGGAGCAGATTGCCATTTGCCTGGAGGACCCACCACTCCTCTATGTGCAAGTTATCTCTAAACACTTAAGAACTTTATAACCTTTTGGTTTACTTCTTTGGGAATGAGACATTTGTACCAATCGCACTGAGACATTTCAGATGATACCAAACATGTATAATACTGTGTGATAATTATTAACACTAAACCATATAGATTTTTGGGTGAATATCTAGTGATCTCAGCGTGAGAGAGAGACAACATGGGGGAGGTGATTGACTCGGGGATGCTAGTTTCTCAAGAGAGAGTCAAATGCTAATTTCCAGGAAGATCCTTTGTCTTCTCTGGAGTGGTCGTTGCTCAACCAGACTGCCTGGCATTTCTCAATTCTTACAGGTCCCCTTTAAGACCTTTTTAAGGCATTTTGTTTTAAGCAAGCCTTTAACCACCTAGATCAGAGATGAGCCAATTCAAGCAATTTATTAAGGAAATGTATGTTTTTTAAAAAGCTTTTCAACAGTCCTAGCCCCACCTATGGCTCGATCTCCATAAAAGTTTGCATGCTTGTTTAGAATCATGTGTCGCATATGCTCGCCTAATGTCGCAGAGTTTTTGTTTAGGACTGATAGGCTTTTGGGTACACTTGGCCACGCCCTTTTCCTAAAAGATCCTGCTATAGCTATTGAAATGTCGGTATATATAGCCATCCCTCACATCTGTCCCGTAACAGTTTCCCCCTCCCGTCCCCCCTTCTTGAGCTTTTCCTACCCCTCCACCTGTCCCAGGGATCAATTCCTTCCTTCTCTCTCTTTTCGGCAACACCACTACCAGCTCCACCAAATGCCGTCACCTCAGAACCTCCTCAAGTGGTGAATAATATCAGGGCGCAAATACCTGCAGGTGGGGATGTAGTGAGACCCCATTTGTCAGTCTTTGACATAATGTCACCATCCCTCCATCATGGAATGAGGGTTACATCAGTAACCAAGATGTTATGTATCCTGTTTTTTTTTTTTGGTTTTTTTTTTTTCTCTGTTAGGCAGTCTGCATGAAATGGCATTAAGATCCATTGCGCCCTGTCTGCAGTGATATTCCATGTTACAGACTCTGGAAAACAACATGACCGCCAGGATTACCATGATCCCTACAAAACGGCTTCCAAAAACTCAAACATCTCTAACTTATAATAAGACAGAGGCTGTTCTACCCACGGAGTGTAATTTCACAGATGTCAGAGCTAGGAGATGCCCATTTCATTTCAGTAAGACAGGGCCTCGACTTGCCCACAACATGGCTTCCGTGAGACCGCATGCATGTGGTGAAATCCCTGCTTATGTGTAGCCTATGAATTAAGGAACATTAACCTTCTGGAGTGGTGACTCCTGCATGGTGTTATTTTCTGAAACTGGTCATGTAGCCATGTTTCTGTAATTTTTCCGACACCAAAAATGCTGCCTGTTCCAGATTTCTAATCTTTTGATAAAGTCAGCCTCTGTCAGCACCACCATCATGTTATGATCACCAGTCATCAGTTGCAATAAGGATCAGGCCTGTTCCAAGTTGTTTACTGCCAGCCACTCAGCTTTCTTTGAACAGGATGGAAACAAGCAGTAATGTTCATTAGTTGTAACCAAGGTCATCTGTGAACAGTGATGAGCATAAAGGCTGATGGAATTATAGTGTCATGGACTAGGAAATTGTCTTTGGTACATCTTTAGCAGCATTGTTGTGCTCATTAAAACATTTTCCTATAACCTCATAATAGCTTATGTATCATGAATTGTTTTTTTTTTTTTTTTTTTTTTTTGTGCTAGATATTAGAATCATATGAATATGAAGAATATGAACTCTTTTTTTCCCCTTATTGTATCTGTCAAAGACAGAAAACTGAGGGAAACGGCTTTCACCTTAAAATGTATTCTGTCAATGCTAAGGTTAATTTAATCATCCAGATATTACAGTTTTTTTTTTATTTTATTGCCTACACACTAAAAGTGGTACTTGAGGCCCATGCAGTGAAACCATTCACTCATGTACCAATCTTGAGACCAAGTGTGAAAAACGAACAGCTATTGTGTTTCATTTGGGAAACGCTAGCATTTAAATGGCACACTCATTTACTGATTACCTACACCCAACGATCATGTATGAAAACACTTACACAATTTGTTCACATATCAAAACATTGTAGGCTATGGCCTTTCGGTGACTGATTTGACTGTGGATAGGTCCATTTCCTCACCTTGATGACTTGATGATGTATCCTAAAAATGTGGTACAGGTGATGTAGAATTGGTTCTGTTGGAGCCGGGTTAGGACTGTCTTGACATGTTGGATGTGCCATCTTTTTTCTCCACAAAGAAAAACCCTGCCACTGCTGGGGATGTAGAGTGACGGATAAAGCCTGATGCTATGCTTCTTCAATATAGTTTTTCATAGCAATATGACTCTTTCATAGAGTCTCTGGACGTGACAAGGGGTAAACTTTGCTTTGGGAGGTGCAATATTTGGGAGAAGTTTAATGGCCAATGGAGAGGCAGTTGGTTTGCCTTTGCCTTACTGAAGACCTCTGAGAATTCATTTTTCAACTGGAATCACTGTAGTTTTGTGAGTATCTGGGCTTTCCACACTCGTGGTAAAACATGGTAATGTGATCTTTGAGTTAAAACAGTGTTCTTGGCAGTAAGGAGACCATTTAACGGACTCAGGCTTGATGTTGGGTTTGAATCCATTTGCAGAAGTTTATTGAAACAATAAATCCAATTCAACAGCCAAAGGGATGGTCAAAATATACAGGCAAGGGTTGGTGAACAAAATAGACTGTCCAAAGAGGGAACCAAGGCAAAAACAGTAATTGAATAAACCTGATATACAATAAACATGATATACAATAAACAGGCAAAACCCCTAACCCTCCCTGTCTTCTGCCTCTGTCTTATACTCCCTGGATTCTTCCACTGTTTGCTCCGCCTTCCCTCATGCCTGCCCTGCATCCTCCATCTAAGCCCCCTCCTGCCCTCCTCTGGTGGACTTTTTTTTTTTTTTTTTGTAGATAAGGTGTGAGGCCATGCTTCTTGATGGGAAGATGTTACGGGTGATCTGTCTTTGACCCTGTTTACACTTTAAGATGCGTTTTGGTTGATCAGATCACAAGTAGACGAGGGAGACACATTCCGTTTACACCTGGTGTTTTAAGCTGTCTCTGTTGTCCACTTTCAACCACTTCTGTCCTAATTTCTTCAAGTTTGAGAGAATTAAGTTGCATGTCATCTCGACTGTCTTAAAACATACGGAGAGCAGCAGCTTTCATTTCTATTCTGATATCCACAAGACTACAGATGTGTTAGAAATCAGTAAGAGAAAATTGAACTTGGTACATTTTTTTACTTCAAAACAAACTGGGGTTTACACTATGAAAGCAATCCAGTCAAATGCGTTTTCGAATTACTTCTGAAAGTGGTTTAAAGTGGACAAGCTCAAAACGTTTAAAACCCAGTTCACACCTGTATTTAGTGTTTTCCACTTGTGATCTGATCAACCAAAACGCATCTTTCACGCGTAAGTTTAATATAGTCTAACTGACCCCCCAGATTGAGTTTTTTCAAGGCGACCGTTATTATAGAACATTCCCCTATTGCAGCCGCAATAACACTGTATGACAGATGTATCGCTTTTATTTCCTTTTTCCTTTTTTATTCAAAATATTCACAAACTTGCTTACCATGTCATCAACTATCTGATATTCCAACTCTCAAATACGTGTAAGTCAGTGTGTTTGGTCGTTTAAAAACCTTTATAAATAATCTTGATCTTGATCTATAACATGAGATTGCCACCGCCATGTTTTTTTGCGCCTACAGTAACTTAGCAACTACATGTCAACTAACTCTCATTAGAGTATTAGTAGACTGTGTGCTTAATATCCATTGACACTTTATTTTGATGCTCCTCCAAAAGACATTCTACTGACTATAAGTAACTTTGCAAGTACGTCAACTTATTCTACTAACCCTAACACATAACAATAAACTAACAGTCTACTAACAGTCGACTAGAGGCTATTAATACTCCAATGAGAGTTAGTTGACGTAGTTACAGTTACTTATAGTTAGTGGAGTGTCTGAAGTGGACCATCAAAATAAAGTATAACAACATTTTATTTTACAGTGTCCTAGCACACATTCCATGTACTTACTATAGTAATAACAGTACATTTTATGCATACGTGCACCTAACCCTAAACCAAACCCTCATCTTTACCCTAACCCTAGTTAGTACGTTGTTAATAAATATTACAGAATTTACAACGCTATCTCACGACCAATTCGTACGAATTCGTACGAATGATAAAAAGTTGGCTAATTCGTACTGATTCGTACGACCTCACTCGTACGAATTTGTACGATTTGTCTAAACCCACGTGATGGGTAGGTTTAGGGGCAGGGTCAGGGGTAGGTCATTCGTATGAATTCATACGAATTGGCCAATTCGTAAAATATGTACGATTTTGCAAAAAACTTAGAGTCAGGTCGTATGAATTCGTACGAATAAGCCACCTCGTAGAATTTGTACGTTTTCCCGTGAGATCGGGCTCGAATTTATAGTTGCACAGTAACTGTTTTTAACAAAACTTTCTAGCTTCTTTTTGATTTATTTATCCAGAAGCAGCTTTGCCTTCAGGCTGGATTTTGCTCTCTATGTGGGACACTAAACGTCTGGAAGTATTTAAGGGATTCAGTAAGATTAATATTGGTGGGACCAATCAAACAAGTATTTGTACAGGGGATACTGCAGCAGACAATGTGAGATATGCTTTACATCTGTTCATCAAGACAGTTATGTTCCTATGTTCAAGGCCCTCCTCTACATAATTCCCAGAGGTGTAGATGAACATCAACAGCTATTCAGTGTCCCTCTAATGTGTTTATGAGACTTATAAAAGGTAGCTACCACATGAATTGGACAATTGTTGAATGGCTTCCCGTTTTAATTTCTTGGCATGGCAGAAAATGTTTTTGACTGTGATTACCCAACATTTTTACAAATCTGTTTATAAATTATGTCAGTTTGTTGAATATTACTTGGAAATTGAGTTTGATATATGTATCTTTTCCACAAAAATCCTACAAAACTCAGATCTTTTGTTTGTTTATTGTGCAATACTTTGTTTGATTTATATGTTGAATTAAAGCTTGTGATTACTGTATGTTTAGTTTGCGCTGCTGAATTTGATAGTTTATGAGATATGAGCTTTTGGGATACCATATGCCTGCTAAAAGTGTTGATAAAGAGGTGGTCGGGTTCCTTATCATCCTGTTGTATTAATAGAAAAGAAACCCTTTTCCCTAGATATACACATTAAAATTTTGGATTAGATCTCACTTTACTCACTTTACTATAGCAGAATAGTTTGCATTGAAGTACCATGAAGTCGTTGATACCAGCATCTGTCATACATCACATTGAGTGCATCCAAAATGGTGCTGCTTGACTTGACTTGCTTTGACACTTCTACTCAGGTCTGCTCACTTGCATAATTTTAGCGTCTCTATTAATGGGACACTGGTTGCTGGATTCTATGGGATGCTGGTTGCTGGTCTCCAGCATGGGAAGCGGGTGTGCAAGTGGACTAGCATATGTTTTGCACACTGGGACCAGCTTGGGGTGCTGGTGTGCTGTTGGACTAGCATATGTTGTCTTTTGAGTGCTGGTATCATCCCAGCAAGACCACAGCAACAACAACAACAAAACCTGTGTTACATATTACATTTCTTAATGTGTGCTCATAGTTATTTTAGACATTTTTCCAATTAATTCGAATAAATTATTTATTAAAGAAAAACACCTGTTGCCGGTTACATGTTTACTTGTACACAGCAAAATCATCAGTGTTAAACAAACACTGCTCAATTTTAATACTGTCCAAATCTATAGAGAGTAAAAGTAACACTGAAGCAGTGTTGCAGGTAGTGACCTAAAGGGGGTCAGCCCTATGTTCCCACGGCCCTATGTTCCCACATTTCTAAGATTTTTTTTTTTTTTTTTTTACGATTTGTCTAAACCCCAGTTACGGGTAGGTTTAGGGGTGGGGTCAGGGGTAGGTCATTTGTGGGAACATTGTCTAAACCCCAGTTACGGGTAGGTTTAGGGGTGGGGTCAGGGGTAGGCCATTTGTGGGAACATAGGGCTGTGGGAACATAGGCATGATCCCAAATAAAGTATTCACTCTACAAAAATGATTGAGCATTAGGGATGACAAATGCAGTTAACAAGCAGAATCTCTGAAGATAAGAGGAACAACAAAAACATAAAAAGAGATGAGCAGACACACAGCCTTAGATAAAATCATCTGCAAATAAAATAAATAACATTTCCAAAAACTCCAAAAGCAGCATTACCAGGTTCACTTATTACAAACCAGTTTGCCTTTATTATTTTCATATGGTACATGTACAAATATTGTTGAAGTCTGTTTGAAGTCACCATTATGGTGATTAACCCTTTAGTTGGGCACTTGTCCCTTGACATTGGTTAAATAAAATATTTCAGCAATTGCTGAAAGTGCATGCTATCAATAATTGTCTACAATATTTCACACTTCTTTTTGGAATCAGTGACTGACAGTTGGATTTTGACACATGGTAGTTCCTAAATGAGCATGAAAGTCTTTAAAAACAACTTTCAACAACAATTTTGAACTTTCATTATCAAGCTGTTATTAACTGTGCCATTGAAATGGCTCTTTTCATTACCTCAGTTATTGAAGAAACTGCTTATTATTATGGTTTTATTTGGCAATCTCCTTTGTTTTCATATCTTGATTTTTGGTTTGTTTTACAATGTACACAAGCTCTTTTTAACTGATATGTGTACAGATCCTTTGAAACAGGAGATAAGTCCTTTGATCCTTTGAAACGTTTTACCAGTTTGATATTTGTCTTTGTTATTCAAAACTGAAGATGACAGTGATTAATAATATAATCATAGTTAAAACAATTAAAATTCTCAGTTCTACTTTCAAAAGAGAGCAAAAGAAATTACAGAAGTTATTGTTATTATTATATATTATCATAAATCATGTACTAATCTTTTTTTCTTTAAATAATGAATTTGATGAATATATAAATGAACAAGCAAAAACAATGCTTGTCCCCAAAACACTGCTTGCATTCAGAAAACTGGCCTACTCACACTTAACCCCGCAAGACTATGCTGGTGAACCAGCTTCACCAGCTCCATTTCGCTTGAGAACAGCATGACTATGCTGGTCCACCAGCTAGACCAACACTATCCAGCTCTACGAGCACAAACCAGCATAAAACAGCCTGGACCAGCATGGAATTTATACTGGATTTTTCAGCAGGGTAATCATTACAGGACCGTGACCTTCCAGAACCGGAGTTGTCCATCCCTGCAAAAGATCTACCACTTGGTACCTATCTTGCTTGAGAAAGACCTCAAGACAAGGACCTTGTCACTGGTTTTGGTTTTATCCATCCCTGCACATCTCCTGCATATGCAAGTTTTTCCTTGTTGTAATGAAGAACTACATTTGGTAAAAAAAAAAATATCATACAATAATTATTTTCTTAAGTTGATGGCTTCAGCTTTTGAGTTTCCTAAAGGTTCCACCATCTTCACAAAGCTGGATCTTTGCAGGCTCTAAATCAGGGATGTCCAGTCCTGTTCCTGCCATACTTGCTAGTAATCCCAAAAACCTTCATCAACTGGTTCAGGTTTGTTTGATTGGAGCTAGAACTAAACTAGCCCATATTAAACAAACCTGAACCAGTTAATGAATGTGTTAATTGACTTTGTCGGTCTCCCAGTCTTTCAGGTTACTACAGTCTTCCAGAATTTCATCAGTGATATGCTTTGAGACATGCTTAACAGAATACCTTGACAGCATGCTTATTACTAAGTACCTTGTCCACAAAGCTATTATAGAAAGGGAACTTTGTCCAAGTTCGGAACAATGTGCTTCACATTTCCACAATGTCTTACTTGAGATTTCTCATATCTTGATTGCATGGAAATAGATCCGAGCAAGACTTAAATTGTTAAGGACTGGCCCTAACCCATTTCAGTAAAGGGGATTCAGCTCTTCCAAAAGTTTTCAAACTTTTATGTGATGTTCTTAATGGACTTCAATGCTCCAATCACTGAGTTGGCCATGATAACTCATCTGCAGTTCACAAAGCATCAGCATGACAAAGCAGTTAGAACAAAGATGTCGATCCACCTTACCACTATAGTGAAGCCTATGTTCAGCCTCTCCAAGTAAGGTTTGTACGAGTCATTGTGTTCATTCTGTTCTGCACTTAATTATGGTCTACAATAATCAGTTCTGCTTGATATCCCAGAGCGATGTTTCCAAACTTTACACGTTTTGGATATCTCCCTAATCAAACACACCTGATTCAACTCATCATCTCGTTTGTAGAGACTCCAAGACTTGAAATGGGTGTGTCAGATAAGAGAGAGACATCCAAAATGTGTACAGCTTCGAGGCTTCCAGGAACAGGGTTGGGAACCACTGTCCTTGAAATGTTCTACTTAATCTTCCATCACACGGATAGTCTTTGGAGAATACTCCTGTTGGACAGTTTCTTGAAGGGGTTTCTTCATAGTTAATGTTTTCCTCTGACTACCACATTGTTAATTCTCTTTGGTCACTGAATGCTTGCATTTGTCAGAGGTTTACCAAACAGCTGGTCTTGCCTGGACTATTATTTTGACTACCTCTTGGATTTACGTATTCTAATTTCTCAGTTTTGTTGACCCTATTTTGGTCCTCATTTCTGATTTCAGGTTCCAAGAATCAATTCCAAAGCAAAACTAGACATTGACAGCTATCTAAAACATGCACTAATAATCCAGACAAACACACTTGTCTAATAAGAAACAGATGCAAGTACCACTGTCCAAATATTTTTGGCAACTTTACTTGGTTGAAACTCTGAGGAAATTATGCAGTAATTTCTAAATATATTATTAAATATAAGTGTAAAAGGAATCAAATCAAGCCTGACATATTATTTCATACCTATGAAAATTCAAATCAATAAAAAAATGCTAAAAAGAGTTCAAGTATTGATTTTAATTACATTTATTTAGTTTTCTCCCTTCCCACAGCTGGTTTAAGGAAAAGTTTCCGGCTGAGCCAGAAGGACAACACAAGTCAACAGATGAGGCAGAAGATGGGTAAAGAATATGCCATTATCCATTTGCCAATATATCAGGAGGTTCTGCCTCACCAGAGAAACCTTGAAGAGCCGTACCGCCTTGTGATTCTAACTGGTAAGAAATATTCTTGCTTAAAGAAACAGTTAATCAAAACAATGTAATTCTTCATCATATGTTTGTAGACTTCAAAAAGGAACCATTATGCAAAAGTAGCATAATATTTAGATGAAAACCTGTCCAAAAAACTCATGTGGTAGCTATATTTCAGACCAAAATTAGCATCTTTCATCACTCTCACCTTCCCCACCAGTAAGCTGTGAACCAGAACATTCTGATTTGTGAGGAAATCGTTCTGACCATCTTTGTGAAATCGATCAATCAGTTAATTAAAAAAATAAGATCAGACTTAGTGAATCATTCACAAATCGGACGTTGCTACATCTCTCATGAACGCTAATGAAGGAGAGCTGGGGAGTATGTAAGGATTTTAACTTAAAAGCACACAAAGCTATGTTTGAGAAGGCTTGAAATAGAGCGCGTGGAAATGGGCCACATTTACGATACTTTTCTGATTCTTTTGTGTCTTTTTGAAGCTTGACAGCTTCAGTTGCTGTTCGTTGTAATTGCATGCAATTTTTATGCGTATAATATTCTAGTATATTATCCTTTTGTGTTCTTCAGAAGAACAAAATGAACTCAAGTTTGGAACAGTGAGGGTGATTTTATATATATATATATATATATATATATACACTGTAAAAAATTTGCTGTAGTTATGCAGCTGTTTGCCAGTAACTTACTGTAGATTAAAATTTATGTTATTTACTGGCAACAGTTTGTTCAAAGTTAAATGAACATTAAACATTAACAAGTCTTTGTCTTTACAGAATAAAATTATAAAATAACAATCTAATGCAAAGCATTCTGGGAACCAGAAATCTTCATCAACCTTTTTCTGTTTTTTTCCTTCAGATTTTGGTTCCCAGAATGCTTTGCATGAGGCTGTTATTTTAGTTTTATTCTGTAAAGATAAAGACTTGTTAATGTTTAATGTTCATTTAATTTTGAACAAATTGTTGCCATAAATAACATAAATTTAAATCTACAGTAAGTTACTGGCAAGTAGCTGCCAGTAATACTGTAATTTCTACAGATTTTTCTAACAGTGTATGTGTGTGTGTGTGTGTGTATATGTTCATATTCTTATTTTGGGGTGAAATATTGCTTTTTCTGAAATATTGCTCTTTCCTGTTGTATGAAATATAAAGATACTGTAGAGAAAGAGCAAGTCTGGAAGGTTAAATGAACACATGGATGTATCTGTTTTCATTGTACTGCCTGGACATAGACCTGGGTCTGCAAAATGTTCACCTCAAAGTCATTTTCCAAAGGCAGACTCCAAATGAGCTAACAGAATATGTGCTTATTATCTAAACATGAAAGCCCTTCACACAGCTGGAGCCACACACTACTTTTGTATGTCATTTAAGTTCCCTGTTGCCACAGTCCATCAGTTGCAAGAGTTTAGAAAATGACCATAATCAAAAGTTGACATTCCATTAAGCATGAAATCCAGAGCTATCACGAGTTTAATGAAATGGGAGTTCAGCTTCTCCGTTGCTGAGGATCTATATATAAATATTCTGAATTGAATGGCATCTTGGCAGGTAGAATTTCTATTGTCATAAAAGTAGGAACTGTATGCCTAAAACGTCATCATTGCTCTGGTGTTTGCATAATTACGAATGCATGATATTCTACTTAGAAATTCGATGAGGCGTGTGAGATCATTCAGACTTTTTCACTTTTTTTATCCACTGTTGAATCAAAAATGTGTCCCTGTGGTAAATCTAGAGCATTAATTCTTAAATATATCAGGGGTGAGAACAGCTGTTGGCAAGGTGTAGGTGAATGCAAGACTTCTTTCCTAAACAAACAACAGAAAACGTACAGGAGCACTGTGAACTCTCTCCCAGTACTGAAGGACTTCAAGCGAGCCTTGACAAGTCTGGCCAAAGAGCCAATGTGTTCAAGGACTGCGTGGATTTATTTCAAAGACGTTAAATCATCTCAGCAAAGTCAGAACTTGGGTTGTCTACCATTGATGAGTTATGTTGGATTCAGACAAGGAGAATTTGGGCCAGTGACATGACATGTCTTATATAAAAATCGTATGTAGTTTATACATTATTTATTTTATTTATGTTATAGTTTTGTTCTATATATTAATTTATTGAAAATACATTCAAATGTAATTGATACAGACATGATAATAAATTTGTAATTTATAAGTACATACAATTTTACATATCTCTTTTCTAATGGGCATGTTTTTTTTTATATGCATTTTGATATAGTTTTTGGGCATAAAATGTCAGGGTAATGTAACTATCCTGGTATCATAATGAAGAAGTTTTTATAATAAAAAAAAAAAAAAAAATATATATATATATATATATATATATATATATATATATATATAAATTCTTCTATATTTTATATATTTTATTTTATTTTAAAAACTTTAGTCTAACACATACAGACCCTTGACATCAAGGTCAGTAAGTCTCTTAAAATATTAGATAATTTGATTTTGTGACAAAGCAAGGTTAGTTCAGGTTGTAATATAACATGTGATGTGACTCCTCCCAAAAAACATTGATATTTATAAATTAATAATTCATGATATTTGTTTAAAAAATGTCCAACTTTCTAATATGTCATTTTTCTTATTTTGCATATGAGACAAACAAGATGTCCACAATAGTTTGAGCCCACCAAAGCAGTTTTCTCATCTCTAATGAGCAGGTTGTTGCACAAATGACCAGTTTCACTCGTAATGTATGTCATTCTCATGAGTTTATGTTGGCCATGGATACAGAACATTAACGTCTAATTTGACTAACTCTATGATCGCTGCTTGCCTAGGAATGCCATATAGAACTATAACTTAAAAGACATCCTGGAATGAAAATATACTGTATCTTCCTTAATGTGTTTGTTCAACTGACCACAGACATAGCTTGCAAATATTTCGAAGACCATCAACCCACAGGTTTGTTTGCAAGATGAGCACTGGTGGATGATGACTACGAGGGCAGGCAGAAAGCTAACGTGAGGTCAAACAAGATGGTTTGATATTTTCATATTCAACTTCAATGCGATTCTGTTCTTTCCTCTTACTCTGTGAAACTCGTTTGCTGTGACTGGGCCAAACGTGAAGTGAATTGGCTGAAGGCATTTCATGCATTATCAGAATGGCAGGAATTTCACTCCTGAATCACATCGAGAAGGCCAGTTGCAGCCAGTGTGGCGATTGCATACATACTTTGATTTCTTGAGATGCACCCGCAGGGACCATCCTGTCTGTTTGCGGCTGGCAGACACTGGCTTTTAGTCTCTCTTGACTGGGCACCAGACAGATTCTTCATTTTCACTACAGGAATATGGCTTTACCTTCTGGGGATGCTCAAGCCAGAGCAGAGACTGGATCTGTGTTTTGGAATGGGTGCGAGTGGCGGGAGCCACAGCTTGAAATCAATACAGCATTACCCCATCATCCTCATACTTGCGTCCCAGTGATGGAAACAGCAGATGCCTGTCGGAATAATGGGCCACTTCATGGCCCAGACAGTCCATTTAAATACAGTACATGTCCGCCTACAAACAAGGACTTCACTGAAGTTGTTCATGTACCACTCAACCAGCCAAGTCTGCAGTCTTTTATATTGGGCGCAAGATAAAAGATAAAATATTTGAACAGGGATCATAAGTGCTGAAGTGTGATGAAAATGTATACTGGTGATTTAGATAAGCTTGTGTTTATATTGAATGAATTATTCAGTGAAGGCTGACTGCTGCTTTATTGCTTTCTCATTGTTGATTAATTGGTTAGTGATAAACTGCTGGTGTGTTTATGTGTGTTGCACAGGGCCTGTTGGGGTTGGTGTGACCGAGTTGAAGAGAAGACTTCTACTCTCTGACCCAGAACACTTCAGTGTAACTGTGCCATGTGAGTTCACATAACATTTGTGCAATAAATCAACCTGATTGTATTTATCTCTTTCAAACAACCAAGAAGACCTGTGTGTGTAAACCTCTCTAGAGCTGCTTTAAGTATAGTTCAGTTTTGGGGAAACTGTAACCATCCAAACTGCAAGCTACTCTGAATTTAAAGTACTTAAACAACAGCAGAGACATTATCAAGAGGATTAGATGGACCACTCATAGAAAAATGAATGGGAATAATATAGTGGGAATAAAAACATGGCTAAATGAAAAACAATCGCCTTTTTGATATAGCCTGTTTGTTTACTCTTAACATGTTACTCTTAAAACTGCCGCTTTTAGCTTCATTTGTGCTAAAGAAGCACATTTATGACGTCATTGTTGTTAGATTTTAATGCTGAATGGAAACATATTAGTTTTAAAGGTTATTGACGTCAGATGGCAGCTGTTAACCCCCGGAGAAAGACTGCAAAATAGATACTGGCTCCGTCCCAATTGGAACCCTGAACACCTGCAGTCTTCCTACGAGTCCGCACTTCTGTGATGTAACACCGTTTTGACTGTCGGGAAGAAGTCTGCTGCGGAGCATCGAGGGCGCATATCGACCGCAAAGGGGGCACTTGTGAGCATCCTTCTGAAACCTAAAATGACAATTGGGACACCCTACAGTCTTGTGGACTTCACAAAAGACTACAAGACTAAGGGCCCTATCATACACCCGGTGTATGCAATGCAGCGCCAGGCGCGGCGCAAGTGTTTCTTTGCTAGTTTCAGCCCGACGCAGTTATCATTTTCACTTCCTGCGCCACGTTGTTTAAATAGCAAATGCATTTGTTTCGTGCTGGTCTGAACACGAGGTGTGTTCAGGCGTATTGCTATTTTGAGGCAACTAAAACTGAGCGCTTCTCCAGAGAGGAAACGGATCTGCCATGGTGCGAGAGCAACTGGCTTTTAAAGGGAATGGGAAATTACAATCTGATTGTTTTTTTACACGTTACGCCCAAAACACGCCCATTACTCATTAAGAGAATAGGGAAAACACTTTTAGATCATGTGCCGCGCGCGCCAATACCACTCGAGAGCAGAAAAAGCAAGAGAGAAGGGGTGGAGTACCATTTTGCCTCCAAAGTGGATTCGGACACGCCCTAACTGCACTTGCGCCGTGCGCTTTAGACCATGCGCTTAGATTGGTAAAATAGGGCCCTATAAGTGCACATGAAATGTGTCATTTGAAACAGGGCCACTGTTGCTCCCCTGAGTTTTTTACTTTGGAGTAAAATTTTGGTTTTGTTTACAAAGCACCAACACAGAACAGCATTGGCGTCCATTTGCCCCAGATGTACTGCAAAGGTTCGAAAGAACACGGGAGACAGTTTCTGCTGGAGGTGAGCAGAAATGAGATTACGCAATTATCTCTCTGCCTGCAGTGCGTCAGTCTCGCTTGTCATCGAAGTGAGCACAAACTCAACTTGACAAAATCGTACGTCATCAAAGGTTTACTTCCACGATTTAGTAAGATTCCGTTCAGATCAGCAGAGAACCGCACCGGAGTTCACATAAACCGTACCCCGGACCACCTTTTTAGGGGGCTTTCACACTGGCAGCATGGAATCATGGAAAAATTTGCAATGTGAGAGCTGTCCCACACAGTGTGTGCAGTCAGAGCAGCAAACGAATAGCTCACAATCAGCGGTCTCCTAAAAAGATATTACCGTTTATTCTGCTGCCAAAAAGTACTAGTGTGCAAGCACCCTCGGTTGTCTACACACCTGTTTCCCGCCAAGTGAACTGACTTGGCTTTAGGGAGTTTTCACACTGGGCACGTTTGCTGTGGTTTGGTTCCGAGTGTGATTGTACCAGAACTTTCTGCTACTTGCAAATGAACTCTTGAGGAGACATTCAGTTGCTGTTCTGATTGCACTAACTATGAAAAGCCCCTTTCACACAGAGATTCCGGAAAATACACGGATAAAGTGACCCGGGATTTGACCCGGGTTCATTTGATTTTGGTTCATTCACACTGCCAGTGATTTTCCGGAATCAGAGAGCGCGTTCACACACAACCCGTGTATGTCCCGGAAAGACACGTGACATCGATGTGACTTGTAATGTCTCAGCAGCGTCTTCAGTTTGCTTATGAGCTGCGATTTCTCTCTCGGGAAACCACGCTTGTCCATTTATTTCTCTGATTCGATCATAAACTTGCGCATTACGTACCGCTTCACAGCTGGCGAACGATCCCGCGCTTCAGCGTCATCACTGCGACACGGCATTATTACGGCTTTTGTTCACACAGCGCGCGTCCCGGGACTGAACACGGCAATGTTACTAGGTCCCCAACCCGGCATCGATCCCGGCATCAATCCCGGGTCGTGTTTGCGTTCACACAGAAGGCGTTCCGGCAATTTGCCGGCAATTTCCCGGGTACAATGCGCTGTGTGAAAGGGGCTCAAGATTACACTGCATGCTCACTCTTGCTTATATCCAAAGTAAAGACGCATGTGCATGTTACTTTACTTCCTGAACAATTGCGGACCCATATGAACCACTAAATTGCACATACAGTCAAACCAAAAATTATTCGGACACCAGATATAATTTGTGATATTTTTTTACTAGTGGGTGCAGGACACTATAGTTCATTTATGTAAGTGAGTATAGCAAAATAAACTGAGACAAATTATACCCACAAATTCTTCATACAGTGGACTACCAGTAAAATGTATAAAAAGTTCGGGACCAAAATGTATTCAGACACTCTGACCTGACCATGTGTTGTAAATTGCTAATGCAAACTTTTTAGACCACAGACTGAACAAAATGAAGCATTGCTTAGTAATTGGTTGACCTAAACTGGTATTATCTAATCGTGTCCTTAAATTTAACAGCTGACAGCTATTCAAACTAATTCATCTGACAGTCTAACAGAAGGATGGCCAAAACCAGTGAAATATCAACTGATTTGATACAATTTTGGTTTGTCTTTATAACTCTGCCTCCAAGCAAGCAAACAGACAAAGAAGAATCAAGAACAGCCACACTCTTGTAAATGTTCATGAATAATTTGTAGGCAGACCATCAAAATTTTCCACACTGAGGCCTAAAGCTGTGTCAGACTGCCAGAGTGGAGATGAGAACAGAACCAGATTTTCACTGCCACTCTGGGTGTCCAAGAGCGATGTGGACAGGGGGTGATAGAGCGATGAAAGAACAGGATAATCACAGCCACTAACAGCTAGACTGTCTATGCGGTGATCGAGGGAGCGGTGGGACTTTTTCTCCTTATTCTGGAAAAAGGCCATGTTCCTGCCTTAGGTTGGCGCTTGTCATGTCTGTTTCTCCCTGCTGGAAGCTCAAACTAGCAGCTTTCCATATTTCTGACTGTGCTTCAAGCTTCCGAACTGTTGCAAAACAGGGTTAGGGTCTAACTTTGTCTGACACGTCCATTTATTTGATTTATGACACTTGAGTAGTGAGTGCTAAAATCGATCGCTAAGATGGTGGTAGTGGTTTAGGATCAACATGACAGTCACAGCTAATGACAACCACAACAGCTGTGATCACTAGTTCAGAGAAATAAAAGGTTTTAACAGACTCCCGCTGGCCCCTAAATGTGCAAATGAAGCGTGTACTTCAAAGCCGACTCACTGAAATGGGCTTGTATTCGCTTTTTCATGACTGGGAACAGTGTTTTGTTGATGGGCTTCATAAACAGAAAGTTGTTGTTTGATTTGCACACACACAAATCACATTGCCCGACTTCTTGCACCCGCAGTGGCAGTAAAAGTTTATTGTTTATTTAGGAATATGCACAGAACGTGTGGACAATTAGAGTTAGGGTGTGTGGTGAGCTCCTCGGGCCTTGTTAAGCTCACCTCTGAGCATATTTTCTGTGTGACTCAGTCTAGTTTAATAAGGGTCTTACTACCTAACCCCAGCTCAGTTTTGGACACATGCTACCAGAGACAGTTTGAAAAAGAAGTGTGATTAATTGTACTAAATGTGCACTGGCTGTGTACTTCAAAACTTAAAAGTGCAAATGTTTTGTCTAAAAACTGTACTTGCCAATAATATAATATAGTATGAATGAAATAAAAGGCCACTTAAGTGTACTTAAAGAGAGTACACATTCATCACTGTTTCTTAACAAACTTAAAAACAACTGAAAAGTGAACTTTGAAATAATGTAAAATAAAATCGTTTTAATAATCTTTTACTTATTTGCTGTGTTGACTACCATACTAAAACACATGTAAAGTACTTGATTATAATTTTAACTGTAGTGTGTTATTAACATTTAATTACTGTATTTTAAATGCACTTAAAGGAGCCGTATGTAAGATTGTGGCCAAAACTGGTACTGCAATCACTTTCAAATTACTGTAGAGCGGTGTATCCCCTCCCCCTCCCCCTCCCCCCTGACTCGAGGTTGCCAGATAGGCTGCAGGATCCAGCAGGAATGTTTGTAGCTGCAGCTGTGGTAACTAGAGCTGAGCTGGCAACCCCGATGCCGAAACACTACTGACTTCGTGATTGGTAGATAGGTGGAGGGTGGAGCTTCAGGCCAAAACACAACATGACAACATCAACATTAGTTGAGGGCTGCAACTTCACTTTTAAATGACAATATCCTGGCCGGACTACTGTTGTCAGTGATATAAGTATTTGAAATGAACATGATTTCTTAATGTCTAGTGACATATCAGGGCCATTTTATGATTAATTGAAATACATTTCTTATATACAGCTCCTTTAATTGCAACTGCATCTTTACAATTGGGGAATTACAAATATATGTTTACAAGTTTCAATATACATACAAGTTTCAATAAGCAATTTAGTATACCATTAAAACAGTCAATATGTCAGTACATTTTGCAGTACACTTTAATCATATATTAATGACAATAGAAATAATTATGAAATTACGTATAAAGATGTACTTAAGTCCTACTGAAGTGGGTCCAACAAATTGCATTTAGTATAAATTTGAACATTATAAAACATTCTCATTTAATTATAAATAACGTGCAATTAAGTGTCAAAAACATTACAGTTCACACTTAAGTGTATTCTTTTATATTATTTCCATAACAAGTACTCTTTTTAAACAACTGCTAAAGTGTACTTCTTTTTCACAAAGGTCTCCACCATGATTTCTTCATAATGTCAATTATCTCTCTAAAAATAAACGTAAAAATGTGCAAGTGTGATCGGTTGTACTAGACCTGCCCCGAGCGGGTTTTGAAGCGGGGTCTCCGGTGTGGGAGGTGGGCACGCTAACAAGGACGCCTCTTGTTGCAAGGGGATTGAGGTTTACACGCACAGCTCTTACTGGCCTACATCCGTTACGCAAGTGTACATGTAAACTGTTTTTAACACTCATTTTCTGTTTGGGGTCTCAGAGACCCCAAAGCAATTTTAAGAGCTCAACAATTGAATTGACTTTGAAGTAACAGCATGATGATGTCTTTTCCTAATTTCATGAGATTTACTTGATAAGATACTTTAATCGTCCATTATGAAAAATATTATATTACTCATGTTTGGGGTCTCAGGCACACCATATATAAAATATGAACAAATGCAATGAACTACACATGCTACGATACTGTGTCTTTTATTGCATTTTCCACTTCATTATTCATTTTTCACTAAACAGAAATAATGTTACTAGAATGGATACCAGTCACATTTCTTTTACTTTGTGGTAAACCAGATGGATAAACCAATAAAGATATCTGAAAAGTAGTTTTGAGGTCAGAGAAAGCTATTAAAAATATGTTATAATATGTTAGTTTCAACATTACTTTTATTTTTACATGCATATCAGGGTCTCTGGGATCTGCAAATGAATCTGAAGTTCCTGTTTATCAGCTGGTTTGGTTTAATTTGATTTGGACTGCATTAAGACACTTGATTATTTCCAGACTTTTTAAATTTCAACAGATACCACTCGGGAGCAGAAAAAGCAAGAGAGAGAAGGGGTGGAGTACCATTTTGTCTCCAAACACACTTTTGAAAAAGATATCCTCAACCACAAGTAAGCTAAACACTCATGAATGGTACCCAGCCCGTGTTGTAGTTTATTCTAGAAGCTAGTTTCGGGTTGTGTTGTTTTACTTTGCTAAACCTATTTTGTCTAGTGGGCAATTATGGAAGATTATAATCTGAAAAAAAAGATTTTAAAATCAAATAACACTTCTAGAAATCTACCACTTTACCTGGTTGTTGTTATCTAAAAAATGACTTTAAAATTGTGGATTTATAAGAAGCCAACTGCATTATTCCTGTCTTTAAAGATGCTCCTGGAATTTAAATCACACATTTAATCCTTGTTAATGCTTGAAACGCAGATCACAACCATTGACAGGAAATACTCTTTCTCCAAATTTCACTCAAAAACGAGAGGAAATCTCAAAAGCATGTGTCCGTGAACAGTGTCACATTATATTAAAGTAGGGGGATATTTTAAGAGCCTTCTGTGGTTTGAAATGACTTTTTGTCTTGTTAGTTGGACATAGGGAAAGAAGCAAGTGAGACAGGAATGACAGAGAGCAGACAGCCCAACTTTCCAGAGAGGCGCACTAGAGAGAGGAAAAGCGGACTGCTTTTTGCATCACTCCTCTGAATTACCATCATCTTTGATTATCATACAAATGCCTTGAAGGCAAAGGCTAAAGCCCAAAGTTACTACCACAACTCAAGCAGTAGGAACCTCTACTTCAGTAGAAACCATCTACTAGGCAAATGAGTAACACTTTAGAAAACTGGAGAAAGGTGGTGAGGATTCTCGGGGCCCCTGGCTTTCGGAGGGACCCCCTGCAATTACAATCGAGTGGGACCCTAAATGCCCTAGCTACGGCCCTGGTCTTTTTCATACCTCCCAAAAATGAAGAAACTAAGTACAGTTCTATAATTAATGTGAAGCTATCAATAACTAATGTCGGCAAATTAACATTTTAACTACTACTTTAACATTTCACCACTTTTAACAATTGGTAATAGCAGACAAGCTGGGGAAACTGTTAATAAATAGTACATTTTATCAGTCATCATACAACTATGGATAATTTTAACTCTTTCCCAGCCATCGGCATGCTTTTCCGTTATTTACGCTTCCCCGCTATTGACAAGTGCAAGCTTTGAGGGTGTTGATGGACTCGATCTACTTGATCTATGTTGTGATCATCTTTTTACTGTTCAAATATCTTACAAACTGCTCAGAAATATACAATAACAATAAGAAAGAGTTAAATTTGGATTTTTAAATGCAGTTTTCAGGACCTTACTCCGATGGATAATTTTCCATCATCCCTCTGAACATTACATTAGTTGTATTATTTTTTTTCTCCCCACATTATTATTACTATTTAAACAAAGAGAAGGCAGTTTGAGTCCACAATTCTCATTGCATCACTAGAGAGTCATGGAGACTACTGGAACATTTTGAGTCATCAGCCGAATGCCCTGAAAAATTGTAACTTACAGTGATTTATTTATTTAACGTAACTTGTGGAAATATATGGTTTTATGTAGTATGTCTAAAGTGAAGATCATAGTGACCCACAAGTAAGGGCTCGATTATGACTCGGAATGGCTCTTCACTTCAGAATGTTGTTCCAAGTGAAAGTAATTCCTTCTGAAGGATTTGATAATACTTGAGTCATTGCTAGTACGTTACACTTTAGAATTAAATGCATTATGCATTATTTGCATTAATTGTGAAATTGTTCTCAGTTCTCTGGGGGTAAGAAAAATAGTTGTTATTGATTAGCTAATAGTAAATGATCTCATTTAACTGAGTGCTATTACTTACTAATTTAATAATTCGAATTTCTTGTTAGTTAATAGTAGCTACTAGAATGTTAATATTGTGTTACACATTTGTTCTTGTGTAATTATTCGTACTTGATTTGCATAATTCCTTTAGTGATTCAGGAGTGAAACAACTAGCAGCATGCACAAATAAGTAGACATAATTAATTCTTAGTGAATTCTCCTCTCCAATTCTAATTCACTTTATAGGATTAGAAGCACAGCTGACTTTCAAAAAGAAACATGACAGAGGAGGCACAAAATGATTTACTGTCTTATTTCCTATGCAAATATGACACACTTTTTGAAAGCATTGTATTTTAATTTTGGATCATTCTTTGAAGACCATCCCTCAAAAGTAACACATACATAACATTCATAACACTGTGCCAAAATACTGATACTGATACAAATACTGTGCCAAAAAATATGCTGAAATATGTTACAATTTACTCTGAATGAGTGTGATGATGTTTGTGTGACAAGAGACAAAGCATTTTATATAGCATTATTTTCTTTAATACTAAATCACGATGTATCAGCCATATGACAGTTTAGGACACGTACCATTAATCCACCTTTTACTACAAACTCTAATGCTAGCCAAGTATGTAGCGCTTTCAAACAGCACATATACTGTACGCGCAGCAAATGGATGATATTGCACTGTTGGCGAATACTTTTTGAAATGAAGTAAAGAAACATGCCAATAGTGTGTAACAGCAAACTGGAAACCATCACCTGGAGATTTATGTTTGCATGCTCTAAATTGTCATTTATTTTCTAATGATTTATGGTCATCTTGTTATTTATCAGCTATTTTCATAGCATGTTATTCAAAACAGTCATGTAAAAGAGTTTAAATTATTAGAGCTTATAAAAATGTCTATATTCCCCATATTGCATGCTCTCTGAAATTTTTCACCTAGATTTTTGGAGTATGGTGAACATAAAGGGAACTACTATGGTACGAGTCTGGATTCGGTGCGCAGGGTCATAGCGGAGAGCAAGGTGTGCCTGTTGGATGTGGAACCACACGTGAGTCAAAGATCATTCATGAATGGCAGGGTGTGTGAGTGCCAAGGAGCGCTGGATCAGGGATCTTCGACAACAGCGGCCCCTTTCAGAACATATTTTTTAATGGATTTTATTTCATATTATTAAAGAACCACACATGCAGCATATGATACAAATACCACAATTTGTGCCTCTCTCCAGAAGCACAAGCGAAAGAGGAAAAGAGAGAAACGGGGATAAACAGAGTGAGCGAGAGCCAGGGAGTCCTATATTACATGTCATATTTGTTGACTTTGGAACACGGACTCAAGGGCAGGAATTATGTCATTTTGGACGGGGAGCTTCTGTCAGCTCTACTCCAGTTGGTACATTTCCTGTGGTCTGATTATTTTTCATCAGCTTGTAACATTTATAGAAACATTCTCACTGTATTAACGAACCTACTATGTGAGCACAAAGAATATATGGGTGATGCTGTGTCTAGTGTTTCATACCATAGAAAACTGGTTTGAAATGAAACAGTTACAATATAACATGGACACATTCATACCAGGCAACGTCCTGTATTATTTTGAAGAATAGGGGCCCTATCTTGCACCCAGCGCAATTGACTTTGTACACCGACGCATGTATCATTCCTATTTTGCACCCGCGCACAGCAGACTTTTCCCTCCACAGACGCACGCCGGTAAACTTGGGAATGAACTTTTCGAGGCGTGTTTCGGCGCAAGCGTTCCCTGGTGCTATTTTGCAGGTTTAGAAAACAATTCCGCCACTGACAAGGAAAAACCTAGTCTAAAGTCAGTGGCGCGTTGCGCATGTTATTCATATGCTATTTTAAGGGCGCATGCTTGGCCATAATCAATGTAGCGTGTGCACAACGCGCATACACTTTGATTCTCTCATCTACACAGAAGCAGCAGTTTTCATTTTTGCAAATCATACATTATTACAAGGAAAAATATTAACACACGAGGGAACATCTTGTTGTGTCCATGAAGATATGAAAAAAATAGGCATAAATCTAGCTTACACATTTACCCAAATTATTATACGCCTGTTTAACCGAAGCTAATTTGGGTGGGTTTCTCCCATCCCCAATGTCACTTCTCTGTGTTTTACGGCCCTGACGAGAATGTCGGTCTCCTCGGCTGTGAACCGCTCCTGGCGCGCGTCTGGCAAATCCGCCGTTATAATAGCAAACCGCCATGGAACAAGCACGCCTGCTCTTAAAGGGAATGTGAGATGTCGCTCTGATTGGATTATTTCACGTTACGCCCAAACCACACCTATGAATAATGAAGCTACTTCAGACTAACCCATTTTAGATTTGCGTTGGGCGCAAGAGTCATTTATCCCGCCGGTATAATAGCAACAGAGATCCGCCCACAAAGTTACTTACGTTTCGCGCTTGATACTTGCGTTTCAGATCGTTAAAATAGGGCCCTAGGTCTCATATGTTGCCATATAGCTCACTGTCATTTGTTCACTGTTTTTTTTCTTCTTCTCTCCATTCTCTAACAGATCATAGCAGCCTTATATTCCTCTGAGTTTAAACCCTATGTTGTATTTGTGAAGCCTCCACCAATAGAGCGCTTAAGACTGAGCCGAAGAAAAGCAAAGGTTCTGGCAAGTCAGGATGAGCAAACAGTCACAAAAATCTTTACGGTAAGATATATAATGATTGTAGTTTCTTGTCATCCCTGTGTGTTTGATTATTATGGTTGTTTAACAGAACTTCTGTGCTGTCTGATTATGTTTATCCTCATTTAAAAAGATTTGCATCTATAAAATAAATATAGTTACTTGAATATACAACGACTTTGCGTTGTGGCCGCATTACCACCTCGGGTTTGCATTATATTTCGAATAATTCAATGGCCCGGCATTATTCCTTACTTAATATAATGTGGAATCAATGCGGGATCAAAAATGGAATGGGAGAATTCTCAATGCGTGACCTTCCTACAGCAGTTCAGGACACAGCTGAGATGGACAAGGTCTGACCTGACCCATCGTCTTGACCGTACATCAGCTTCTCTGGCATTTAATGCACCTCTTTGGAAAGGGTCCCTTTTAAAAACCTCTCCAGGGTGGGCTGCAGGTGTGCCCCATGAGCACACACAGGTTTGTCTTCTTACGCTCCCAACGGTCTGAGGGTCTTTCAGGCTTGGGGCAGAAGGTTTGCTGGTAACCCCACTGAGACCCATCTGTGTCATGCTGTGAGCGTGAGCACCTAAGTCTACCCCAGGGTCTTATAAAAGACTTGGGTCATCTCTCTCACACCTGGATGTTGTTTCACAAACTACCAAGCTCCTGGGTGCAAATGTGTTGCTCATCTTTCCATATTAACCAAGGACACACGTGTCCTGTATAACTGCCCTGAGCACTGACCTTAACAAGACACATTTGGACATCACTTGTTTTTATGATTTAGTGGAACAATTCGTTGTTACTGTCTTCTTTACTTTTCTTACTCCAATCCAAGCCAGTTCAGGCTGACGCAGAATGTCATATCATTTTTATAATTCATAAACCACAAAGTGAAATACCTTTTGAGCTACAGAAAGACATTTATAGACAAGAAGTGTTCTTTTGGAACATCTGGAGCTTTGGGTTTATTTGTAAAAATGTCTTTTCACTGTTAAAAATAGTGGACAATGTTATAGCTGAGGAAGAACATTTCTCATACTGACCATTGACCTGAATGAATTTAACAGGAACACTTAAATACACTGAACTGTATGAGTAACTTCACTGTCATGGCTATTTTTCTAAATGCTTCAAGATGACTATATACGTAAGAGAACATAAATTAAAGCTTAAACTTAAGGAATTCCTTTCACTAGGCTGACCGAAACAAGGAAAACACTGAAAAGCATGGCATCTCACGTAAATGTACCATCTGCAACCCGTGGAATCTAACTCTTCTGGCATACATTCTGCAAATGATATAAAAACCCATCAGCATTACATTTGTATTAGTCTGCCTTGTTGATCCCTATGTTGTATTTAACACAAATCAGATGATGTGCTTTCTACTGATTCGGTTGAGGGCGTATTGAATATTGGGTTGTACAAAATCTGTGAAAAGTCGTGGTTGGCAGATCTTTACCATAAAAACTATGGAGCAGCATTTTACATTTTACAGATTGACCTTAAATTTACAGTAAAAAGTATATTTTATTGACATTCAACACATGATATGGATTAAAATAATGTAATAAACATTAAATTCACAACGTAAGCTGTAACAAGTAAAAAACTGAAAAGAAAAAACTAAGATGAAAAAGTTTTTCAATGAAAAACCTTAAAAAGTAAGGTCACACCTCACGGTCCATTTCTGGGAATTTCAATTTACGGTTTTTAACTGTAAATCATAAGATGATTTGTTGTTGTTCACGCCCAAAAACGAACAGTATTTTACTGTGAAAAAGGCCGTGTTCAGACTACATGATATTAGCCCAATTTTGGCACAATCAATTTTACATAGGGTGTCGTAGTGATTCGTAAATGACAATGGCCGTCGGGACACAAGAATCGATCGTTTTATCTCATACAGTGTGTCATAGTGGACGACAACCAACGCCGAATCTGTGATACTTTACGACGTCCTGACAGAGAGACTAGCATGTCTTTTTTTTTTTGTCCTCCACGATGGGTTCCATCACATCTGTGACATTGACCAATAGGAAGCTTTCAAATATGGACAAAAGAGAGACGATGGTATTGGTGCTGCTACTAGGAGGAATTCTTTCTTTTTGGGGGGTTTTTCTGACAACAAGACAGCCAGTACAAAACACACTGCTTTGGTAGCCATTGTTTGTTAATGCTCTTGTTTCCGAAAGTTAGTCGTTAGTTCCGCCTGCTCGATGACATCACGCATGTCATTAAAGACGGCAAGCGATGATTGGTCAAGGAGTAACGCATAGTCTGACATGTTTCTCATCCACAACACAACAAGAATTTAGGAGTCAAAATCGCATAATCTGACACACTGACTATCGTAACAGACAAAAATATTGTTTAGTCTGAACCTGGCATTAGAACTATCGTTTTTCACTAAATATGGTAAAGAACTTACTTTTAGCCAATTAATAGGTTTTTATCATAGCATTTTTTTATTATTATTATTAAAATTAAGATAATTTTTTAAATCCCATTCATCCCATCCATTTATTCAGATCTCAGACATGCTGAGTGATATAAACAAGTGTTGTTATACTAATAGTGCGCTCAAGCCATTTTGGAATTACCATAATTATGAAATTCCAAACGTTGACTTGTCATCTCATAATTACGATAATTCCGACATGAATGCACCACATAAATATCAGGCCTTTTAGAGTGTATCTCAATCAAATTTTAGGAATGGACCTAACTGTTATATTGAAAAATACAGTAATATTATACTCATGCATGGCCATTTTATTCATTATTTACAGGAGGAGGACTTTCAAGACATGATTTCCAGTGCCCAAGCCATGGAGAATAAATACGGCCACTTGTTTGAGAAAGTGATCATCAATGACGATCTGGCCATGGCATTCACCGAGCTGAGAGACGAACTCACAAAGATAGAAACAGAGACTCGCTGGATCCCAAATACATGGGCTCATGTCTGAGAAAGCAATTCATGTTCACTGAACCACTTAGACTCATAATAACTTTTGACTATGTTTTGGAGATTTTCTGCATATAAAAAAGGCACACCATATTATTGTAATTATACGCTTATAAGCAGTGTGCGCTGGCCTGTCATGAATCAACTCCATTCATAACCACCAAACTCATGACAATGCACTGAAGTTGAAACAGTTTTGTTTATGTTGAGAAACAAGTAATTGTAAAGAATTTTTTATCTCCCCCTAATTCCCACATAATGATATACATTATGCTATATTACTGAATGATTTCTAGACACAAATTGCTTTGTGCACTGTTGTGGCTCATGTTTTGACATTAATAACTTACAGACGTGGATTTTCCATTAAAAAGATGTGTTCTTAATTTGGTTTA
This sequence comes from Rutilus rutilus, assembly GCF_951802725.1. NCBI lineage: Eukaryota > Metazoa > Chordata > Actinopteri > Cypriniformes > Leuciscidae > Rutilus > Rutilus rutilus. Next base: position 31,825,731 of record NC_140214.1, on the reverse strand, counting down.
AGTGAGGTGGAATAGGACTACAGTTTCTTTTCTTTTCGTAACTTGTGACTACAAGATTGAACTCTGGATTAGACCCCTGAAACACATCCAGCTAGCTCTTGTAACAAACAGTTCCAATCCAAATTTAGATTTGTTCCTGACATTGAACTCTGGGGTTTTCAGTGATTTAAATGCCTTGGCGTTGTTGAAGAACATTAACGTTTGCAGGTATACAAGGTGATCCATGAGTTAACCTCTCAAAAGAATCAATCCAAAGCACCACAACTGCTTTTTAAGGTTAAAAAGTAGCAATTCTTCTCAAACAATGCATTTGGAAAGGTGAGTTGAGTTGGAAGTTAAGAGGAAGACGTTTGCTCAAGGTGACCTTAGTTGTTCCAGTGGAAGCCAGAAGAGGAAGAGGATGTTGGCTTTTTTTTACCAGCACTCAGTATATTAAAGCAGAATTAAAGAGTAACGGGAGAGTTCCTGGGGTTTCCTTGGATGGCTGCCCGGTCAGCATGAGGGACAGAACTCCACACATATATGCCTTTACCTTCCAGTGAATGAATGAATGAATGAAAGGAAGAGCAGACTGAAGATGCAGTGTGGCATGCCAGAATCTTTTTAAAGAAGTGACAGATTATGATAGTAAATATCAGGACTTAGTTTTGTGTCTTTGTTCTTCAGCATTTGAGACATTCAGTGCTTTAAGCCTTCACTCCTACTTTCATATGTGAAACCGATTGTGGTTCAGTTCATATGGTACGTATTAACCACACATTAAACCAAATTCGCTCAAATAATTTGGTTCTTACTCCTGTAAATATCACGCAGTCACTTTGGTTGTGGAATGCAGTTGTCACTCTCTGCATGAATGTAATTTAGCACTCCAAACAGGACTCGTCAAATAAGGTCATGATAATGTGGTTTTAGACATTATTTTTTAAAGACAATTTTTTTTTAACAGTTACATTTTGATATAATAATTTGTGAAGCCTGTGATAAATTATGATGTTGACATGACATCTGATGTGAACTCTGACATCTAAACACACGTGCATGTATGAATATTATCATTTCAGGCAAATGTATTAAATGGTGTGGTTTAAAATATTCACCAACTCTTTGTTGCATATACCTCTTTCAATTGGTTGGTACAACTGTACAATTTCTTTAGACATTAATGTGACAGAATTCTAGCTGATTTGGATCATTTGATAGACACTGCAAGGTCATATTTCTGCATTATCACCAGAGTCAGAGTACGTTTACATGAAAACGGTATGCTTAAAACGGAGAAGTTTTGCCTTTGAGTTTTCCACGTACAGAGGACACCATTGTCAAAACAATCCCCATTCACACGGATCCGCAAAAACGACTAAAAACACTGTATTCTGCTGCCAGGCCAGTAGATGGCGATGACACACTATAGACTGAACACGTAATAAGCATGTGCATGACGTCATCGTTTTCAGAGATTTGTGTTTCTTTTGTTAGACAGAGACCGTTTTCAAAAACTTGCACTTTGAAACCCGTTTTCAAAAGTTTGCGTTTTCAGGCACCCAAAGCGCCGTTTTCGTGTAAATAAACGGCCAAAACACGGTTTTACGTTTTACGTTTTTAGTTGAAAACGGTGAACGTTTTCATGTAACGTTTCATGTACGTTTTCATGTAAACAGCCCCTCATTCACAGAGTTTAAGGGTCTGTTTATACGACACCATTTTCAAATAAAAACATTGAACTTTTTATACGGTTTGGCTGGCAATGGCGTTTTGGGTGCCTGAAAACGCTAACTTTTGAAAACGGGTTTCAAAGTGCAAGTTTTTGAAAATGGTCTCCGTGTAAACAACAAAACGGTTGTACCGTCTGCACGCAGAAAACTCAAAGGAAAAACGTATCGTTGTCGTGTAAACATAGCCTACCCTAAAACTAATACATATTCAAAAGAAAAAGCATTCCACCTATCACATGTATGCTCTGTTTCACTGTTTGTTAATTAGTTTCCTTAATCCCTGATTCGACGCACCTGTTCTGTTTCTCTTGTGATTACGTTCTCTGAGTTTTTAAGCCCTGACTTTCTGCAGTTCATTTGTCCAGTATTGTCCAGTTTGTGAATTAGAATAAATAGGCTATGTTTATATCGCATTCGTTGTGCGCCTTCTACAATAGTCACACCTGACATCACCTGCTGAGCTATATATATATTCAGGGACCTCTTTCTTAATAATGAAATCACATCTTTTAAATACTGTCGTTTTCCTCTCACAGTTTCCATGTATCTGCGGTGGATGAGAAATTAGTTTATTAGTCAGTCATGGCTCATGTCAATAAAAAAAAAAAAATCTCTAACTGATGTATAATGACATGAAAGAGGCAGTATAGAAACAGATAAATCTGGATGTCGAGATGGACACTGTATTTGTCTGGTTTTGTGTGAAGGAGCCGGATGGGTAGACAGCCCAGGCTTTGTGGCTTTATGAGAGGTCAGGTTCCTTCACGGGCTCACGTCATCGCTATTAAAAGGCTATCTGAACAGCGAGGCCCGATTGCGTTAAAAAGACCAGGATACTTCATGCGCGCACATGCACACAAAGACAATGCCAACAAAAACATGGCAAGTCCAATAGAGCTGCGGACAAGGGTTTAAAATAGCTGATTGAATTAAATATGCTACCATAATTCATGTTGAACAAGAGATTTGTGCTTTCCTGATTATCACAAAATACAGCCGAAAAAGCGGTGCAAGAACAATGTTAATGTAACTTCATAAAACAAAGCAAACTTTTTTTCCCCAATGTCAAAACGCTTCCCAAATTATAGCCAGGCTTTGGCCATCATCACATTCAGGCCTTCCTCTCTGCAACAAAACGACCATTTGTGGTCAGCAGTGAAATCAAGTTAACCATTCCATGTTTACAAAACCTAATCACGCAGGGATGAAGTTTTTTGATAGGGGGATGTTTTTTAAACACACTTTAACCCTTTAAATGTCATGTCTCGGGTCTTTTGCTGTGCTCGCTCATGACACGGTATTCTAAAGACACAGCGCCCAAGTTGAAAGAAGTTTAACTTTGAAAAAACGCATCTCCAGGCCTTGAAGTTTTTTTTCACCTTACTGCCAAACCTCAGAAGCCATACTAGAACCCTGTTTCATGTAAACCTTGAGATCTTACATTGTACAACACAAATCATTTACTCTATTTAAAATGTATAATTAGCTCATTAAGGCTTATATTATACTATTTCGTAGTTGTTTGAATCATTTAAAACATTTTTATTTTTTTTTATTTTTTATTTTTCACCCAAAAATGATTTACAACCTCAAGTCATTCCAAACCTGTTTAACTTCTCTGCACAGAACAAGATATTTTGAAGAACACTGGGATCCATTTTTCTATATACAGTGGGTACGGAAAGTATTCAGACCCCCTTAAATTTTTCACTCTATGTTATATTGCAGCCATTTGCTATAATAATAATAAAAAAAAGACTAAATAAAACATTTTGCTGGTACAAAAGCATCCTGTTCCTGGAGCCTGGGGGGGGGGGGGGGGGGTTTGACTGTTGAACCAAACAATTCTGCTTTCTATGGTATTAGTTTATTGATTTATAGGAAAACTAGATTTAAATTAAGCATTCTCTCTCTCTTAAAAATAAAATAAAATAAAAATGATATATAATCAATATCTATCTATCTATCTATCTATCTATCTATCTATCTATCTATCTATATGTATATATATATATACATATATATATATATATATATATACATATAAATATATATATATATATATATATATATATATATATATATATATATATATATATATATGTATATATAAACATTTATTAAAAAAGAAAAACTGAAATATCACATGGCCCTAAGTATTCAGACCCTTTGCTGTGACACTCATATATTTAACTCAGGTGCTGTCCATTTCTTCTGATCATCCTTGAGATGGTTCTACACCTTCATTTGAGTCCAGCTGTGTTTGATTATACTGATTGGACTTGATTAGGAAAGCCACACACCTGTCTATATAAGACCTTACAGCTCACAGTGCATGTCAGAGCAAATGAGAATCATGAGGTCAAAGGAACTGCCTGAAGAGCTCAGAGACAGAATTGTGGCAAGGCACAGATCTGGCCATGGTTACAAAAAAAATTCTGCTGCACTTAAGGTTCCTAAGAGCACAGTGGCCTCCATAATCATTAAATGGAAGACGTTTGGGACGACCAGAACCCTTCCTAGAGCTGGCCGTCCGGCCAAACTGAGCTATCGGGGGAGAAGAGCCTTGGTGAGAGAGGTAAAGAAGAACCCAAAGATCACTGTGGCTGAGCTCCAGAGATGCAGTCGGGAGATAGTAAGTCAACCATCACTGCAGCCATCCACCAGTCGGGGCTTTATGGCAGAGTGGCCCGACGGAAGCCTCTCCTCAGTGCAAGACACATGAAAGCACACCTGAAGGACTCCAAGATGGTGATAAATAAGATTCTCTGGTCTGATGAGACCAAGATAGAACTTTTTGGCCTTAATTCTAAGCGGTATGTGTGGAGAAAACCAGGCACTGCTCATCACCTGTCCAATACAGTCTCAACAGTGAAGCATGGTGGTGGCAGCATCATGCTGTGGGGGTGTTTTTCAGCTGCAGGGACAGGACGACTGGTTGCAATCGAGGGAAAGATGAATGCGCCAAGTACAGGGATATCCTGGACGAAAACCTTCTCCAGAGTGCTCTGGACCTCAGACTGGGCCGAAGGTTCATCTTCCAACAAGACAATGACCCTAAGCACACAGCTAAAATAAGGAAGGAGTGGCTTCACAACAACTCCGTGACTGTTCTTGAATGGCCCAGCCAGAGCCCTGACTTAAACCCAATTGAGCATCTGGAGAGACCTGAAAATGGCTGTCCACCAACATTTACCATCCAACCTGACAGAACTGGAGAGGATCTGCAAGGAGGAATGGCAGAGGATACCCAAATCCAGGTGTGAAAAACTTGTTGCATCTTTCCCAAAAAGACTCATGGCTGTATTAGATCAAAAGGGTGCTTCTACTAAATACTGAGCAAAGGGTCTGAATACTTAGGACCATGTGATATTTCAGTTTTTCTTTTTTAATAAATGTGCAAAAATGTCAACAATTCTGTGTTTTTCTGTCAATATGGGGTGCTGTGTACAATAATGAGGAAAAAAAATGAACTTAAATGATTTTAGCAAATGGCTGCAATATAACAACGAGTGAAAAAATTTAAGGGGGTCTGAATACTTTCCGTACCACTGTATATATATATATATATATATATATATATATATATATATATATATATATATATATATATATATATATATATATATATATACATACAGTCTTAGACCTAGCTTGAAAAATTAAAATTGGTGTATGTTTATATATATATATTTATATGTATAGATAGATAGATAGATAGATAGATAGATAGATAGATAGATAGATAGATAGATAGATAGATAGATATTGATATTGATACTTGTTATATATCATTTTTATTTTATTTTTAAGAGAGAGAATGCTTAATTTAAATCTAAATAGCATTCACTGAAATTTAAACTGCTTTTGGGATTAAAAAGAAAATACATTTAAACTAAATATTTTCAGTTCAGCAAGTTCTCTTGTTCTGTGACAAAATTCACACAATTTGAATGTTTTCCTATAAATCAATAAACTAATGCCATAGAAAGCGGAATTGTTTGGTTCAACAGTCCACAGATCAAATTCCCAACAAAAAAAAAGGCTCCAGGAACAGGATGCTTTTGTACCAGCAAAATGTTTTATTTAGTCTTTCATAAAGTTGTCCCACTGTACCGCAACTGTGTTGGCTCAATGCAAAAATGGCTTTGCGATTTTGCATGCTAGAGCTAGCAGTCCTTTAGCTGGCCGTTCTTTCTTTCCAAGTGTGGAATAGTCAAAAACCACCACTCCTCCCCGACCTTAGAAATGTTTCAGTATTTGTTTATCGAAGCTGATAAGAGCATCTGCACACATCACTCTAGTGCACTATACACAGGTGTACGTCTAAGTTTTCAGTAAGTTGCTCGCCCTTTTTTCCAGTGGCATGATTATGTTGGCTAAGAAAGTGAAGAATTCCCCACAAACTTGTACTGTATAACCAAGCACGCATAGACTTCTTTCTCTTGCCGCCAAATGGCGAACTAAAGCGTGTAATCATTCTGACAGCTGGACAGTTTCAATTAAGCGTTATTTATGGAGACTTGAGGAATACAAGACACACACTGGAGAAGTAGAGGGATTCTAAACATATCGAGAGCCAATCACAACAGATTCAAGCCGAACGCACCATTCTTACAGCTGACTGGAGCACATGAGATTGATTAGTTAATGAACCACTATACACTGGGTGAATCTGACCTCACCATCAGATGGTAAGCAATTCTGCGATCAATATGGATCAAGATGGATAAAACAGACCACCTCTTAGAACGAAATATGCTTGGGATGGAAATATGCCATCAATGCTTCAATTTTTACGAGAACTTCACTTAAACTTGAATCACCAAACAGCGCTTGGGTCACGATCATAACCGTCAAACCACCATCCTGTGTGATTCATTGTGTCCATTCATTTAAAAACACAAACGCTCCTTTTGGTATTTTGCCCCCTGCTAGTAAATGAAAGAGCATGTGGTTGTATTGTTGGGCTCCTCCTTCGCGAGCACACGACCCTGAAACCAGCAAGTTCCCGCTGGGAAGGTTGTCTGTCTAACTGACAGCTCTCATACATTCAATGCAAAATCTTCGAGAGACGAACGTGCAGCTGCCAGTAACATCTACTGTTACCTTCAACAGAACTCGAGACTGATTAAAAACATTGAAATGCACCTTGGATCTTCACTTTATGTAATTACTTGCTTTTCCAGACCGTTGAGAAGACAGTGGATGCTGGATCTGCTTCAAAACTTGAAATCTTGTCTATGATCATAGTTGTCAATCATAGCTGTCTATGATCTGGGTATAGCACTTGCACTGTCACAAAGGTCAGAAAGGATATGTAGGTATAATCACAATGAGCAACTTCACGTCAGGATTGGGTGAAAGGATCAGACGAGGACTCAGAGATGCAGAGAAAATGGGCTTTATTTGACAAAAAAAAAAACTACCACGTGAGGGAAAACAAGACTGGGATCATGACAAGGCAGGACTGGACACTCTAAAAGGATGAGGCTGGTTAAGACATAAACAGTACATTAGATGAAAAACTGGCACAGGACTGAACACACAAGGAGAATAAATAGGGCAGCAAACAAGGCAACTGAGCCAATAAATCAAATAACAAGATGGGCAGGGTTAAGACAATAGACAGGAGAGCACATGGCATGTACTCACACCAAACATGACACGAACACAGCCAATGAGAGCTCTCACCGACTGCATGTCCACACAAAACATGACAACACGAAAGCATAGAGCCAAAAAAACGAAAAAAAAAAAAACCACAAGCTACATACAACACAACACAACTAGAAAGCAGGCGGCTGATGAAAACACATGAATGTCCGAATCCAGACACAGAACCAAAACCAAACTAGACATGAGTGCTGGGATCCGAACACCACGCTCACATACTCACCTGGACAGAAGAACGTACGACCCGAGAGAACTCTGAACTTCATGACAATAGCAGTGTCAGAGCTCTGTCACCAAATCAAGAATAAACAGACTGAAGTTACAGAACCCTGACCCTTCATACCTAGAAGAAGCTCAATGTTGTCTGCCTTTTTTTCTCATCTTTTCTAATTTGATGTGTTTTCAGCTCAAGTGTGGGTTTACACTTTTACATCAGATACAGTCAGTCTCTTACTGTATCATGAATACTTAGCATTCAGACTTTGTACACAATGGACATAATGTTTATAACATACTGTGCAGCTGGGAAGTGCACATATTCGGACAGAGGGCTAAACTTACCTCTTGACCCTCCTTTTATTTCATGATAGAATACTGGAACTCCTTTTACTCCAGTATATGAAAAGCGGAGCTATTTTTTCCATAAGATGTGATTTACAGCGATGCCTGATCACTTCTTGTTAGTGTAAAACCTTTGGGTAGCATGTGATCAGAGCCGAGGGCCAGTGGGTTTAATGGACTATGAACAGTGAGCACATAAAGAGCCAAAGAAAACCCCTGTTTATCTTTAACCACATCATTCACTTGGCCATTTAAGTTGGATCTGGGATTACAAAAATGCAATTTCCTCACATATCTCTCCTGTGTTGTGTACTGAAAGCATGTATAATGAATGTCCATTGGAATGCTGAATAATGGCAGTTGGATATATGTCAGATTTGTGTGTGTGTGTGTGTGTGTGTGTGTGTGTGTGTCTGTGTGTTAAAAGAATGAATAGAAGTAGATTGGCTTAATATTTATTAAAAAATGCTTCAGTGATAATAAATATATTTGAAAAACTGTTGTCCACTGATTCAAAGTCAGCTGGAGCAACCAACATGTGAACGACATAATCATAAAACAGTAAATTATAACAAGGAACCCTGCAGGCCCTCATAACTGTGTGACAAGGTCAATAATTCTCTAAAAACACTAAATAATTTGACTTTTTTATTACAATGAATGGTTATTTTTGGTTGCAAATGTCATATGGTGTGACTCCCCAGACAGCAACACAGTTGTTGGATTCTAACTCAAGGTTTCCAGAGTAACCGGGTTACGGGGGTTCCGTGTGCGCATGCGTTGTTAGAGTGAGTGACACAAAAAAGTAAAGAGGTTACCTTTTCAAGATCTGGTGTGAAATTGAACTTCTTGTTGAAAAACTAAAACACTCCAACACAACAATAGTGTCGGCCCAGATCCGGCATGTGTGGAATCCACATGTACCAGATGTGGCCCGGATCTGGGCCAACACTATGTTGCTGTCTGGATCACCCTAAACTGATATAGGTATTTGTAAATATTAAGGTAAAAGGATAGTATGTTATTACTTTTTCCTTGATGTACATCCACAGTACATTTCAGTAATTAAATTTTAACTCTTTTTGTTTTTTTTAAATCCTAGTTCTTCGAAAAGATATGAAAGCAATATGACTTGCCACATGTTTTGTAAACTACATTTTTCAAAGAGTTTTCCTTTTCTTTTTGTTTTTAAACCAAACAAACTAGAACTGGAAAAATCTGCTGTGCTTTAAATTTTGGTGGTTTCATTGTCCACTGGATGTATTCTCCATTAATTTCCATACGTGAATTGCTGTGGCAAACTCATCCATTAACAATGATGAGTCACTTCTCCATATTTGACATGGCAGAAACATGAATGTAATAAATGTTTTTGTAAAATATCCACAAAGAGCTCTATTTACTGCAATCGTAACCAGCCTCTACTTAAGGCCATATTCATTTGGATTTAGTTTGGCATAAAGAAGCACCTATTTTCCAATAAAAACACTCCTTTATGTGGCTGTCGCAATACAGTGGCCAAGCGAGACAAGACTCCAGAAAGCAGGACGCTTCCTCTCTGGAGTGTTAGAACATGCCTGTAATAGTTCCCGGAGATACAAATAGACATTGTAAGCAGGTATGCGAGTAGAGGTGTTGCTACTTTGTGGCCTTGGCAGAATCGAACATTTTTAGCCAAAAACATCAGTTGAGAAAAGAACATGAGACCACATCCGTCTCAAACAGCTACGTTATGTTGTGTCAGGTGATTACTTTTTACAGCACACAGTATTCCACACAAAATCAGCAGGTCCTCTGAGGAGGCGTGATTCGGACCATGACTTCAGCGCCGTTGATTGTAGGAACTCCCATCATGGTGATTTACGGATGTTTATTTTCCTACACAATGAGAGGCTGTGAGAGAGGCAGCAGCCATCTGGAGTGGTCCTCGGATGGGTATTAATTCAATCTGCCCTGTTAACGAAATGTATGGCTTTAACTCATGCATCAGAAGCCAGAGAAGAGGCTCAGCCATGCATGTTCCAGTGTTCTGGCTGAGAGGCAAAGTCATCTGTCCAATGAAGACTTACGTGGAGGCGAATGTTTATGCATCTCTCTTTTTTACACCTTGTACGTCTTCTTTACGAATGCCTTCAGAAATTCACTGTGTCTCAAAGGCACAGAATATGGAAGATTTCACACTATCCGTCTCAAACTATGTATAGGCGCAGAATGAACAGCTCTGGTTAAGAATGGGTTATATCAAGGAGTATCAGCCTGAGCAAAAAGTCAACATACGTTTAAAGAGTCAGAACTAAGAGTCTGTTATATAATTGGACAGTTGATCAAACTTGACCATTATATACCTAAAGCCGGAAGAGTGGCATTTTGGAAGAATATGTTGGATTGCTAGTCCTTTCAACTAGAAAAATAACTTACAAAATTCCTACGCATGCAGCCAAATTTTATGTTATTCCACAGTGATGGGAGATTCGTTTTCCATTGCAAAATATCCTAATTTGTGTGTCTGGTCTTTCTTTTTGGATGGCCTTTTTGGAGGATTATGCCTTGGGTTGTTTGTCTTGGTTCGGTTTAGAATATCGGGAGTGTTCTTAAGTCTTTCTAAACCTGAAAAATGAAGATGATATTTAACCCATTTAAACACATGGGCCATTAAAGTGGCTGAAGACTTTTTACAGTTTGTAGAGGTTGTTTTTCTTTTTTTCGTGGCTATAGATGTTTTAAAGACACGTGGCATACAAATAGACCAACTTCAGGAAGAGCTTTCCATTGGAGTTGTTGGAAATATTTTTGGGAAAAATATGGGAATTAAAGGGTTACATATTCTATAGCTCTCTTAACTCTTTCCCCACCAACATTTTTGATCATTTTCACAAAATTTGCATGACCCCCCAGAATATTTTGTTGTATCTGAACATGCAATAAACCAAAAGAAAGAAAAGATCCTCTGCTTTTAAACAGAAAAAAAATGCCATTTTATTATAGCTTTATCCATTCTTTTTTTTTTATCAACACTTGAATGTGAGTAGTTTTCTTTTTTTTTTTAAAAGCAACATTTTGAGCAAAAAGCTGAGAAAATCACGTTTTTGTCAAAGACTACATCCAGATCGGATTCAGAATAATGATCAAAACATAGATGGGGTAGATCGCGTCAATACCCCCAAAGCTTCACAAGCCGTGTTTCCATTAAAGATTTGCGCAAAACTTTTGCTATATTTTCTAAATGTCGATAAAAAACTATTGTTAAATGATTGCTTTTCCATTAACCGATGTTATGTGACTAAAACTTAATTTTTTCCTCTCGCGATAAGTCATTCCAAAAACCATGGCAATGGATGTTGGTAGGTTTACGTATCCCAGAATTTTCCTTTTCCAAATTGCCTGATAAACCACCTCATGCAAGCATAAAAACTTTTTTGCGATAAATGGGAATTTTTGCTAAATTGACGTGTTTCCATTGGGCATATTTTTTATTTGCAATTTCAATTTGCACAATTTGAAGGGTAATGGAAATGCGGGCTACTGTCCTATAGCTCGTCCTGGATCGACATTTCATTCAGTAACATTAGGCAGTTTTGATTTATATGCTGAAAACACAGAAAGCTGGAAATTTCCGTCAATGGCGGGGAAAGAGTTAAAGGGATAGTTCACCCAAAAATTAAAATTAGCCCATGATTTACTCACCCTCAAGTCATCCTAGGTGTATACGACATTCTTGTTTCAGACGAATACAATTGGAGTTCTATTAAAATATATGCTTCCAATTATAAAGCTTCCAAGCTTTATAATGGCAGTGAATTGCTGTTTCTGTTTTGAAGTCCATAAAAGTGCATCTATCCATCATAAAAGTGCTCCACAGGGCTCTGTGGCGTTAATAAAGGCCTTCTGAAGCAAAGCGATGCATTTGTGTAAGAAAAATAATCATATTTAACACGTTACAAAGTAAAATTCTAGCTTCCGGCCAAACGAACATGCGCAGTCTACTTACGCCTAAAGCGCAACTTACGTAACTAGTGACGTCGGAAGTAGCATAGTGCGTCATGGCATAGCGTAAATATCAGCAGTACGTCGCATTACTCACATAAGTTGCGCTTAGACTTAATTGGAATCCGTAAATTTCGTTTGGCCGGAAACTAGTTAATTTACTTTATAAAGTTTTAAATATATTTTCATACTCAAACGCATCGCTTCGCTTCAGAAGGCCTTTATTAACCTTTATTAACAAACTGTGACATAACGCCCCCTCCGAGTAGGCGCGACCTCGCGCCGTAAGAAGAACATAAACAGATGGAGGAGGTTTTGGAGGTGGGCGAGAAGCAGGAGAAGGGCAGGTGATGGCAGGACGACGATCCCCTGGCGATGACGTTGGAGATGGTCCGCAAGCACAGACCCAGAGCTCCCCAGTGCCAACAGACCACGGCGGAGTCGAGAGAGGGAGAAGTCCAGATGGTGACGAGGCTGACGGCAACTGGGGGATGACCGACGGAGACAGAGCTGGTGGATCCGCAGGCGCAGACCGAGGGTTGAGGGGGTTGAGGGAGCTGAGCAACATCGCTGGTGCAGGAGACCCAGACGATGTCGTGGCGGATAGCGTCGTAGGTGGAGCCAGAGTACCCAAGGGCTGGGGTGGCGACGGTGTGAGCAAGGACAGAGGCGATGCCGACGGGAAGGAGGAACCTGCTGCAGCTGAAGGGGTGGAGGGACGGAGCGCAGCGGATGGCCTGAAAGTCCATGGCGGAAGTGGTGAGACGACTGACCAAGGGGGAGCCGGTGGGACGAGGGAATCCGGAGGAGCCACTAGACCAGTGGCAGCTGGTGTTAAAAAAATTTGGGGGGGCACAACAAACTGAATTTTTAATTCAGGACTGAATGTAGGCTTATTGTTAAATAACAATTTAACAGTGATAATAATGTAGCTATCATTAGCCTAAAGTTTAGCTAAAACTTCAGCTGGTAGGGTTGGGAAATAGCCAATTACCAAATAAATCTGAATTTTTGGGCTAAATGGCGATGTATGGTATAATCTGAGTATTTAATTATTTTTCTATTTGAAAAAAAAAAACCTGTATTTAATTTTTTTTTTAATATCCTGATCGATATTGTCCTACAAACAATGTTCATATTGAAGGTTATAAAAACAAACATAGTGTAACCTTGCTGTCTATCTGCAGTCTATCCAAAAAAGGGGTCACATTACATTCTAACATTGCAACATTACAATCTAAAAACAAAATAATGCTTTTTAAAGAAGTAGTTAAATTTAAAAAAAAAAAAAAAAAAAGAAAAAAAGAAGCTAATATCATAAAAATACACATGTAGGTTTGAAATTCTCTAGCACATTTATGTTCACCAACAACAACAAATATTCAACAACAAATGTTTTAGCTAAATATATTTATAATTTAGTGCTAATGTATATTTTAGTCAGAATAATTGCGCTCCTATTCTATTGCGCTCCGTCTGTTCGGCGCGCATGCACGCGGCGGCGCTCGTTCACGGAAGTATAGCTTGCAGAAAGCTCGCCCACTCATGACAGCAAACTGGACTTTCTAACATTTACAGATGGAGAATATGTCCGTGAAATGTAAGTTATGCACTGAGGAAATTATTGGATGTCACTTCAGCTTATGGCTAAATACTATTAGAGGTATATTTGTTTCCACCAATCGCTGCACAAGTTAAGGTTACGTATGATGACGAAAGCACGTTAGTGCGAGCCCTCCCGGAACCCATAGAGAATGCATTGCAGTGCCTGCAGTTCGAAAAAAAAAATCTTTGAATGTAAGTCTATGGGAAGACTCTGGGCGATTCTCAGCCAGAGTGAAATCGCCCAAAAAGAGGCGGTACTCCACAGAACGTGACTCGGCGCTGATTGGACTATATCCAGAGGCAGAACAACAGTGAGTGACTGCTAGCGTAACTCTGTGGTTGAATGAGATAGTGATTGAAAAAGTCCCTTTCACACTTTGGTGGTGCGTCGCCCGATCGCCCTAATGAAGAAACCGCCGCTGCACTAGACTGAGGGTCTCTGGTGGAGCCAAAGGTGGGAGCAGCCAAGACGGAGCCGACAGATCGACAGGCCGAGATGGAGTGAAGAGATCCGAGGCCGGAGGCAGAGCCGAAGGATCCTCCTGGATAGGCACTGCTGGTGGTTGCTCAACCTGTGGCTCGACGTCAACGCAGGGACTCCCCAGAGACGGCACAGGGCTGCAAGCATCCAGCAGCGATGGGACTGGAGAACTGGCTGAGCTCTGTAGTGGTGGGGATGAAATGAGACTTGAGATGACAAAGGTAATCATGACACAATTCACACAGGATAGAGCAAAAAAAGTTCCCAGTTCTCAACATTCTCTTTGCGTAATATAGATGATTCAGATAGCGGGTGGGATAGAATGGGAGTTGACAACTCCCCATCAAAGTCTATCAGCCAGTCCTCCATCTCAGTTCCCTCGGCCACTGGTGTCTTGGGCTAACAGCCCTGGTCAGATCCACGCTGGGACACTGCTTCCGGGGCGATGGTAAGCTCTGTCCTCTTATCCTCGGGCTCTGGCTTGCTCGTCGTGGCGGGTGGTGGTGAAACGGGCTCTGGGTCTGGCAGTGCTCTGGATCGGAGCGCAACGCTCTCCAGACAACTCACGACAGCTTCCCTCCAACTCAGTCCGGTGGTGTCTGGAAGGTTGATGGTGTTGTGGAAGTTCGCCCCGATCCAGAACAGGTTCTTTAAGGTTTCGTCGTCCAGGGAGCTGGTGACGGCCAAAACAAACAAAGTCTTTGAAAAAAGAGAAGAAATTATGGCTCTCCTGAGCCAGGACGATAAACTTTGCCTGTTTGTCCATATTGGGCGGTCCGATCATCTGTCACGGGTGGTTGCAGGAAGACAGAACAAGATGACGGTATCTTTTCAACACGAAGGTTTAATGATGATCAAAATACAGGACAGCAGAACAGGCAGCAACACACACTATTTACAACGGTGATCGGACAGAGAATGGATGTGAGGGACCATCTTATATAGCAAACACAAATGAGAATGACTAATGAAACATAGCTGAACCAAATGAACTCATAATGACGGTGACCATGGTAACAAAGGAGTGGAGGGAAAACTGAACAAAGGAAACCATGTGACTAATGAAAAGAAACTGTGACAGGAAGTATTATTTTTTAATAGAACTCCGATTGTATTCGTCTGAAAGAAGAAAGTTATATAGGATGACTTGAGAGTGAGTAAATCATGGGCTAATTTTCATTTTTGGGTGAACTATCCCTTTAAAAGAGAACTCCGGTCAATTTTAACATTGAGCTCATTTTTTTGTACATTTGGAGTGCTGTCAGTACAGAGAACAACGACAAAAATCGGGGTCGCCTACACCGTGTTATCCTCGTTTTAAAATTTGCACCCTGTTGACCTCAATGGGGCAAGTTTTAAACCTGCTTTTAGCCTCTTAACATCCTTGATGTGTCATTACAAGTGCACAGGTCATGTGAGTGATTCTTTCGGAGTGAACGCGAGTGAATCTGACTGCAGTAGATGTGAAAGATATGAATAAAAATTATGTTTATTCAGCCAGCGCACATACCTGTATTTTCTTCCTGTTTTCGGTTGAAGTCCACAGTAGTCAACTGTCGAGTTCACGCACATAGGTTTAGTACCTATGATCACGCGCGTGAACTCGACAATCGACTACTGTGGACTTCAACCGAAAACAGGAAGAAAATACAGGTATGTGCGCTGGCTGAATAAACATAATTTTTATTCATATCTTTCACATCTACTGCAGTCAGATTCACTCGCGTTCACTCCGAAAGAATCACTCACATGACCTGTGCACTTGTAATGACACATCAAGGATGTTAAGAGGCTAAAAGCAGGTTTAAAACTTGCCCCATTGAAGTCAACAGGGTGCAAATTTTAAAAAGAGGATAACACGGTGTAGGCAACACCGATTTTTGTCGTTGTTCTCTGTGCTGACAGCACTCCAAATGTACAAAAAAATTAGCTCAATGTTAAAATTGACCAGAGTTCTCCTTTAATATAACTGAACAAGCTCTAATATCTCACTATTATGTCAATAATAAAAAAACAAATAAAAAAACTGTTCATTCACTCTTCAGTTGCCGTCTTTAGGATGATGTTTACCACATGGCTCTCTACCATGCTATAAGGTGCCAGCTGCCTCACACATGGGCCAAAAGCATTTCACCACAATAAGTCACTAGCTCTGGAGAATTATGCCGTCATCATCTTCATCATCTTCACGGCGAACTCATTATCATCCCAACACCTCATTATGCTTCATTTGGGCTCAACCATATACTCTAAACAGGGAGTCATAAATAACGATGATTACAATAATGAGAGCAGTAATTTCAGGTGCAGTTTCCTCCATGTCATTAGCAAAAGCTCCATGTTCAACACTGACCCATGATGAGTCTAATGAGAAACGTGAAATAACAAAAGTTTTCGGAGGCTCACCTCCCCCCCGGTTCATATAGTCAATTGGCTGTGAAAGGCATAAAATTGCCCGTTGCTTGTCTACGGAAACCAGCATGATGCTAATATAGAAGAGGTTAATGTGCTACAAGGGGATTTCGTCTTGAAGCTGAGACCTGGAGTTACGAGCGAGCTGAAAAAAATACGTTAAATTGTCAGCGTCCAAGAAAACACTGGAAACACGACTGGAAAGGGGTTAGCGAGTCGGCGGCTGTCAGAGTAGATTGCAGACCCCGGTAACAGAGACGTATGAAGCTTTGTTTGAAATAGCAATGCGGTAAGTTTTAAAAGCCCAGGAACAGAGGGAAGTCTTGACACATCCTCGTGGCTCTCGAAAAGAACACATTCGTACTGAATTATCAATGACTGCTTAACTAGCACTCATGACCCGACTCATTAGGGATGTGAAACAAGATGTAGCCCATGAGGTGAAGGAACCATGTGGCGCATGGTACTGTATACACACACCACTCTGTGGAAAATCATGTGGCAGGCACACAGTATTTGGACCAGAGGAATGGGTTCGGATGAACATATGGGAGCTATTTGTTGGGTTAATGATGCATTAGTATGAAAATGTGATTGATGGCAAAGTCATAATTATATGATATAGTAACTACAGTGCTCAAACACCCAGGGACTTCTGGGAGTGTACGTGGCACAGGCTGACACATTCACAAAGCAATTCATCAAGGGAAAGGCACGCTGGGCATTGCCTCTTCAGCCAGGGTTATTTGTAATAAAGCAAGCTTAAGAACTGGATGTGTAATCGCTTCATAGAAGCAAACTGAACAGTAGTACTGATTTGCAAAACTTGATGTGCTATGTTTGTATTGCAATAAAAGCAATGAAAATCTGTATTCTCATCTCCTCTCTCTTGTTTCAGAAATCAGTAAATGACAATTGGAGAATTGCAACAGCCACTGCAACAGTTATCTAAAAGTAAAATAAAATAAACTGCTGTAATACTGGAAATAAAGTGGATATTGGGTCAATGACAAACAGGTGCTCAACATAAAAATCTGGGTAACACTTTATTTTACAGTGTCCTTTTTACATGTTACATGTAGTGCCTGTATGCATAATTACATGCACCTAACCATAAGATACATGTAGTTTAATTAATATTACTAAGTACTCAAATGTATAATTACACTGTATGGACACCTAACTAAAATCTGCAAATACAAAAAAAAAAAAAGTAAACAAACATTTACATTTAACAACTGTAAAAATGGCATGTGGAGTATTCATCAACTGCATGACGTAACCTATAACATTATCATTGACGTTAAACAGAATTTTAAATGTATTCATAAATATCATTACATTGTTTGAGGAGTTGCACTAAATTAAATATAGTTACTTTATTTTTGGTAACACTTTATTTTACAGTGTCCTTGTTACATGTTACATGTACTTACCATAGTAAGAACAGTAAATTATTCAGAATTACATGCAACTAACCCTAAACCAAACCCTAATCCTACCCTAACCCTATAGTAAATACGTGTAGTTAAATACTGATACAAATATCAAAATGAGTTTAAATTTAGACATTAAAATGACAAACAACATAGAATAAATTGAGTCAAGTTATTGTATGCATGAATTTAATTTCTTATGGATTTTTGAATAAATTAAAAGATTCGGACAACAAAAGGAGCATCACATTATTGACCTCTACCATTTAAATTACAGCTGTGGCTCTTCAGGTTTTTGGAAACATCCTGATGTTGTCTTTTTGTAATATTACAATTATTTTTTTCAGTCTTGTGACAAAACTGTTCTTAAATGTAACAGCTGCACACACAGCAGTATGTTTAAAAAAGAAAGAGAGCAAGAGAGAGAGACTTGTTTTGCAGCTCTTGTGTGTCGACATTTGGTTGTAAGTTAAAGTCTTTTTTTTCTAAGCACAGTGTCCAAAACCCTAGTGGTCATGTAAGGTGCTAAAATAGGGTGAGCCCTTAAAGAGAGCCACCTGCAGAAGAGCAGACAGAATTATATCTGTCCCAGTTATTGTCCTTGCCCTCAATACATTTAGGTGCTCTCAAATGGGTTAAAAGAACAATTTTCGACATCGCTTCTGTGCAAGAGGATGCACCCCGTGGAGCTTCGGATACAAATGATGGAAATGCACTATGTGAGTTCCCCTAAATTCATCCCCTCAAAGCCTTCTGAATCTTGAAGATCCACAGTTATGCACTGTTTAGCATCAATTTGCTGCATGCAATGAAGACTGTTGGCTTTTAAAACCACCAATAGATTTATAGAAATAATCTAAACTCTCCTCTTACATATAAAGAAATTTGATTCTGAAGTTTTCATTGACTTGTAGAATATATTAAACTACCAGGTACATCTCTTTATTGGACCAATCCCCAGATAGCTAATGTGCAGAACAGCAAGTATGAGAAGACGCTAACATTGGTATGTCATCATACTCAATTTACTGTACTCTGTGGATATAATTCAACCTGGGTAGATTTATTAGCAAAGAAAAACACATGACGCAAATAGCCTCTACTGGGATTTAACATTTTGTTAGACACGGAGATATGTTGATTAGAGAATGTTTAAGGAATTATGAGCGGATGATGTTAAGGTGGCTGGACGCATATGGAAATGAAATTACACCAGAAAGCCTGCGGAAAGCAATGCATTTTTTTTTAAAGTCTGGATTATATAAAATGGTATTACAGCTTTTATTGCAGCACACTATTAAAGGGATAGTTCACCCAAAAATCTGTCATTATTTACCCACCCTCAAGTTGTTCCAAACCAAACAGTTGCTGGTCCCCATTGACTTCCATAGCATAAAAATAAAAATTCTATGGAAGTCAATGGGGACCAGAAATCAGTTTGATTGCCTGTATTCTTCAAAATATCTTCTTTTGTGTTCAACTGACCAAAGAAACTCATACAGGTTTAGAACAACTTGAGGGAGTAATGATGACAGAATGTTTGCTTTTGGGCGAACTATCCATTTAATACATATTTTACACAACTTGTCAACAAAATGTTTACCTCAAGGGATTAATCTGACTTAGTTATGTTTCTCTTTGTCTTAAAGTCCCCCTGTAGTCAATCATTTTGACCCTTAAAACTCATCTTTAATCACTAAAATGACATATTTAAACGTTTTTTTTCCTTGATAACAAACTCTTTATGCTTCAAAATAGCTTTAATGTAACTCTACACCCTTGCTTCATTTAGTATATGCGGTTCCAGTAATATTCAAATTAGCCCCGCCTCCACTCACTCACACCAGCTCAGAGATCCACTCGTTGGCGATCACACGTTGACCTGATTGGTTACAAGGTAGTTTGTAACGTCAGAAACACCAGCGATTTGTTAGTTGCGGGTTGTTAGTCGCGCCTAATCAAATTAATAATGATAATGATGACTCTGAGACGCTGAAAACCCCGGATCACAGGCTGCTCGTGTGTGTGCACTGAACATAGTGCAGTGCTTCACTGAAACATGCAGTGCCTCAAACTATAAAGTTATTTAACTGCATGGCAGCCTTTGATTTGATAATCGCACTCAACTATATCACGATTATCACAAAGTTCCATTTATTTGTTTTAGTTGTTTACATTCAATATAATAATTTATTAGCTTTTCATCAACTCGCAGTTGTGAAACCATGCCTCAGCAGAACTACATTGCAAATGCTGAACGTGTTTAAAATCACAAAGTACATCTGTAAAACAAACTGATCTTCTATTTCTTTCTGAATAGGCTTTAATTCAGGGGTTAAATTTACCATTAGATCACTGCTAACATCTACGAATAGGCCGTGCGGTGATGTCAGGTGAAAAGAAGTGTCATTTTATAGACGTGTTGAAAGATTACAAACAATAAATGTTTTCCTTTGAAATAACATGCACAATTAATGCACAAAAATAGTGTCAGTTATGATTGTTGACTGTAAACCCAGTGCTTCATACACCATAGTGACCAACAACTTTACCCACGTTACTAATATGATTTTACAGTACGTTCCACATTTTGCCTCCTGTTAAATTTTTCCAGACTGCACCTTGGCATTCAGGCTGCTTTTTGTCTGACTAACTGTACTCACTATGTGATTGTGGTATAAATTAACATTTCATTTGGCTCAAATCGTGGGGGCAATTCTTCAAAGGATTTATATTAGTGTAATGGCAAAGGTCTAATATTGTAGGGGTATGAATTACTTGAACTACACAATTTCGTGTGCGGTAAATGTACCCATGATGAGACTTCCTGTATGGCAAAAAGTAAGTACTATAACTATATGGTAAAAGGGGTGAAGAATCACTTAATACGTCAAAGTACAGTATTTCTTTAACATGACTGGTACCACAACTTCATGTGCCAGTATCAATTTAATTCTGATTTTTACGTCGAAGCCAGTGACAAGGTAATCCGTACGTCTGGCTAGCACCAGAAGGAAATGCGATCTGTCTTGGCCTAGTGCTTATTTAGATAAGACATGTGGAGTTGGTTATAGAGTCTGAGACGGCACTAATGCTCTTCTCTGCAGACCGTCAGTGATAGCACGCGGAAACCGTGACCTTTCAGATCCACGGCTCCCGCCTTAGAACAACAGCTGCCCAATCAAAAGAAATAGATGTGATTGCTAAAGCTAGGTCTAGCCAATTAAATCTAGCGCAGCTAAAGAGTCGATCCCACGGGAACAGAATGTCCTATCAGCCAATTGCTTCGGTTATACCGATGAGGAAAAACGAGTGCATTATATAGCTCATCAAAATTAGCCGCGATTAATACAAAAAACGGTAACACTTTAGAATACTTGTTCCTTTATTAATGAATAACTACACAGGAACAAATGAGTAATGCACTATTAACATTGTAGTAACTACTATTAACTAACAGCGCTCAGTTGAATGTGGTAATTCACTATTAGCTAATCAGTAACTACTATTTTCACAATTAACATGAATAATGCATAATTTTTAATACAGTAACCCACTAGTAATGACTCAAGTGTTACTACATCCTTCTAAAGGAGCTACTAATTATTTGGATCAGTATTATAAAGTGAAAAACATGATAACTACCTAATATTGACTGAAGTCATTGTAAGCTTTTGTGATTTCTGTAAGATTTTGAATAGTAATTCCTTCCGATGGATTTGGTAACACTTTAGTCATTACTATTGTGTTCCCATGATCTTCACTTTAGAATACTGATCCAAATAACTAGTAGTTCCTTTAGAAAGCTGTAGTACTTGATTCATTACTAATACTATACATTATGCATTATTAATATGAACCTATAGTAGTTCTTAGTAGTCTTCAGTGAGGTATGAAATATAGTTACTGATTAGCTGAACTACCACATTCGACTGAGCGCTATTACTTACTAATTCATTAATCTGAGTTTCTTGTTAGTAGTTACTAGATTGTTCGTATTGTGTGACTCATTTGTTCCTGTGTAGTTATTAATTAATGAAGGAACAGTATTCTAAAGTGTTACCAAAGAACTGCTATAGATATAGATTAAACCAGAAACATAATTGCTGTTTTTTTCTTGTCACTTTCAGAGATTTTTTTCCTTCTAGGATTATAAACTCGGGCCTGTAACAGTAACTACACACACATTTCATGGGACAGTGCCATGTACCGCAGTCATATTTTTTTCCAGTACATGCAATGCTGTATCTGTGACCAAAATCCAGGAATCAAAACAACAGATCAAGAGGGCGCTGAGACCGTTAACCGAATGACTCGAAGGGATACATTCACTGACACTGTTTTTATTCAGATCATTCCATGAGAATATAAAAGCGATTTTGTCATTTACAGACATACCGTACGTCTCTCTGGGCCGTGCTCATTTTATTGTGTGTCGCAGAGCATTTGTGGCTGTGGTGTTTGTGGTTTCAGATTTGCTCTAATTGGTAGTATTTTGCAGTAATCTCAAGTTGCCCAATGCTTTTTCATTGGAGCCTTGTGAAGAAACTGCAGCTGTTTTTGCAATGAATTTTACAGCTTCATAACCATATATTCTCATTGAAAGGCTACATTACCCTCTTTGACCGAAAATTTGTACGTTTTGTTTTCTTTGAATTTTTTACTTCTTTGGAATGGTAACAAACTTGCTAAAGGTTTTGGCAATTGCTTTGTGAACACAAAGAAAAATCACGGGCGTGAAAAAATTACCGCATTGGAAATGAATGGGAGACTAAATTTATCTAGTGAAAACCTTTGGCAATGCAGCCAGAAAATCTTACTGAAATCTCATTTTTTTAGATATCAAGCTCAAATTTGGAACACATGGCTTGGATTTTCTTGCAGTTTTAGAGTAAAACGTGATTTTGAAAATGTTTTATATAAAAATTGAAAATAGATTTTTTGTGCATGTTTCATAACAGTACATGTAAAATTCTGTTACTTTTTGTAAATTCACTTTTTAAAACTTTTTTCACTCAAGCAATAATCTGCCAAGTGTCGTCTTTGAAACTTAAACTTTGTCGTCTTTAAAACTTAAGTATGTGCCCTAAAGCATTCAAGATTTATATGCCCAAAAAGGAAATAAATGGATTATAAATACAGTGTAAATATAATTTAGTATAAAAAATTCCCCTAAAAATACAAAATATTAAATAAAAAACATTATCAAACTAAAATATAGTACATTCATTTCATTGACAAAAAAAATTAAATAAAAACTGTGGTCATTTTTGACCGACACGCAAAACTAGAATTACTCAATAGTATGTCAACAAATACACTTATTAGAGCAAAGGAATCAGGAAGTGCACATATAACAGTACATCCTATAGTTATGTTTTAACTACTTTTGTGCATTTCCATTAAAAAAAAAACATCTAAAACATCTTTAAAAACAAGCTCTGAGCATAAGCATACTTCATGCGAAAAAGAGCAGATAAACATGTGGGAATTCAACCTGTGCCTTTCATGTGGGAAGTTTTTAACATTTGCAGTGTTGTGCAACTTAAGTGAACAACTCGACCTTAACGTGTCCCTTCTTTTTCTGTGTTTTCCTCGGTGAAAAGGGGGCTGCGTGTAGCTAGTATCAACAAATGTGGTAGTGAGGCTATCTCTGAGGGAAAGGAATTTATGGCGTGTGTTGCCGTGTTATGTGCCTGGGCTACTGGAGAGGAATGTGCTGTCTGCTTTAAGGTGTCATGTGGGGATGCTCTTTGTGATTACAAAAGCTTGAACTAAAACACCCCTATGTGAGAACATCTGTGCTCAGATTTGAGCGGGAGTGAAAAAATACCCATTACCATAATTATATGCACTTTCAAAAATATATATGTTGTCATAAAAACTTTTTTATTCAGAGTTAATTTTGAGGTGGCAATAAAGGCTAATGTGTTAAATGTATCAAATCTAGCTGCAAATCATCATAATAGAAATGTGATCAATGGAGTCTGGGCCTGCTTCGGCAGAGCGCTTCAGGGACTAAAATTAACGTCGCCAAGCACCAATTGCAAGTAAAAATTGGCATTGGCGAGTATATGAAACGGTTGACGGGCCAGTGCTGCATCATCACGTCCCAATTCGCCTAAGTTACACTACGCCATAAAAGTATGTACTCTTTTTGTGAAGAAAATGTATTTACTTTTGAATGTGTAGCAAAAAAGTTTTGGGACATACTACTTCGTCATCTTTATCTGACGTAAACTGCGATTTTATTCACGCTGCTAGGCAGCCTGGACATCACTGGCATCACCGGCGGCCATCTTACAAGGGAAGCTGTGAATTAAGGTGAGTGATCAGCACGCACACAAATCCTCTTATCTCGCTGAAATCTTGACGGATTTACAAACGGTTTGGTTTCTTACAAACGTTATTAACGTGGCTATAATTCTTTCATATGGAAGTCCATTGTTATAATTATTCATATGTATGCAGTGTCATAACTACATCTCTGACATTTATAACAAACCAAACTGTTTGAAAATCGGTTGAAAATTGAGCAAGTTATGGTTATTTAAAAGTAGTGAGCGCGCACCCTGTGGTAAGATGGCCGCCGTGTGCGGACGCCGACCTCCATTGGCCAGCAGCGCGCACGAGACATCTAGCCTTTATTATATGATATCTATGGTTCCTCGTCGAATTTCTGTCGCTCTACATACGTCATCTGGTATAATTGAAACGATTGGCTATGAGCTACGTACAGGCGCATTTGATAGACATTCGTAGCGCCCAATAAACGGCTCTGGGCATTCGTAAACCACGCCTCAAATACGAGAAAATGAACATGTGGTTCCCAGACCACGTCTCAATGAGACTAGGTCTGACGTTAGCCAGGCTAGTCATTACCGCCTTTTCTTCCAAAAACAGTTTCATGGCCGGTATAAGATATTTATGACTTAAGTCACCAGCCATTGGCAGGTGTGGCAAAAAGTTGGTTTTAGGCCTGAGCGCGCTCCAAAAGAGTGATGAGATTTGCGCACGCCATTCCAATCGTCAAGCTGATGTGAAAATGTGTGACCTATTTGAATTCTATTGAGAATTTACTGCTTTAAAATGCTATGGAGAAAGTCAAACATGATCTAAAACAGCCACATAAACTAAACCGACTGAGGAAAGAGGAGAAAATATCTTGCACCAACATACATTAGAAATATTTTTAAACTATACTCACGACGACCTTTACTAGAATTGATCACGTTTTATTGTAGGCCTATTTATTGTGGTACATTTTAACTAACTTGTTATAGAATTTATAATAGATAATCTGTTAATGGAACAGATTTTTCACTATAGATTTATATTACAACTGTGGCATGTTGTAGCTATAGTTTCTAAATGTGTAAGCTGCTATTTTTCATAATAAATGCTTTTGATTAATAAAAAAAAGATTTAAAAAAAGTCAACACTGGCCTATAAGCATGGCAATGAGGAGCCATCAACGGTCTTACCTGTAATTATAGCCTTATTGTAACAAATGCTGAACAATTACAAGAACTATGGTACATTTTCATAAGGGCAAGTACAAGTTAGAATTGAGAGCTTTAAAGTCTGGACCTTCTTGAATTATTGGCCAAACAATCAGTTTTTCCCCATGAGTAAAATGTGTTCTATGATGACTGACAGAAAAAGACCTGGCCTTCAGATATTCCAAGAGATGACATAGCCGTTAAGGAGAAGGAAATAAACAGTTTCAATATAAGAACATTTTAAGTCAAGGTAGTTTGACTTCCCATGCTCTACTAAATATTTTTCCGTTGCACCATTAAAGTTAGTTATGAAGCATAGCTCTACGTATAAACGCATCAGTAAGTTCTTGTTTTACCTGACATAAATTTTTTTAGACATATATGATAATGCTGACATTTACACTCACTTGAGAGAGAACATTATGTGAATAGATTACTTTGTTAGCGGCATCTGTCCCATTGGTCCGTGTTGTGCATGTCAAATCAAATCAGTCATAATCAATAAATGTAATTTCTTATGTTTTTTTTTTTTTTTTGTATCAGTGCTTATTTATTTATCCGTATTAATTTAATTTCAAATACGGTATCTGAATGTTATTTTTATATATATTAAAAAAAAATGTATTATGTTATTCGTGATTAAGTATCGTATTTAATGGAAACATATTTTTAGCGTTAGTTACGTGAGGCAAAAGAATGAAGGATAAACTGAAATTCACAGTATGAACACATCTTCTGCTCACGTATTGCACGCTGCTATTGGATCATTGAGGGTAAACGTCATATTATGCGACTACGCATCACTTTACGGAGAGCTTACGACAGACTAGCTATATTCTGCCTTACGAACAAATGGAGCAATGGAATAAAGTACAGAGTTAGTTACAAGCTCTAAGCCTCTAGTGTGGACTTTACGTTCCAATTTAAGAAAGAACTTACGAACGGCTGGTGCAACCCCTCTCCAGGTGCTTAAATTATATCAAATACATCCTAGGCCTATCCTATCCCAGACAGCAACATAGTGTCGGCCCAGATCCGGGCCACATCCGTTACATGTGGATTCCACGCGTATACCAGATGCGGGTCAGATCTGGGCCGACACTATCTTGCTGTCTGGGAAGTAAGCAAGTAATTGTTAACTAGGCTATAACTTTATTGCTGTTATGTTATCAACCAGCTTTGCATATGATACCACAAATTTGCTAAAATAAATGGATACATAAACAAATAATTAAACCTCACAAGGGTGCATGACCCGGGACCTCGCTAAAACATATCACCGTCGCTTCGTACTGCCGTTGACAAGCAATTGCGATGAGAATTGTTTTTCATGTTTGTTCATGTGATGTTCGGGATAAAGCCCATACTATGGCAAGCCATTTGACTTTAATTCATTCCCAGGATATGGATTCTTTATATCAACAATTCAGTTTTCACTAGTTAAAATGCTTATTCTTGATATCAGGAGTTAGATTTCTAGTGACAATGGCGATTTTTGATATCAGGAATTACATTTCATGTAGTTAACAAGTTAACTGAGGTTCGGGAGCAAGGCCGCGCCTCAACTAATCAGCTCGTTTCCCGTATGGATAAATAAACTGAAGCCACCTTCACTGCACCGTTCGTCTCAGTTTCTCGACCCCACCCACCCCTCCCCTTTCAACTCATCCATCCATCCATCCATCCCACTTCCCCCCGACCCCAATCCCCCCCCCCTTTTTCCCCAATATCTAACAACCCCCTTTTTACTTCCACAGGCTGCATCCAGGGGGGTCTTCAAGTAACCAAAGCTTACTACCTACCGAGACGAAGCCCCCACTCTGAGTCTCCATGGACTAGACTCCCTGATCAGCCAGACGGAGAACCATAACATCTTTCCCCCATCCCTTTCGACCCTTCTTCATTCCATAAAGCAATTCTTCATAGTTGTGGCGTGGTCCTTGCTAGTGAATATAGTAAAAACGTAAAAAATGTTATATCACCAATGACGTCATCTCACACAAATACGAATTCAATATATCAAGAATTAAATTTCAACTATAGTAAAAACTATAATTCTTGATATCTGTAATTATATTTTTAATTGTTAAAAGTCACCATAGGCTGCCATTCAAATTAAATTCCTGATATCAAGAATTCATATCCTGGGAATGAATAAAAGTCAAAACGGCTTGCCATACTATTCAGCTAAAAGCTATCAGCCATATAATTATTCAGCCATAACCGCTAAATAACCCCAAAATAAACTCAAAGTCCGCCTGTGGTGAAAATCAAGTTTTGTTTATATGTCTATGTGGTGTTTTTAATGTGCTTTAAGACAAACCAACCATGTGCAAATTCATAAGTCAAAACCATTGCTGATATTTTCTCTTTAAAACTGCAGTGAACCAAAGACAGTCTCAAGTGTTTCTGACGTCACAAACTACCTTGTAACCAATCATGTCTACGTGTGATCATCAATGAGTGGATCTCTGAGCTGGAGTGAGTGAGTGGAGGCGGGGCTAGTTTGCATATTCATAGAACCATGTATACTAAATGAGGCAAGGGTGTAAAGTTACATTCAAGCTTTTTTAAGACATGAATAAAAAAAAAATCATATGTAATTTATGTGATTAAAAGATGATTTTTAAGGAATACAATTACTGACTACAGATTAAGATAACTCTGAATGGTATGTGTAACCTAGTAGTCATTCACAAACTAAATTAATTTATGTAATTTTTACACTAGCCTATATATGGGTGGGTTTGATTTTTTTTCAATTTGTTTTCTTTAAGTTATTGTATAGCCTGTTTTCACCATATGAGCATGAAACATTCCGATAAAAAGCGCCCGTTTGCCTTTTCGCTTTAAACCAAAAAGTTCCCAAGGGTGCTGAGCTAAGCCTCACCAACGTAGGCTACCTATAAAGAGTTATCCGTAAAGTAAGGAGGCTACATGAGAACTCAACTGGAGACGATCCAGTCCCGCTTCCAGCCAGACACAGTAGCAGCACGGACACGATCGAGCCCCTGGACTCTTTTGGGAAAGACGAGATTCGCGCTGTATTCACGTTCCGGGGTGTGAATGAAACCCTCTAGTGTTGGGCTGATATAGTGGAGAGCCGCAGTCGCTGAGCGCAGTGCTGTTGAATATCAGCAGAAGGGATGGAAGACGCTCAAATTATAGTGTTGCTCTAGTTTAGCGACAAACAAGAGAACTTTTGTAAGTGCTTTTATATTTTTAAGCAATTACAGTTGCTGTTGTGCTCTTATATAATATAAGTGGGCTGTTTAAGTTATTTTTTACACTTTAAATAATTTGGTCTTAATTTATTTATTTACTAATAACCTTAATTGTTCAAAGCATTATTTATTAATTATGTTAAATGTGCTCAGTTAATTAGCCTACAGCCTAAATATAGGATTTTCTGTCTAAATCAGGAGAAACATTTCAAATAACAACCGGTGCGTTCACAGGGCCATTATAACAGTATAAGGACATTTTCCTGGACAGACTTTTGGAGAGCTCTACATTGTCATTTGGCTCATGGCACTTCATGGCGATCAGCGATGAACACGACAGTCTTCAGTAAGTTTGATCGGTTGCGTTTTGAGGAGACCGAGCAGAATGTGGAGAGAACCAGTAGGAGCTATTTAGAGGTGATTGATGGACAACATTCAGATTTACTGACAAGCTACAAAGTGATGGATGGCACCGAAGCTCTCAAACACAGACGAAATGGGTATGTATGTGCTCCATTACACAAAATGACCATGCATGAAACAGTCTAAAATGTGACTGTCTGAATGTGATTCACTATTAGTTAATGTAGCGTTACCGTAGCTAATGGACACTTCCCCCACTCCATATGGATAAGTAAATATTCGTGAACAATTAATGTTTATTTATACTTTTCATATTTAAAAAAACGCAAGTGTTATCTCTGTTGTAAGTGTCATTATGAGAACGAGGCAAACCGATGACGATATTGAATATTTGTACGAGTTGGTGGTTTGTATACATGTTTTTTTTCTTTAAAAAGTTGCTGGCTTAAATTTTTAAGTACAATCAACTTAAAATTCATTAAACTGACTTAAAAAACGAGTTGAATCTTGTATAACTTATTGAAAAAAAAGTTTGCTTAACTTATTTTGATGAGTTAAAGCAATGTAAAAACATGTTGTCATACTTTATTGATCATAAAAAAATTACAGTGTAGGAAAGCAGTACAATATAGTTCTGGAATACTGGAAGTGAGATATTTCTTATCTTTGTACTTCTTACAAGGATACTATCATGGAAAAATAACAGAGATGTGCTCCTCAAACTCATACATTTTCTTTCTGTTACTATTGTGACCAGTCAGGCATCACTATACTATACTATACTAAAAATAGGAATGTTACACATACTTGGTCCACAGTGACATCTACTGCTGATTGTCTCGGTTCTGGATATTTACATCATCTAATTGGACATCGACTATTTTCTTTCAAATGGTTCATTACTTTGAGCAGCAATGCTCTGCACTTTGTTTACAATATCACTGGTCTCTTACCAGTCATGTAAAATGTTTGGATTATGCACTGACAGCGCAATAATTTGTGTTAATATAGTGCGGTGAGTGGAATGGATGCTTTGTTGACGGTTTGTCAAAACTAAAAGCTCTAAAAGCAACTGTATCTCCCATTAAAAGTCATTTTTGTTAGCTAGTTTTGCATGAAGAGATTCCAAAGAATCATTATAAAATCAGCAAAGTAATTGAGGGGGGAAATGATTTGTTAAGCGATAAATTATTTGTTGAGTTAAAAAGTCAGCTTGCATATCTTTAAGAGACTTGTGGTAAAGATGACTAATGATGTATATTCCCTGAATTTGCTGTGAAATTGCATAACAGCTAACTATGTTGGCTTTTAATAGAAATTAACAATATGTGACCCTGGACCACAAAACCAGTCTTATGTCTGTTTAATTGAGTTTTACACATCTGGAAGCTGATTAAATAAGCTTTCCATTGATGTATGGTTTGTTAGGATATGGCAATATTTGGTCGAGATACAACTATTGGAGAATCTGGAATCTGAGTGTGCAATAAAATCGAAATACTGAGAAAATCGCCTTTAAAAATGTACATTTCTGTTGCCGATTCTGCTGCATCCACTCACAAAAATACATTTTGTATATATTTAAGGTAGGAAATTAACAAAATATCTTCATGGATCATGATCTTTACTTAACATCCTCATGATTTTTGGCATAAAATAAAAATCGATAATTTTGACCCATACAATGTTTTGTTGACAAATACCCGTGCGACTTGTGACTGGTTTTGTGGTCCAGGGTCACATATGTGTAATGTATAATGAATTTTTTCCTCCACTGGCATTGCCGTAAACTTTTACATTTGACCTCAGCCAATCTGGAATCTAAAATTGTATCCTTGCCTCTCCGTGTTGTTTTTCCTGAGCAGCGGAGGGAAGGTTCGACACAAACGTCAGGCCCTGCAGGATATGGCTCGACCGCTGAAGCAGTGGCTCTATAAGCACCGGGACAACCCTTACCCCACCAAAACTGAGAAGATACTGCTGGCTCTGGGCTCCCACATGACCCTGGTCCAGGTGAGGGCCAAAACAAGCACACAGATCCGATCAGATCAGGAGGATTGCTATATGCTATGACAAAAAACAGGGGTTTACAGAATGTAGAAGTACAGATGTGAAATATTTTCTGATGTTAATAGTCTTATTAATACATTTTGAACAAACAGCATACACAAAAATGTACAATGCCATTGATTTGCAGCCACTGGTGGATTACAGCCCAAAAATGGGTAGCAGATCTGTTCTGAATTAAAACAATGCTAATGCAAAAAATCACAACTGCCTGTATAATATAAGCATAAAATGCATATTGCTAAGGGATGAGAAAACACTTCCCAAATACGTTTTGTATTTGACATTAAAGTCGACATTAAAGTCAACATGAAGCAGAAGTTCCCTTTTGTGACGTATATCCGAGAGAAACGGCTTCTCGAACTAGAAAAAAAGTAGGGCGGGACTTGATTTTGTCCATGGGAAATCGATTGGGTCATTGGATGGTTGTAGTTTGCTATTGGTCGATCTCATGTGAGTGACAGGTTGTCCCGCCCTCATGCCAGTAAACACGTCATCAGAAAAGAGAAGAGATGAGCTGCAAGAGAAAGGGGGAAGTTATTTTGATTAAAATGTATGAGGAAACATGAATTAAATAAATAAAAAAGTTATGACGAGCACGGATAAATTATTTTTAATAAATACTGCAATATTTAAAAACAAAAACAAAGAACTGTCCATTTTGATTTCATGGTGACTTTAAAGGCCACACAGCCAACTCTTTTGTGCAAATTCATCTGTCACTTTTTAATACTAATACATGTATTAACTTATAATACTACTAATAAAATAATGATAATATAAGTATTATTGATCTTCTTCTGTTATTTATAAAAGTAACTCTAAAATAACTAATTTATTAAACAGAGATCATGTCATTCTAACAGTTAAATAATAATCGAAATGCATTAATTTTATATGATAAACAATTTTGGTACTACGTTGAGTCATCACTCAATGTTTAATGCCAAATCTGGGCAAAAAACAGCTGGTCTTAAACAGTGGCATGAATGGAAAAAGTACATAAACCCTATATTAAGTGTCTTGCAGGCATGGCCATATCAACGTTATATAACCAAATTCTTTATCTGCACCTACCCAAGTGTATTCAACATTTTCAGACCATATGTATTTTAAAAGTGTCTTATTTGAAGGATCTGTTTTATCGCTCCAGAATTTCAACTGAATTTCAATGACTCTGACTTGGATAGATCTTTCTCTATTGTTGTTCGCTTCTGTGCTTTGGGTCAGTGTTGTGTTGCATGAACCATCAAGTTTAACATAACAGACAGATGTGCCGATGTTCTGCTGTAGAATTTCTTGGTACAACTTGGAATTCATTAGTCCTTCTGATTGTAAACTGTCCAAGCCCAGAGGCATCAAAACAGCCCCCACAATGTTATATTCCCACCATTATTTTTCACAACTGGGATGAAGTTCTGATGTTGGCATGCTCAAACTTATGGCAATTTTTTTAATCTTCACTGTTCATGAACCAGTGTTCCAGTAGTGCTGTGGAATAATCTTGAACAGTTGTGAGACAGGCACATTAGTGGTTTCCCCTCGTCTTTACTGTTTCGCTGATGGCAAATTCACACACATTATCAAGTGCACTAGTAATCTGCTGAAGCACCACTCATAGGAGCAACAATCATACTGAATTTCTTCCATTTGTAAACCATCATCTGATTATGGATGGACGGAGGACCAAGTCTGGAAATTCTTATGTAACCCTTCCAGTCTTATGAACTTCTACAGGTCTCTTTCTGAGGTCTACTGAAATCTCTTTTGATTGAGTTATATTACACACAAACAGAATCCTCTCGTATTGAGCAGGGTTTTTTGATACTGCAGAGCAGATCGGTCTAAATACATTGAAATACCTCCCTCTCTAACTCTTCAGGGTCACATACGTTTTTCATTGATGATCTGGGGCCGTATTCACAAAGCATTTTATCTTACCACTAGGAGTACTCCTAAATCGCACTAAAAGATTTTAGCTAGGAGTTTTCTCTTAAAAGTTATTCACAACGCCTTTCAGACCTACTCTTAGTAAAGAAAAATGACAACTCCTAAACTAAGAGTGAGTCTTTGTTGCTATGGATGACGTCATTACTCATGCACGAGCTTGACTGAAGTGACCACCCTGATTGGCTGATGATTGTAACGCGGGAATGATTCCAAACCCCTCCCCTACGATGATGATTGACAGGTGACAGGTCTGAGAATGCGTGCGCTACACAAGTAGTGCGAAGGACAGAAGATGATGAATAACTGAATAAATATAGCCTAAATGGATAAAGAGTAAGGAAAAACAAATAGCCTAGTAGCCTAATGAAACATATGGATTGATGCAATATCTTTGCAACATTATTGAATTAATCTGTCACTATATGCCTCTGCCTACGTTTGCATTTTAATTTGATTCACAATCAAACGTTACAATTAGTTTACATGAAATGAATGAGTAGCCTAGTTTTGGTTGTTGTTGGTGGCGTTATTGCATCCCTAGTTATGCCTACAATGCAAAATTGTTCCCTCGCGATTGGAAGCTCCTGTAGCCGCCATATTTCAAAACATCGCAACGTGAAATGCCACAAAAAGCGGTCTTAGTGAGTTAGGAGTCCTCTCGACTTCTTTTAAGCTGTCCCAGGCTTAGGTGCTACTTTTAGGGCTAAAATGCTTCGTGAATTACTCTTAGTCAAAAAAATTAGGAGTCCTAAAGTTACAAGAGACACGCCCATTATTTTTAGGAGTTGCTCCTAAATTCGCCAGTTAGGAGCTACTTTTAGCCTTAAAATTCTTTGTGAATACGGCCCCTGAAATGTTTAAACTATTGGTCCAATATATTTTATGGCACAGTAAAGCACCTCAGGGAGGGCAGGTTTGAAATTAATGAATATATCCTGACGAAGCCATTACTATGCACATTGTTACAGAGTAACTACATGCAATACATTTCTGCAACTGAAGCATGGGTTGCTTGAATAATGCATATAATACCTTGCTGCTTTCTACTCACTGAGTAGTACTCTACTCACTACTCACAACCTTATTTCTGCTGCTGACACACTATTTTAACTGTAAATTTTAGGGATGCACGATATATCGGCCACCATATCGGTATCGGATGATATATTTTCAGTTTTAATGTTATCGTTATTGGCCGTAAATTTGGCCGATATATTAAAGCTGATAAATAATGGATTATTTCCTTCAGCTGAGAAACTTCACTGTTCGGCGTGATGGTTTTAAATTGCGTGAAATATGATTGGAATCACTTCAAAAAGGAAAATATGGTTAAGTGCAACATGAGTCATATAGGCTACATACAATTATAATGAGAACATCATTATAATTCTGTGCTTGGGACATGGCTTTTAATGGTGAGACTTTTGTTTTTGTAATCAGGCTCTCAAAAAATATATATAAAGATTTGTGTTTATATTTATCAGCCAACATATCGGTTATCGGCTTTCAAATATAAAGAATTATCGGTATCTGCGCATCCCTAGTAAAATCGGAAGGATAGAAATATTCCATTGTAAAAGCAGGAATAAATTATTTAATTGTATGCATTGGTATGTGAATATTATTAATATTATATAAATAAGAAAACTGCAAGCAAACAAACGCAACAGTTTAATGGTAGCCCGACTCTGAAGAGTAAATGAATAACAGCTAGATTGACTGAGAACAATATGACTGTGTATTGCATCATTTTTTAACTACTCATTGAAACATTACACATGACAATGCAAGCAAGATAAACCAAAAGGTGTTCCTGATTTAACAGTTACGCATTCGTGTTTTTCAGGTCTCAAATTGGTTTGCGAATGCGAGGCGTAGGCTCAAGAACACAGTTCGACAGCCTGACTTGAGCTGGGCTTTACGTATAAAACTGTACAACAAATATGTACAAGGCAACGCTGAGAGACTCAGCATTAGCAGTGATGACGCGACATCAGATGGTGTGAGATTTACCTATTCTACACACATATTTTGATGTATTCTGACAAAATGCGGTAACTGTGATAACTAAAACTGTAAAACAAGATTTGTATATTCATTTAAGCATAAGGTGTAGTTACTGCATTTTGTCTTCACAGCATCAATATAGTAATTGAACCTTATTTTTATGTCAAGTTTTAGTTTGATGTGTTATTGTTCCACAGATGGGGAGAATCCTTTACAGATGCAGGCTAGTGAATCAGACTATAACAGACCCACGCACAAGAGCGTTATTCAGGACAGCCGAGGCAAAGTGGTGGGGCGAAGTACAGACCCCTCGGTTTGTGATGATTACGTGTCCCCACCAAAATACAAGAACAGCTTGCTAAACCGCTATCTGAATGATTCCCTTCGGCACGTGATGGCCTCGGAAAAAGTTATGGACTCTCGGAAGAGGAACCATTCCGGATCGTTTAGCTCCAACGAGTACGAGGACGATTTGCTCTCACCCTCATCAGAAGCTGAGGCAAACTTCACCTACCGTACAGGTAAGAGCGGTCACAGACTTTCAAGCTTCGAAATTGTACGAATGGAAAGAGGATATAGGTTGGCAAAAAAAAAAAAGTAATACATTTTGTATAGCAAGTAGCTGTGCATTTAAAGGAACACTCCACCGTTTTTTGAAATAGGGCTTATTCACCTTCTTTCCTACATTTAGATAGGTGGGCAAATGCATTTTTGTCTCAGTGCATGCATTGTTTTAGTTTGACAGGGTCGGCGCTAGCTTAGCTTAGCATAATGAATGGAATCCTTTGTTGCCAGCTAGCATGTCCTGAGTAAAAGTGATATAAAAATAAAATAAAAAAACACCTAATTACTTCTTGTGGCCTGCGTATTCACAACAAGTACAAATAGCGATGCAGATTAACACTAGGCGATTTCCTAGGCAGATATTGACTTGGAACTATATTAGGGGGAAGCACTGCTACTTGGGCGCAGAGATATCACGCCCATGTTGCAGTGCTTCGCCTGTGCTTCCCCCTAATATAGTCCTTAATATATAAGTCAATATCTGCCTAGGAAATCGCCTAGTGTTAATCTGCATCGCTATTTATACTCGTTGTGAATACGCAGGCCACAAGAAGTAATTAGGTGGGTTTTTGGGTTTTTTTTATATCACTTTTACTCAGGACATGCTAGCTGGCAACAAAGGATTCCATTCATTATGCTAAGCTAAGCTAGCGCCGACCTTGTCAAACTAAAACAATGCATGCACTGAGACAAAAATGCATTTGCCCACCTGTCTAAATGTAGGAAAAAAGGTGAATAAGCCCTATTTCAAAAAACGGTGGAGTGTTCCTTTAACCAAAAGTTTATTGTAGTATGTATAGGGTTAAAGAAATAGTTCTCCCAAAAATTGACATTATCATAATTTAATCAATTTCATGTCTTTGCAAACCTGTATGACTTTCAAAAGGTGTTGGGCATCATATTCACACTGCTCTTTGAGCGCCATCAAATTAGTCGACACAACTCATGCTCTATTTCAATAATGGCAACTCTCGGAATAGTTTTAGCATGTTATTAAAATATGCAGTGATAGGGGGTGCCCAGGACAGGTTTAAGAAGCACTGTGCTAATAGATACACAGACACGCTGCAGTGAGTATGTAATATCTGCTGCTGCTGCATGAATAGACGTACATGAATCCTGTAACAGATCTAGGCAGGTGGAGCTGGGGAGGTGGAGGGTTGCAGTGGAACTCAGTTGGCGCACTGCAGGACTATCCTACAGCAAACACTGAACCAGAATATTTAAACGTTTAGCAAGCAATCTCATTGGCTGCAGGATCAGCAGAGGCCAATCAGCTTGAGTCATGCGATAATGACATTTGCTTGCAGATTGCATGTAAAGGACCTATCATCCTGTGCCCTCTGTTTTATGACTGAACTAGAAATGTAAAGGCCTGTTTCATAGACAAAGCTATTTTAGGACTTAAGGGGATAAACTACAGTCATATAGACAACTTTTACAGTACTTATATATAGTCTGTTTTTTTGGATGTTGACAAGCCCTGGTCACCATTCTATTCCATTGTATGGGAAACTGCAGCATCAACACTATGCTAAACTTCTCCTTTTGTGTTTCACGAAAACGAGAAATTCACAAAGGTTTTGAACAACATAGTTGAACATTGCTGAAATATCAAGTTACTGTACTTGATGTGTTAACTTAAGATGGACAAAATTTGAGTGAATTACACTTTATTTCGATAGTCCACTTTAGACACTCTACTAACTATAAGTAACTTTGTAACTACAAAATCACATTAGAGTATTAGTAGACTGTCTGCTTAATATCTGCTAACACTTTATTGTGATGCTCCCCCAACAGACTATAAGTAACTTAGCAACTACGAGTCAACTTATTCCACTAACCTGAACCTTAACACCTAACCATAACCTAACAGTCTACTGACAGTCTATTATAGTCTACTAATACCCTAATGAGAGTTAGTTGACATGTAGTTGCAAAGTTACTTATAGTTAGCAGAATGTCTAAAGTGGACTATCGATATAAAGTGGAACCAAAAAATGGAGACAAATGCATTGAAAGATTTTGTGAATCCCATTAGAAATAATAATAAAATTGAATGTAAAGCTGCGGTTTCGTATGGCTTGATTGGTGAGTGGAACGTTCCTGGACTCTGTTCTGTCGTAGTAGGAACACCTGCTGATGCCTCATGAAAGCAAATGCTTTAGTGTTGCCAAAGGAGTTGAGTCAAATTCATCATTAACATAATTCCACCGCAACATTTCAAAATGTTCTACCGCTCTGTTTATTTTGCCTCTGTGCCCTTTTGGAATGGTCCCGTTTTGGGAAAATTTAGGAATGCTCTGCTTTTTTTTCCGTTTATGATGTAGTATTGCATGAGTGCATAAAAACATGCAGGTGTTTGTTATGAACATTAGCGTTCTAGCAATGCACTGCAAACAACATACGTTTATTTATAACATTATGGACTACTACAGAGCATAGCATGCTTTATGACGATTAATATGTTTTTGATATGGAAATTACGTTTTTTAATTCTTCTTTTAGATCAAATAGGCGTGTGTTCAGGATATTAGGCTCAGTACAATGTTGGAAGTGTCAAAAATGTTTAGGTGTTGACAAAAGCTGCCAACAAAATTGAGACATGGGTTAAATTGACTTTTGATCACAGTGTGTCCTGTTCAGAACAAAAACGGAAAAGCTTTTCTGTAATGCCTCTTTGTCCTGACTTTTGCCAACCATGATGAGGACATTAAAATTGACAGTGAAATACAGTACAAAGAGCAACATCTCGTTTAAAGACTGGCATTGCAAATTTGCTCAATGAATAAACCACAAAATCCCATGTTTAAGAAGTAGTTCATTCCAAAAATGAATATTCAATAAACGACATGGAAAATAAAAAACAGATATTCTGTAGAATGTTCAAGCTGCGCTTTTCCATAGAATTAAATGAATGGTAAATAAAAATAAGAATCATCATAGTATCCATACAAACTGTCTCCTTTCATGATAGCTTTGTGTGAGGAACAGATGAAAATCATTATTCACTGAAAATCTTCCCCTGCCCTGGAGTGTATTCTCATATGGCAGCTTAAAAATGTGTCATCACCAATATTCATGCCAAACAGCACTGATTCTCGTGTGTCTCATAACCAATCATAACCTAATTTGAATTTGCTCATAATGCACTAATGAGGTTTGAGAACATTCTTCTTAATTTGTGGATATTATTTTACATCCAGTCTGACAATCCTGCCTGGCATTCCTTATATGTCCTAAATGGACAAAAAAAGTCAATTTTAGTTTTTAAAAATTACAGTTCAGTCATTTCTTGGCAGTTATTTTGGTATTTCATCTTGCTCCTAATCTGCCATAATAAATGTATAAAGTAACTGCTCCCTCAAAGCCACTGTAAAACCAGAGGCTGTCAGGAATGTTTCCTTCATTCCAAGAAAGCAGCAGTTCAGTTTCTGTCGTTTGTAGATTTGTACCATTGTGATGCCATCATTGACATTCAAACTTTTGCTTGATTAGCTGTAATTATTTGACTTCGTTGATTTTTCACGTTGTGTTCACAACACATCAGTCAGTGCTGAAATGTCATTGTATCAGTGAAGCGTGCCTGTGACCTCGAGACAGTTCCCTTAGATGAAAAACAAATGGTTTTCCACATAAATATCATAAAGCAAAAAGGTCAATATTTTCACATCATAACTCTGTAGTTCGGAACGGATCATATGCTCTGCTACTGATAGCTGTGAGAATGGTGCTTAAAAGCTTGTGATCAAATTTTAAAGGAGACAAGGGAACATTTACAAGTATTTTGGCCATTATAAGTCACACAGAGGTTCTGCGATGACATAAAAAAACGGTAAAAATAAGCAAAATTGGGCTTGTTTTTGTCTTAGACTAAAATTATTTGGAGATGCAGTCCCAGACAACAACATAGTGTCTGCATGGATCCGGCCCACATCTGGTACTCGTGGAATCCACACGTACCAGATGTGGGCCGGATCTGGGCCGACACTATGTTGCTATCTGGGGTGAGTGATTTAAGTTTAAATTGAAATGAGAACTTACTTTCTTTATGTATGTTGTTTGTCTTATTATGGATGTATTTGTCTATGTAATATTTGATAATAAGCCCAGTTTCACAGACAAGGCTTAGAGTAAGCCAGGATTAGGCCTTAGTTCATTAAGGACATTTAAGTAGCTTTTATAAACGGGCATTATAAAGAAAAACACATCACTGGTGTGCATCTTGAGACAAAACAATGATTGTGACATATTTTAAGATATACGTCAGTGCAAGTTCCTTTCAGTTAAAACAGCTCAATAATGCATTTTAGTCTGGGACTAGGCTTAATCCTTGTCTGTGAAACCGGCCAATAAGGTAATGGCATTATCTTTTTCTTCTGAAACAATAGCAGATGTCACTTAGGTCACTTTGGCTTTTGGATCATGTCGACTAAGTGCAAACAATCTACTCAGGCACTGTTTCTACATTCATTCAGGCTTTTGCATTCAATCCAATCAATTCCTGATTGATAAAAATCTTTTTCCCTCATCAAATATCCTGTTTTACTTGAAAATATATAACATTAGAGAAGTAAAATGGGTTGCGACTATTCATGTCGACTTTAAATGTGAGTTTGTTGAATTTTCCAGAGTAAAACCACCATGTGGCACATGCTAGCTGGAAATATTACCCTGCCACATATCTGAAATATTTTTGGAATATAAGGAGATTGATTTTTTCCAGTTACAATTCAATTAAGAGACAGATTTGTTAAGAAAACACAGTACAGTTTTATCAACCTTTTTCTATATTTGTTTTATATTTTGATCTCAGTTTATAGCTAATTTGATTTTGGCTAATAGAGCCTTCCTGTTTTTAGCCTGAGGAACTGGTGTTTTTCCTTAGGTTAAGTCAATCCGAAGCATCTGTGGACAATAGAAGTGAAGTTAAAAGATGACAGACATTCAGTAGCACACAGGAACCAGAGCCAAATGATTTATTAATGGTTTATAGTAGTTCTTGGCACCAATACTGCTTGAGAAATCCGAGTTGGAGATGTTTTAGGCAAAGAAAATTAAAAATAGCGTTTTGTGTGCTCATGCCTGTCGTCCAATTTTCCCTCTCACAGCTCCCATAAGAAAGATTTGTCTTTACTAACCTCGATGCTTTCAGCAGAAAAGAGAGACAGCTTCACTATTACAACACGATTTATGTTGAACAAAAGAACGATATTAATTTAAACTGATTCCAAAGGATGACTGGGAAAATAAGTATATGATGTCCATGATTGTTTAATGGATGGATCTCAATTTGTTTGAGGTGTCCTCCCTCATCTAACCAAATATGATCTTTCCTGTCATTCATTTTGCGTAGACGGCAACATTAAATAGCTTGTGAATGTCGATGTAGTTTATCTGCAAAGGAAATCTCACAAAAGTTGAATTCTAGTTTGTTGCTTAGTCAATATTTCTCAGTCTTTCATTTCTTCCAGTTAGTTACTAAAACTTAATTTATCAAACTCATCATTTAATCACCCTCATGTTGTTCCAAACCCATATTTCTTTCCTCAAAAGGAGACATTTTAAAGAATGTGCTGGTCGTTCTGTTTCATGCAACTGCAAAGAAGTTTTCAAGCTTCATAAAGAACCATTAAAGTGTGATAAAGGTTGTCTATATCACTCATGCAAGTCTTTTGAAGCTTTATTTGAAGAACAGATCAAAATTTACTTCACCACCCTTGTCGTTCTGACAGTCCGTGAGAGAATGGGTCATAAATAAGTCAGATCTTTGCAATTATTCAGTTGATCCGGTTCAGAAAAAAGATTTATTCACGAACATCGAACATTAATCGAACATAATGTGCCTTCAGAAGACATAGAATATAGAGCACAGGTTTGTGAACTACTTTTATAGTGCTTTTGCATTCTTTTTGAAGCTTTAAGTCTCCAATCCAATGCAATTGCATAGAAAAAAATCTCCTTTTGTGTTCAACAGAAGAAAGAATGTCACACGAGTAGAACGAAATGAAAGCAAAACTTACAAGTTTTCTTACATTAAATACTAGTTTTCTAGTTGAAAGGACTAGCAATCCAACATATTTTTCCAAAATGCCACTCTTCCAGCTTCAGGTACTGTATATAATGGTCAAGCTTGATCATCTTCAAGTCTATAAACGGATGAGACAATAACAAGATTAAATGGAGATGTTATGTTTGACTTTTTGCTCAGGCTGATACTCCCTGAATATAACCAATTCTTAACCAGAGCTGTTAATTCTGCGCCTAATAATAGTTTGAGACAGATAGTAGATATGTTTTCATCCACCTATTTTAATGCACATTTTGGGATATCACATAAAAAAAAATGCTGGATGGGAACTGCAAGATCCACATCAATTCTAAAAATGCGCATAAAAAAACGTATGTGCTCAATTGAGTCCGAATTTTTTTTATCTGACAAGAAAACATGCGCATAAACAACGACGGAATCACATTTACCGAATAAATTCCTTGATGCGCATCAAACAATTCATGTGACTTTGCGATGGGATGGCAAAACTG
This sequence comes from Rutilus rutilus, assembly GCF_951802725.1. Taxonomy (NCBI): domain Eukaryota; kingdom Metazoa; phylum Chordata; class Actinopteri; order Cypriniformes; family Leuciscidae; genus Rutilus; species Rutilus rutilus. The sequence continues at coordinate 31,783,641 of NC_140214.1, read as the reverse complement.
GACCAACCAGCTTCTGAAATGCCTGAGCAAAGTCTGTCTGACACGACTGTGTTCCCAAACAGCAGACATCCACCTCCCAAAGCAAGATAACATGACCGCTTTTATTGCGTTTCGTCTGCGCGCTCAGAGGCACAAGTAATTTATTATAGGCTATACGAAAATGATTATATAAAGTGGCTTCTCCTATTGCAGGTTTTTCTCAGTGATACAGTATTTTGAGGCAGTTTATCAGGAAGTGACGGTTTTGTTCTCTTCACCTCGCTGGATGGAAATGCGACTTTATTCGTAAATGTTTTATGCAAAATGCAAATTTTGCGCAAAAGTTAAATTCACAACTTTAGATGAAAACACTAGAGTGACATCTTTATTTTCATGTTGGGTAAATTGTTCCTTTTAAGTGCCCCATCGTGCTATTTTTTTAGGTTCCTAATTTTGTTTCGGAGGTCTCCTACAATAGGTTTACATGCATCCAAGGTAAAAAAACACTAATTTTCTCATAATATACATTCCACATCACCTTATTTCTCAAAGAGTCTGAAAAGTTGGGGTCTGAGATGGCTTAGTCTGTTGTGATTGGTCTACTCTGCTCTGATTGGTCAGATTGCTCAGTCTGTTGTGATTGGTCTACTCTGCTCTGATTGGTCAGATTGCTCAGTCTGTTGTGATTGGTCTACTCTGCTCTGATTGGTCAGATGGCTCAGTCTGTTGTGATTGATCTACTCTGCACTGATTGGTCAGATGGCTCAGTCTGTTGTGATTGATCTACTCTACACTGATTGGTCAGATGGCTCAGTCTGTTGTGATTGGTCTACTCTGCACTGATTGGTCAGATGGCTCAGTCTGTTGTGATTGGTCAACTCTGCACTGATTGGTCAGATGGCTCAGTCTGTTGTGATTGGTCAACTCTGCACTGATTGGTCAGATGACCCAGTCTGTTGTGATTGGTCTACTCTGCACTGATTGGTCAGATGGCTCAGTCTGTTGTGATTGGTCAACTCTGCACTGATTGGTCAGATAGCTCAGTCTGTTGTGATTGGTCTACTCAGCACTGATTGGTCAGATGGCTCAGTCTGTTGTGATTGGTCTACTCTGCTCTGATTGGTCAGATAGCTCAGTCTGTTGTGATTGATCTACTCGGCACTGATTGGTCAGATTGCCCAGTCTGTTGTGATTGGTCTACAGTGTGCGTCGGAAAGCGTAACGCCTTTTACCATCTGAATTTTAAGCTCTTCCTCAGCACTTGATACACAAACAGTAACAATTTTAACTTTTCAAAAGGATGAGGACTCAATTGATGTGCATGCGTAGTGGATTCGCAGCACTCAAAACATCGACATGTCGACATCACAAACCAAAATCTTCCAGTCTCAGCTACAACTACAGGGCGGGTCAAAGTAGACATTGTTCACGGGCGGCCAATGAAGACCCATAGGCTGGCATTATGCAAATGTGATACATTGTTGTGCAGGAATGTAAAAGGAAGTAAGAATATAATTACTAATGACTCATTTTCAGTTCAGAATCGATTCTTTCTTTTAGGAGACAATGCCTTTATTTGTCATGCTCTTTAAAACTTTGCAGACCTTTTACATTCACAAACAGCTATAATACACACTGCATGAAAGGTAATATTCAAAAAAGCATAATAGGGGCACTTTATCGCAACTTCAGAATCATTTAAATAGTCATTAGCTAAAGGAAAGGGTGTAATAATTTTAAAATGCAAATCAGTTGCAGAGTGGTGGAACAACGTGTCTGTTTCTGACACAGAGCAGATATCCTTTTTCCATCTCGAGAGCGCAGGGGAAGCATAATTGCATTTGTGTTGGCCTGAGCGCATGAATGTGGCTGTAGGCACAGACTGCGGAGCTCCACTTAAATCTCCCCGAGCTCGGCAAACACCCTCTTATTCACCCATGTACAAGCACACGTGAAAACACGTTCGCACGTCCATTCCGTCGATATGGGGAGAGAGGAGCTCAGGGACGTTTCATCAGCTGCAGAAACGATGTGCCAACTTTTAGCAAAGTAGCTTTTTTTAAAGTCCAGTTAATAACTCATTTCACCTAACTGTATTTTCAGTGACGTTGGACTGTGGCAAGCGCCAGAGCGATAGGTAAGAATGCTGTTGACTAATGAACCATAAGGTTTTTAGGTACTGCTAAAACTCCTCATTAACCATTTCCTCTCAATTTGGCAACAGCGGCGCTCGTAAAGGTGGCGGAGGAGGAAATAATGAGACTTACTGGAAAGAGCTCCACGCCGCCATGGCCCTGACCAACCTGGCCCAAGGGAAGGAGAGCGCAGCGCCCAGCACCACCAGCTGTATCATCCAGAAGTCTTCCCATATAGCGGAGATTAAGACTGTCAAAGTGCCCGTGCAACCCCAACATTAGTGGCGAACAGACTGGACAGCGGTCTGTACTACCTGAACACTTGACTATGTACTACATGCAATAATTTAGTTGAAAATGATCCACAGCAGCCTTTTCTGAGAGGAAAAATACATGTTGACCAGTGTGCCTATGTTTTTTTTGTTTTTTTTTTACCACTGTCTGTTGAAAAATGACGCAGAAAAGAGAGTTTGATGTGTGGACGGTCACTACCACTAAACACAGAAGCACAAAAATCGGACTCTTTCTGATTTATAATGTCATCATTTCTGAAATGCAGTGGCTAAAATGTAATATATTCATCATATATGTATTCATTTTCCTAAGTTATGTTCATTTTAATTCTAATTGACACAGGATTATTGTCATCCTATGGCAATGGCATATAAATGTGGATTCTTGTGTTTTGGTTTGGCAGGTATGACATATAGAGGAAGTTTATTTCCTTTTTTTTTATTTTATGGATAGCTTTTAAATTCATGTGTCATTGCCTGTGAAGTTTATCATGCAAAACAGAGTCAGTTGAGAGCAAATAAAAGTTTCTCAATAAAATACAGTTGCGCTTTGATAAAATTTGCTCATCTCTGTTTGTTTTCTATGGAAGCCCATTTCCGTGGAGTATAAAAATAGAAAAGGTAATTGTGAGATAACATAAGAAATGAAGTCACATTGTGGGATAAATTATCAAACCGTATTATATAGTTACATTATGAGAAATAAACATGCAATTGCAAGATATTGCAAGAAATACTGTACATGACGTAAACATCGATATGCCAGGTTTTTATGAAAAAAAAAAGTAATTGAATCATACACTCGACCTTCGTTTAAAAATGTTGTGAACATGACTACTATAATTAGGGGAGCAAAATTACACAAGGAAATTTCTGTGGTAAAATATTAATAATAATAATAATATCACACTCACATTCGAGTTGAAGCAATGTTATTTTAGTATTATTTATATAATATTATAGTACCGTATTTATTAATATTTCGAATTAGCTGGTTTTTTTTACTATTAATTTTACATTTAATTGTAGTAAATATTGTACTTACTTAAAGCTTAAGCAATAATTAGAAATGCAACTAACTAAAATAAACTTTTTATCTAATGCTTATATTTTATTTCAGCTATATTTTTTATAAAAAAAATATATATATAGTTAACACTAAGATGAAGTTGTCATTATTAATAAAAAGCAATAACCCTTTTTTATTAATTTTTATTTTATTAATTTATTTTTTTACTGCGTGGCAGAAATGGACTGCCATAATTTTCACCTAATCCAGTGTGGAATACTCAGGGTCGAAAACAACTAACACTCTGATAAAGAAATAGCACTGTCCATGCCGAAACAGTTACCACTGACATCTGCAAAGAGCTCTGCTGTTCGTTGGCCATGTTGGATAAGCATTTGCATTTCAGTTATGTACCTGATAGCTCTTCTAGATAGGCTGTTTGAGCAGTCCGTTATGTTCGAGTCTTGCTGGGTGCATTAAAACGGTTCAGCCAGCAGTAAGAATGTGGAGTTGAATATACAGTCTTGCCCTGTTATATCTCCGTACAGACCTGACCACATGCTCTGTGTTTTGCTCTCCAGTCTTATTTCTCCCCACCTATGCTTCAAGGAAGACTGGCTTACCCTCATCTAGAATCATTCAGTGGTCAAACGCACCTGCTGAATCAACACAAAGAGCCCAATACAAATAGTAAAACACCTCTAACTGAAACGGAGAGGGAGCAGGAGACGGCGTAACATCGGTGGAAATCTGTTGATTTTGATGTAGTTTCAGTTCCAGACTTCCAGGCATCATGAGGGCCATAGAGATGGTTATTTAACAGTTGAATTCAGTGCTTATGGAATCTGATTGTTTCTTTACCAGTGCATTGAGTGAACTTTGGACAGATCCTACCACACACGACATCAAAATCACAATTCGAAATTACGGTAACACTTTATTTTACAGTGTCCTTGTTACATGTACTTACCATAAGAGTAAATTATGCATAATTACATGCAATTAACCCTCAACCACATCCTAATCCTACCTAATTATTATTACTCAGTACTTAAATTTATAAATACACTGTAACAATTACACCTTAAAATAAAGTGTAACCGAAATTGCTTGCTGTACATCTACAAAATCATTTAAGGCAAATTCTTTGTAAAATGGAGATTTGTCGATATTTGAAAAGCTTACAAATTGAAGTTGCATTGAAGGCATTTTCTGAAATGTACTTTTTAGATTTTTTTTTAAGTCCCCCTGTAGTCAATAATTGTATCCCTTAAAACTCATCTTTGATCACAAAAATGACATATTTAAATGTGAGGAAAAATATTCATGCCTTAAAATAGCTTGAATGTAACTGTACACCCTTGCTTCATTTAATATACGCAGATCATGAATATGCTAATTAGCCCCACCTCCACTCACTCGCACCAGCTCAGAGATCCACTCGGTCAACTTTACTGTAGTGAACGCTTCACAATGGTGTCGCTCTTTACAACGTCGGACACATAACGATAATTCATATGATTATCCTTTTGCTTGACTACGTAATCAAACAGCTAATAATGTGTTGCTAGTGTTAGGACAATCTTAAGACAAGTACCCTTTTACAAACAAAAAGCAAAATTTTGGATCCATAAATGGATCATAAATTTGGAACTGCATAAATATATTTCTTGAGACCCCAGGCCTTGACTAGGGGTGCATAATAAAGACAGATCTTTTTTTTTTTTTTTTCTGACATGCAGAGTCCCATGTAATCAGTTGGATGAAAGGAAAGATGACCATGATCCTGATGAGTGACCTGAACTGCCACACATCAGTGTGAAAACTTCTGACATTTGTTGTGATTAGCATGTTCATTGTATATTTCAGAGTTTGTGTGTGTAGTGCACAGTATAGAAACATTTCATGTATGGCCTGTTAAACTAATATGGAGCTGTAGGTATCAATTTCCTGCCTCTATGTGAGTGCCACAGACATGCATGCGCATCTGGACTTCATTTACTACAAGCTACATACTAATAATGAGGATACTAGAGTTTCGAACAGACATTCATAGACTTCAAAAGACACTATGCGGTGGCAAAACAAGGTATAAACACTTCTACAAGTTAGATACTTTGATGCAAAAAAAATTGTAAGACATCATTTCTCCTAATTTCCACTACATGACACAAAGTGATATACAGACTAGGGGGGGGGGGAAAGTATAAATAATTTATGCAGACAGAACTGCTGTATGTGAATTTAATACCCATGAATTATAAGAGATCCTAATTAGGGTGCTGGTTAGTGTTTGGTTTTGTGGCGACAGGAAGTCATAAGCAATTCTTACCATGAATGAATAAATCTCTCTGCAGGAGAACACACACCTCTATTAGAGGCGAAATGAAAGTCAAACATTTTAAGCCTTTTGACCAAGATATGTTTATAATTAAATTAAATGACCAATTTGACCATGTGCCACTGGCCATTTGGACTGGCTACAATAACACTCTCTCTACAGAATCATAGTGAAAGCCAGTAGTGGAGTTCATGTTAAACATGCAGATCGAATAAATATTAAGGCATAACCAATTCTTCCCCGTGTCGAGTCCATACGCGAATCGAATCAAGAACGAGTCACAGGAAGGATTTGAGATTAAAAGCAAACATGAACAGTGGTTTTTTTTTTTGGTATCCATTCACATTCAACTAGAAAAAAAAAAAAAAAGAGTCAGAGTAAAACACAGTGAAGTAAAATGGATCATCCCATGTGTTATTCAGACAAAAGCCATCATATATTACATTATTTAAACATGCTTAATGTATCTCAACTCATCAGACCTGCAGCTAAACAGCGTTTCATTGACAATCGTGTGAATTACGCTTCAGAACAGCTGCTGAAGACGCATTATTTACAAAAGAATGGGTCAAACTCTTCAAAAAGGTAGAATCATGTTAAGCAATATTACTAAGGCCAAATATGATTTAAAAAATAATAATAATACAGGATGAAGAATACGGATTTAAATAAAAAGCAAGGGATTAAAATGTGAGCAGCAGAGAATATGTTAAGCAATAAGCTGATGAAATGTAGTACAGGTACAAAGGACATTTGATGACTATCATGTTGAATCAGATCCTGCCGTTTCTCGGCCCCGCCCCTCCTGTAATCCCATTGGCCAACACACATCAGGTCAAAGGTGGTGCTCCCATTGAGGGGGAAGCATGTCAGCTCTGTCCTCAAAATCTGGCCTATTTCAACATGCTCAGGTTGTAACCTTCAACAGGACTTCTTTTACATAAACGGTTTACATAGGCTACAGGTAATGTCGCTCTGTGATGCAATAATTGAGAAATAACATGACGGAATACTGGGACTCAACGACAACTGTGAGACAGAGAGTGTGCAAACTGCAAAGGTCCCTTTGACCAGCCCTAAGGGAGCAGACCGTTCCCCCTCAGAGGAAGCTCTCCTTCAGAAGAATCTCAGTTTGTGGTTGTGTGTGTGTGTTAAACCAGAGAGCAGTATCCCCCACAGGCACCCTGACGCTGCTGTTCGTGATCGGACAGCACAACCCCGTGGTTCTGGAGGCTGCTCTCCCAGAGTCCCGGCGTCTGCAGGATCTTCTCCACCAGCTCTTCAAAGGCACACTGGACCCCGTCCCGCGTCTTTGCGCTGGCCTCTGTGATAATGGCGCCACGCGTGTTACGATGGATGGGAGAGATAGAGAGAAGTGGTGAGGTGACTCATCAGAGTAAGAATTATGTGACAGTCACAGTTTAAGAGTGTAAAAGTGAAATGATGACATCAGATTGCAAAAGAAGAATGACATCAGAAAAATCCATTATACCCCAAAATCTGACATATGCTACTCAGAATGAAATACTAGTATACTGTGCTGTATATACTCTATACGGCCTACAATAATAAAAAAAAAAAGTATGTGAAATAGTATTGTCCTCTGCAACCTCAGCAAGTCCTGCAAGTGGCATCCATTTATCTCAGAAAAGAAAATTTGGATTTTGGCATTCAAAATCAAATACTGGCTGCCTCCGAAATCGCATACTCTTGAGTAGGTACTTATTTTGAATAAGTAATTACTTCACGTTAGCTTAAGTATGTACTATATAGTGTGAAATGTATGGATGCTTGTTTCAGCCACTGGATAAAACAAAGGTAATTGCAACTTTTTCTCTCACAACTGATTCATTTTCCTCGCACTTGCGAGTTTACATCAGAATTATGTGATAAAAACTCAGAATTGCGTGATATAAAGTCGCAATTGCGAGTTATAAAGTCAGAATTGAGAGATATACACTTGCAATTCTGAGAAAAAAAAAGGATTTTTTCCTCAGAATTGGACTTTAACTCACGATTACGAGTTTGTATCTCACAATTCTTAGAAAAGAAGTCAGTAACTTGTTAAAGTTCTGAGGAAAAAGACTGACTATTTCTCGCAGTTGTGACAAAAGTCAATTATCTTTTACAATTTTTTATTTTGTGGCGGAAACAAGCTTCCATAGAAATGTGAATGTGTGTATTATTAATGTAATCTGGATGTACTACATTCGCCATGTTGTCATTATCACGTGGCCTACCATTGTCAGTTGTGTCGCATCACTGTCATTCGCAAATCCTCTCCCGTGGACTCATGGGATAGTAAAGTGTCCATCGTATGCACACTTCAGAATCTCGCCGGAATAATAAGTAGATCATCCAGGGTCTTTTTGTCTACTCTTGTTGTCTTGTGAATTCAGACATGATTCTTTTGTCAAATACTTCTTTGCCCACTATATAGTAGGGAAGTATGCGTCTATAAACAGCTGATATGAATTCCAGTTCATTCACATTGAGGGAAATAGAAGGACAAGTCAAGCACATTGCATTGTGGGATATAGTACCCAGCAGTCCCACTCTGCAGAGCATAGTAGCATTATAGAAAATACTTCTTATGTTCCATGATCGCTCCAGGAACAAAGAGTCAATGACTATTTCAAGGGACCAGTTCAACACAAATTCACTTTTTATAACTGAAAGCCATTTTGATGTTTGCAACTTTATTATTTCAAAGGGACTGGAAAATATAAATAAACTCCTGGCAAGACAGAATTGGTTGGACAAAGACAGATCATCATGCTCATCCACATCCTCCGATGGCTAACGGTGCCAAACAAGCAAATTAAGATTCAGAGAGACTCATCCAAAACTTTCAATCCACCTGCAAACAAAACGAATGATAATAAAGAGGAAACATACCGATAAAGAGCATAGAGTGTTTCCGTGCGAACTTCAAGCCTTCGTTCCGGTCTACTTCACGGTTGTCCTGAAACAGAGAGGGCTTTCTGATTAGAATTAGAATCCACCCAAAGACAAAGCAACTAAAGAAAGAAAACTCCCAATCTCAAGCACATATCACTTCAACACTTCACATTCCACTTCTTTTTCTGTCTTGCACAAAAGAAAGTCATTCATGATGGTGTGTTTTTATCCCTTCAAGACACTGTTAACAAGCTTTACAGCTGTACATCAAAACATTGTATCAAGCAGGTTTACGTTCAGAATATTAAATAAACAAACCTTGTCAATTTTGTTCCCCACAAGCATTTTAACCAGGTCATTGCGTGTACAATATGTCTCCAGCTCGTTGAGCCAGTTCTCAAGCTTTGTGAACGTGTCCCGCCTAGTAACATCATACACTAAAAGAAGAGAAAACAGTGTCAATTTCACATTCAGAAGCTAGTGTGGTTTTGAGAGTTAATATCTAAAGGATAACGAGGTTTTGCGATAAGAACCGCCTAACTGTACATTATTCTACTTATTACATGGCTACTAACCAAATAAATACATAAATAGACAAGATGGCCTGCAGAACTCTTGACTGACGGCATAAAGTCATATAATAAATAATAGAATCAATTATGCAAAAACACTAACCCAAAATGACACCCTGGGCTCCTCTGTAGTAGCTTGGTGTTAGAGTTCTGAACCTCTCCTGACCCGCAGTGTCCTAAAACACAAGTTGTTCATGAGGATTTCTAAACAGATCTACAACACTTAATTCTACAAGGTCTGGTAGTGACATCTAGTGGAAAAAGACAGTATTGTAAAATTGTAACAGTGACAAACATTTGAGCCACTACATCCCTTGATTGAGTGTTGACCAGATGTACAGCATTTCTAAAACTCCTCTAAGACAGTCATCCAGCACTCACCCATATGGCCAGCTTTGCTCTGTTGCCATCTATTGCAATGGTTTTCACTTTAAAGTCCACACCTAAATCAATCAATGAAAAAAAATGACAAACGTGCATTTTAAATAGTGGTTCAACAGATCACAAAACTCACGGCTCAGATCATATTACGGATTTTGTGTCACGGATCGGATCAGCAAGAAAAGAAAATAATCGGGGGGTTGGGGGGATATAACTTTGCTTAAATCTATTACTTAAATCACACTTTAAGTACGTCGATACCACAGCAAAAACTACTAGCCTAACTAATACATTTCAAACATTGAAGGCAAGTGAACAGTCAGTAATAAAAATAAGAACAAATACACTAATAATTTCAAACATAGATAAATACAACACAACAAAGGTACAAATAAAAGTAAGCCTCGGGTACAGAAATGTAGTAATTAGGCCTAATTGTAAAATAACACTCTAGTGTTCACTGTATAAATGAAATATTATCAAAGAGTCATTGTTTTGTTGTTTGCTTAACATTAATGACAGTCTGTATGATCAGGGATTAATAGGCTGCTGTCACTTTAAGAGTGAATGCATGGATCCAATATAATGATGCACATCCGAACCGTTTTTACGTTCTCTTAAAACTTAACCCTAGCCTGGCTAACGTCAGACCTCGTCTCATTGAGACGTGGTCTGGGAACCACATGTTCATTTTCTCGTATTTGAGGCGTGGTTTACGAATGCCCAGAGCCGTTTATTGGGCGCTACGAATGTCTATTAAATTCGCCTGTACGTAGCTCATAGCCAATCGTTTCAATTATACCAGATGACGTATGTAGAGCGACAGAAATTCGACGAGGAAGAAGACGATGGGTCAGAGATTTATGTGCACACGATGGCGTTCAGCGACTATTGCCGTTTGTGCAAGACAAACATGAGGGTAGAAGGTATATATGGACACATATGATCCATAGATATAAACAAACTGCTTCGGTGTGTCGCATAGACGTCGTCATCGTCTTGCTGCTCCCTCCCCATTCTGTGATTGGTCCCCTCGCTGAGGTGAAAAACTGGTCCATGGAATCCAGGCTGCCTAGCAGCGTGAATAAAAGGCAGCATGGGGAAACCCAGGCTAACTTAACCCACCGTGTTCAAGAGAAGACTTGATGAGACTGTAATTTTGACAGTATTTTGCTGCGAATGTGTGTACATTTTGGCAAGACAAAACACAAATAATAAACTTTCGCTATGATGGTTAAAGTCCCCATGAAATCAAAATCACCGTTTTTTGGCTTTTAATATGAAAATGTTAGCCTTACTGTTATCTATAAGCTAGTGTGCTCCAAAACAATGACAAAATTCGCATTTAGGAGATAAAAGCGTTCAAAAGATAGTCTCTCACTTCCGCCAATATGGATCAACAAGTTTGATGACATCACTCTGCACGTCAGCTTCTTATCAGATTTTCTGTCCAATCAAATGCTCTCTAGAATCTGAAGCTCCGCCCCTTACATTATAAATAGACGCTGAAGCTGCGGCTGAAATCGGTCACTTGTTCACACATTTACTAAACGATATGGAGGAGATAAGGAGGAGAAACGGTTAAAGATTAGAAGGGAACTGAGGCTTCACCGAGCTCAACTGCTCTGGCCGAACTGTGATAATAGCCTAAACTAAACTCTATCAGCTTTATTTAAAAAAGGGGGAGGAGCTGTTCTATATGCCCCGCCCTAACTTCCTGTTTCAGTGGAAATTGCATCAACATTGAATAATGCTTTGAGTTTCAAGACACTTCAATGGGCCTTTAAACTTTACAGTAATCCGCGAATCACATGCATGCCGAACTGTGGGGCCTGGACCGTACGGATCAACCACGATCCCTTTAACTTTAAAGTACGCTCTATTTTCACACGGATTAAATTACATTAGTTATGGAGGTAAAACTAAATATTCTAACAAGACTTAGTAAGATTTTGTTTTTAAGCGCATTAGTTTTGAGCATTAACTGATTACAGGCATGTTAACAATGTGTGGTTATTATCTGTAAAATGTACAAGCACTCATGTGTGACTCACCAATGGTTGCAGCTAATTCTGGGTCGAAGGTGTCATCTGTGAAGCGCAGGAGCAAACTGTGGACAGAACGCATACATAGAAGCAAATTAGCATTAAGATGACAAATAATTCTTGTAATTAAGTATTATATGAGTCTCATATTGTTGGTATCTTATAAAACTTAACTTTCTTTTCTTGAGAACATGACAATAATGAAGAGGACATTTACTTTCCCTTTGGACATTTACGTTTACTCTGGTCACCAATTTAGCCAAGTCACTTTGTCACGATAACTAGGCATGTTTAAAGTGCCATCTGTTCACACAGCAAGTATTTGACCCCTCTTATTTAAACTCAGTCTAAGGCCTTTTAAGTATTTCTAATGGTAACTGCCACAAAACGAGCATATAGCATGACTGCTACAGGAACAGCTGCCAGCTAACACCGCTGCTCTGCTTTTATTAAATATTTAAAGGGATGCGGCAACAACAGTAACATTATACGAAGTATTCATTACCAGCGTGTTTTAAAACGTCAAAATAATTAAATACATATGCTTTACTGTTGTAATGCTAGCAATTTAGCCCTGAAACAAGAAAACAACACCACATCTCAAAATACCACGAGTGGGACACGGTGCCACTTTTACTTCTGTTCTTGAGTCAAAAACAACATTTACGGGTAAAGTTTAACGGCTGAACTGAATTGGCTGAGTCTGGGCTCAGTAGACGGACAGGTAGCGTTAGTTTAGCCAAGCTTGTTGCTCGTTCAGACGAGGCTAACGCTATTTAACAACTCATCCTACTGGACGGACAAAGAGTAAACAACACATTCAGACCTCACCTTGATTTACCGACACCACTCTCTCCGATTATTAAAATCTTTAGAGTCGTTAACACGTCGTCGTCCATGTTGTGGCTGTTTACACTAAAGCTGGTTTAACTCGCGACGCGTTCACTGTTACTGATGCGCTGGAACTTCCGACTGGGCCGTGACGTCACGGGGATCGAGTTTGAGGTTGCGTAACAAGTCCAAACAAAACTGTTGAAATAACATTTTACTGAGGACACTAACTGGGGCTGGGCTACTTTTAATTCCGATGTCATAAATGGTGTTTATATAAGAAATATGAAGTGGAATAACTAATCATGAGGAATTTGCAGTCTTTGACTGAAATGCATGCCTACTAAACCAAGTATTGCACAACATAGGCTACATAGTCTTTAAAATAGACTATGGTGCACCCTGTTATAAAGTTGTTGTTTTTTATTCACAATTTCATACTTTAGTCCAGATGTGACAAATACTGCTGGAAATGGAATAACTAATCATGAGTAATGTAGCCTACTGACGAAATAAATCCTAAACTCTTAACAATACTGGCTTGTTATCAATAAAGCACTGCATGAGCCACAAGGTGAGATAAATGTCTATTGAAAAATACAAGTAACCCCGTTGGAAATTGTTTTTAATTCTGAAGTTTCATACTGATTCTAATAATAGATTTCTAAATGTTTTGTGAATGTGTGTGTGTGTGTGTGTGTGTGTGTGTCTGTGTTTAACCTTGTGAAAAATAAGTGTGCTAAATTGCATAGTGTGTGCACTTACAATCTTAAGTATACGTTTAAGTTTAAAAAAATGTACTTGCAGATAATATAATATTAATGAAATTAAAGGCCACCTAAGTGTTTTTAAATATAGAGTAAACTTTCATGACTGTCATAACACACTTAAGTACACTTTGAAAAAAATGCACTTTGTAATAATGTCAAATTAACCGCTTTACTTTAAAGTACATTTTAAAGCATATGTAAAGTACATTTTAATAATATTTTTCATGGTTTAAAGAAATAAAGTAGTAAAGTAACTAGTTAAGTACTTATGTATTCAATAATACATTAAAAGTAAATATATATTATTGTGAATGTATATTAAATTGCAACTTCATCGATACAGATGTTTAAATATACAAGTTTCAATAGAAATTACAATACAATTTTAGTTTACAATAAATGTTTAGAATGTTCATATAAAGATTACATAAAGATACTTAAATCCTACATAAATATGTAAAAAAAAGCACTCTTAAATTCAACTAATTGCATTTACTATAAATTTATCAGCGTTCGTTTCTGTTCTCATAGATGCAAGACCACGCTGAATGTTGTGAGTGTGTGTTAGAAATCAGGAATGGTGAGAGAACATTGTGCTTGGTACGTTTTTCGTCTTCAAAACAAACTTGGGTCTTCAGCCGACAAAGTTTAAATCCCGTCTGGCTAGTGCACTTCCCATAATGTTTACTCATTAGGTCAGTAGGCGGAGAGTAGATGGTCTTTTGTGGATGTTCGAATGCATTCGACCACATGAGCGTTTACACTACGAAAGCAATCCGTTCAAATGCGTTTTCGACTTCCTCTGGAAGTGGTCGAAAGTGGACAAGCTGAAAACCTTTTGGACCCCATTTACACCTGTATTTAGCATCATTCACTTGTGATCCAATCGACCAAAACACATCTTAATACCAGGTGTAAACAGGGACTAAGAAAGCAATCCGGTCGAATGCGTTTTCGACTACCTCTGGTCGAAAGTGGACAAACTCGAAACGTTTTAGACCCTGTTTATACCTGTATTTAGTGTTGTCCACTTATGATCCATTTTAATACCAGGTGTAAACAGGGCCTTTGCTGTAAAAATTCCCTTTTGGAGCCTTTATTTTTAAGAGTGTAGGTCCTAAAATATGCCCATGTACTGAGAGGTTTGTCGAAACCAACACAAAGGAAGGATCTATTTTTAAGAATATTTTTTCTCAATTTCTCATTCTCAAGATGCAATTTCTTGTAGAAGATCTCAGAATCTTTACCCATTTTCATTGTCGGCTACTTCAGAGGTCCATTGTTTCACTGGGAGCAAATTGCTCCACATTTACAGGAGGAATACCTGGATCACTGCTTCAGAAAATTGTTCCCTTTCAGAAGAAGCTCAGCCTATATTGATTATAGGTTTGAGAGGTCGTTCTAGTGGAAATAGTTATCAAGATAACAAAAGACAAAGCCTGAAGAGAACACTGTGTTCTTACATGTACTGTTCCCTGGAGAAATATGACCTGCTCTTTTGATGTTAGGCCTATATGTGTTCTAGTGTATCTCCTCAACACCAGATGTGCAGATGAGCTCTTCAGAAGTCATGGTGTCCTACATCACAGACTGCATTGAAAAGCCCATCCGAATGTGTTTCGAAAGTCTCGGTAAGTTCGTAGGCCTTCACCCGTGGTGGTTTGTCACTTTACCGCTGTTGGTGTCCGCAGGTCTCGGAGGAGGATTTTACTTTCTGAACGACCTGAAATCCAACGACATAGAGGAGCAGTTTACTCCGAAAAACGGCCGCGCTAAAGCGGAGAGGCGTTTCTTTCAAGAAACCTTTCCACAAATTGACTCGCAGTTTTCAATTATACGATTAAACAGTGACGGGGTTTTTGCATCTTTGATATTCTCCTGTCAGACTAACATTCTCAGTGTTGCCGCACTAGAGGAGGTCATTCGCATCGATGGACAAGTTAGAGGAATCACCGCAACGCACGACGCACAGACATTTGTGTTCTCGGATATTTGCGCAACTGTGAATGGAACATGCAACTCTGATGTAATGCTTGATGTTCTACATAATAATGCCAGCAACATTCATTTTGTCAACATAACGTTTCCTGAGTACTGTCCGTCAGAATCCAAATGTCTCAACATGGGAAATGTCATCAGTAAGGTGGAGGTGGATCACAGTGGAGTTGTTCAAAGTGCCAAAGCAATGAGACTTTTCTATTACCTGAAAGAGAGCAATAATACACTGGGAGATGCCTGGCTTCAAGAGTTGATAGACTTGCTCTCGAATGTAACAACCTCTGTAACAGAAGTAAGTACAGTGTTAAATGTTTTTGTTTGAGTATGTGAGCACTGTGTTAAGTCTTATAAATGTTTTGCCAGTTTTGAATTTTCCAATAAATTCAATTCAAACCATACCCATTAAAAAATAATAATAAAAATAAATAGGCTTTATTAAAGATTAATGGGTAAAATCTAAAACGACAGTCATTAACTTAATAAAAATAAAAATGTTGCTCTAACAATTATGGAACATTACATTTTTTGTATTGTGGGGGGTTCGCAATTCGCATACTGTGATTCTTAGTATAATCAAGGACTCTTCAGTATATGTGACTGTAATATTCAACAATATTATTGATCTGACTGTACTGATATGATCGTCCACATTTTTTTGCAGAACTGCTTTATAGATTAAATGAACTATTAAATAATTGATGAACTATACAATGAAACTAAATCAACACTGAACTGACTTCAATGCATCTTTTAGCTGCCATATCACCCTGTAGCCCAAGACTGGTTGCCCACTGAAGCTAATCAGGGCTGAGCCTGGTTAGTACCTGGATGGGAGACCTCCTGAGAAAACCAGGTTGCTGCTGGAAAAGGTGTTAGTGAGGCCAGCAGGGGGTGCTCACCCTTGGTCTGTGTGGGACCTAACGCCCCAGTGTAGTGATCGGGACACTATACTGTCAAAGAGCACCGTCCTGCGGATGAGACGTGAAACCGAGGTCCTGACTCTCTGTGGTCATTAAAAATCCCATGGCACTTCTCGTAGTGTAGAGTAGGGGTGTAACCCCAGTGTCCTGGCCACATTACACCCATTGGCCCTTACCAATCATGGCCTCCTAATAATCCTCTTACATTGAATTGGCTCTATCACTCTCTCTCCTCTCTCCACCTATATCCGGTGTGTGGTGAGCGCTAGGGCTGTAGTCAAGACCACCTTTGTCGAGTCCAAGACAAGTCCAAGACCGGGACTAGTCGAGTCCAAGTCAAGACCGAGTCCAAAAAGGTTCGAGTCCGAGTCAAGACCGAGTCCAAAAAGGTTCGAGTCCGAGTCAAGACCGAGTCCAGGACAGGAAAAAAAAAGTCTGCTAAAAAATAAAGCCTATAGAAATTAAATCATTATGTAATAATTAAATAATGAATGATTTGAATTGTATTTAAAATAATTGACTAATTCAAAAAAAAAAAAAAAAAAAAAAAAATGATTATAGCCTATAAGCCTAAAGGAGCACACACATTCGTTTCGACTGTATGATCAGCCTGTCAATACACGCAATGTCAACCAGTTAAACTGCATGAGGGTCGAGCCAACACACACACACACACTAGAGATGCGGATAAACCGCGGATCGGACGAATGACGAGACGAAAAATAATATTTTAATTAAATCCGGGTGGGTGGCGGTTGGTAAGAAAAAGAAGGTAAGAAAAAAGTCGGAAAACTTTGCCCATTAATTAGATCATCTAGATGTGCAAGGCAAGCAGGCAAGTTTTCGGTTTGTTATGGACAATTAAAAATGTGAATATTCACGTTGCACTAGCGGTGGACTTTAGGCGAGTTTATTTAAACATTTATTTTTTAAAGAGCCGTTTGCGAGTCAAAACAGCCGGCTCTTTTCAGTGAGCTGAGTCAAACGAGCCGGCTCACGAAAAAGAGCCGAAATGCCCATCGCTAGTTATTAGGTGGCCACTGGCCAGTGTTTCACTTTCCCTCCAATAATATTTTGTTTTAATATCGCGGCGACGTATGTGTGCTTACTAGGAACATTATAAAGACACCTGGACTCGGTCGAGACCTAAAGCCATATTTGGCAAGACCAGTGGCCGAGACCGAGACAAGTCCGAGTCCGAATTACAGCGAGTCCGAGACAAGTCCGAGACCATAGAAAAACGGTCTCGAGTCCGGACTCGAGTCCAAGACCGGACTCGAGTACTACAGCCCTAGTGAGCGCACTGGCGCCATTGTACTGTGGCTGCCGTCGCATCATCCAAGTGGATGCTGCACACTGGTGGTGGTTGAGGAGAGATCCCCTGATATGATTGTAAAGCGCTTTGGGTGTACAGCAGCGGCGGTTTCTTCATTAGGACGATCGGGCGACGCACCACCAAAGTGTGAAAGGGACTTTCAATCACTATCTCATTCAACCACAGAGTTACGCTAGCAGTCACTCACTGTTGTTCTGCCTCTGGATATAGTCCAATCAGCGCCGAGTCACGTTCTGTGGAGAACCGCCTCTTTTTGGGCGATTTCACTCTGGCTGAGAATCGCCCAGAGTCTTCCCATAGACTTACATTCAAAGATTTTTTTTTTCGAACTGCAGGCACTGCAATGCATTCTCTATGGGTTCCGGGAGGGCTCGCACTAACGTGCTTTCGTCATCATACGTAACCTTAACTTGTGCAGCGATTGGTGGAAACAAATGTACCTCTATTAGTATTTAGCCATAAGCTGAAGTGACATCCAATAATTTCCTCAGTGCATAACTTACATTTCACGGACATATTCTCCATCTGTAAATGTTAGAAAGTCCAGTTTGCTGTCATGAGTGGGCGAGCTTTCTGTAAGCTATACTTCCGTGAACGAGCGCCCCCGCGTGCATGCGCGCCGAACAGACGGAGCGCAATAGAATAGGAGCGCAATTATTCTGACTAAAATATACATTAGCACTAAATTATAAATATATTTAGCTAAAACATTTGTTGTTGAATATTTGTTGTTGTTGGTGAACATAAATGTGCTAGAGAATTTCAAACCTACATGTGTATTTTTATGATATTAGCTTTTTTTTTTTTTTTTTTTGGTTTATTAAATTGAACTACTTCTTTAAAAAAACATTATTTTGTTTTTAGATTGTAATGTTGCAATGTTAGAATGTAATGTGATTTGACCCCTTTTTTGGATAGACTGCAGATAGACAGCAAGGTTACACTATGTTTGTTTTTATAACCTTCAATATAAACATTGTTTGTAGGACAATATCGATCAGAATATTAAATATAAAAAAAAAAAAATTAAATACAGGTTTTTTTTATTCAAATAGAAAAATAATAATTAAATACTCAGATTATACCATACATCGCCATTTAGCCCAAAAATTCAGATTTATTTGGCAATTGGCTATTTCCCAACCCTACCGGCTGAAGTTTTAGCTAAACTTTAGGCTAATGATAGCTACATTATTATCACTGTTAAATTGTTATTTAACAATAAGCCTACATTCAGTCCTGAATTGAAAATTCAGTTTGTTGTGCCCCCCCAACATTTTTTAGCACCAGCCGCCACTGGTGTACAGTAGTACATATGAAAGCGCTATATAAATGCCTCATTCTATTCTATTCTATTTTCCTGTTATCACTGTAAAGCTGCTTTGAAACAATCTGTAGGCCTATTGTATAAAGTGCTATATAAATAAAGGTGACTTGACATGACTTAAATGAAAGGTTTTAATGATATTTTTTCTTCTCAGATCTCCTATTTCACCTCCATGTCAAGACAACAGGAGTTTGAGAAGAGTACCCTATCTGTCACTGAACTTTTTGCAATTACTTACTTTCTTGCCATCTCATTTTCAATAATATCTTGCCTGAGGTTTGTACCCAGTGTATTTTATTTCATGAACTGAAATATATTTCACAGATTGAAAGTCTTATATTGATTGCAAAAAGCTATACATTGTTTAATTTTACTCAACAGGTTTGACAATGTGAGGAATAAAGTGTGGGTGGCTTCTCTTGGAGTTTTTTCCACCGCACAAGCAGTGCTGTCCAGCTTCGGGCTGCTGTTACTCATGAATGTGCCATTTGTTATTACTGTGGCATCTTCTCCATTCCTGATTCTTGGTAAGATAATGTATCCACTCTGAAATGTTTATTATCTTTGCAGTTGGCGTTAACAATGGCAAGGCTGCAAGTTTGATTCCCAGGTAATGGATCTACTGATAAATAAATAAAAATCAGGGCATACTGGGGTAAGTTGTGCCACGGTGCAAGCATCTATAACATCAGGCCATAGAAATATGACTTGCCCATGTTAGAGGTAAGCTGTGTCATGTCAGTGGGGAATTTGAGCAATTGGGGAATTAATTAAGTGAATAAATGAATTACATCTCAGTAAAAAAACATGAAATAACAATTTAGTAATCCATTTCATGTCTTATTTTTGGTGCACATTATTTGCTTTTTATGTTCTGTTGGACTCAAACAATGGAACAGAATATTTGACTGAAACAACTTTTGTTAGAATATTTGTAATAGTCCTGCATTTGGAGGCGAAGCTCGCTATCACTATTAGACGACCCACTGGTATAGCTTATACCAAAACACCTGGCACACTTTACCCAAAGGCTTCCATTTTGAGATATATATTTTGAGACCTGGATAGATTTGAAATGCCATATAGAACATACAGCTGAATGTGATGAGTTTTTTTTTAGCTGCGTAGCTGTCAGTGGAGGGGACAGAAAGTCTTAAATTTCATCAAAAAGATCTTCATTTGTGTTCCGAAGATGAACGAAAGTCACTCTCATGTCGTTCCAAACCCGTAAGACTTTTGTTGATCTTCGGAACACAAATGAAGATCTTTTTGATGAAATTTGAGACCTCCTTTGACAGCTACGAAAATTTGACGTTTTAAAAAGTTCATAAAGTGATCGTGAAACTAATCTTAATTGGTTTACTCCAAATTTTCTGAAGAGACTTGATCACTTTATATGACGAACAGATTTCATTTTATTCACATATAACCATTGATCAGCAAACAAAAATAGAAGCTCAACAGAACCTGCTTGACACACGAGAATGAACCTCATTGGTTCTTGCAGAAGCTCAAACATGATGCGTAACACGAGAATGAACCTCACTGGTTCTTGCTGAAGCTCAAACGTGCTTCTTAACACGAGAATTAACCTCATTGGTTCTTGCTGAAGCTCAAATATGATGCGTAACACGAGAATGAACCTCATTGGTTCTTGCTGAAGCTCAAATATGATGCGTAACACGAGAATGAACCTCATTGGTTCTTGCTGAAGCTCAAATATGATGCGTAACACGAGAATGAACCTCATTGGTTCTTGATGAAGCTCAATCGTGCTGCGTAACACGAGAATGAACCTCACTGGTTCTTGCGGAAGCTCAAACATGATCTGTAACACGAGAATGAACCTCATTGGTTCTTGCAGAAGCTCAAACATGATGCATAACACGAGAATGAACCTCATTGGTTCTTGATGAAGCTCAATCGTGCTGCGTAACACGAGAATGAACCTCACTGGTTCTTGCGGAAGCTCAAACATGATCTGTAACACGAGAATGAACCTCATTGGTTCTTGCAGAAGCTCAAACATGATGCATAACACGAGAATGAACCTCATTGGTTCTCACACGTCAAGCGAACATGCTTGAGCTTCGTTTACCTCAACTGATGTGTGAGTTTATGAATGTTTATGTGTGAATAAAAGTCTAAATTGAATCTGTTCATCATATAAAGTGTTAAAGTCTCTTCAGAAAATGTAGGCTAAACCAGTTAATTAATATGGATTAGTTTCACAATCTCTTTATGAACTTTTTAAAGCGTCCAAGTTGTAGTTGCATAGATGTCAATGGAGGGACAGAAAGGTCTCAAATTTAATCAAAAAGATCTTCATTTGTGTTCCGAAGATCAACGAACGTCTTACAGGTTTGGAACAACTAGAGAGTGAGTAATTAATCACAGAATTTTCATTTTTGGGTGAACTATCCTTTTAAGTGGGTGGCACATCTTACCCCACTCACTATAAGTCACATCGTATAAAACGGTTCAAAATGCATAAATGCGAATGTAGCACCACATTTCATATCCTCCACAATTGACACATTTTCATTTCAAGATGTGAAACTGTTTTTTAGGAATCGGTATCGATGACATGTTTATCATGATCTCCAGCTGGCAACGGACCAACATTCAAGACACAGTGCCAGACCGCATGGCTGAAACCTACAGGGAGGCAGCCATTTCCATTACTATCACCACCCTGACTGACGTGCTAGCCTTTTACCTCAGCTACGGGAACCCCTTTGGATCCGTTCAGTCTTTCTGTCTGTATGCGGGAACGGCCATCTTGTTCTGCTACTTCTATAACATCACTTTCTTTGGAGCTTGTCTGGCTCTGAATGGCAGAAGGGAGGGGGCGAACAGACACTGGTTGACTTGCATGAAGGTCCCAGAGGAGGTCCCACCAGGACGGTCCAAAGCGTACACTGTCTGCTGTGTCGGAGGATCTTATAACCATGACACAGGAACCGAGGAAGAGCACCCAATGACAATGTTCTTCAGGAAGTACTATGGACCATTTTTGACAACAATTTGGAGTAAAGCAATAGTAGTTTTTTTCTACTTAGTGTACATTGCTGTTAGTGTATATGGCTGCCTGCAGCTTAAGGAAGGCATTGATCTCAAGAACCTAGCACTTGATAAGTCCTACATCGTCCAATACTATGAGGCTGAGAAGACATACTTTCGTTATAATGGTCCAAATGTAATGTTAGCCGTCAACGGCACATTTCCATATTGGGAGGAGAATGAGCGTAATCAACTTGAGTCCTGTATTATGCAATTCCAGGAGCTGGATTCTGTCAAGAACTTGTCGACATCTTGGCTTCACTCCTATGAAAAGTATGCAGAGCAACACGGAAGTAACATCAGCACAGAAGCTACATTTAAAACACTTCTGTATCAGTTTCTGGACCACCATCCAATGCTCAAACAGGATGTCAACATAACCAATAACAACATAGCCTCTTCACGTCTGTTTCTTCAGACGATTGTTCAGAACTCCACAGAGAAGAACATGTTGAACTCACTACGGAAGACAGCAGAGAGCTGCCCGTGCCCGTTGTTGGTCTACCATCCGGCCTTCATATACCACGATCAGTATACTGTAATAGGACATGTCACTCTTCAGACCATCACAATGGCAACCGCAGTAATGCTGGTTATCTCCCTTGTGTTGATTCCAAATCCTCTTTGCGCCCTGTGGGTGGCCTTTGCCATCGCTTCAGTCATTTTGGGAGTCACCGGCTTCATGGCTCTGTTAAACATTAGCCTTGATTCAATCTCCATGATTAACTTGATCATTAGCATCGGTTTCTCCGTGGACTTCTCCGCTCATATCTCCTACATGTTTGTGTCCAGTACTAAGCCCGACGTGAACGAGAGAGTTGTGGAGGCACTGACGCACCTGGGCTACCCCATACTTCAAGGGGCTCTTTCTACAATTGTGGGTGTGGTGGTACTCTCAGCTTCCAGTAGCTACATATTCAGAACGCTCTTCACCATCGTCATGCTAGTCATTGCTTTCGGGCTGCTTCATGGTATTGCTTTTATTCCAGTTTTTCTAACTTTCTTTGGATTTTGCCACAAGTTATGGCAGCACTGAATTTAATATTAAACGAATTTTCCTCCTCTCAATCTTTCAGTATAATTGTAAAATTAACATTTTACTTAATAAAAAAGGGAAATATATATTTTTGGACAATTACTTTTTAAAGATGTTTAAACTATGCGTTTGTGCTGTGAACAGTAAGCAGATTTCATTTTTCAAATGTTTTCCATGTATATATTACTTTAGAAATATGTGCACATTGTAAAAAATTATTGTAACTGTAATTTAAAGTCAGTAACTGTATGATTACAAGAATTTAAAAAGTAACCTGTACTTAGACACATAACTTTTCTCTTACAGTTCCTCGGCACACTTCCAAGCGGGCGCTTGAAATGGTTTCAAATTTAACAAAACAAGCTTTAAATAAGCTAAAACAACTAAAATCAAGATGCAAACTTATATCTGTAGAGAAGTTAAACAAAACATAACTGTCCAGGCCTGGTCCTCTCTCATCCTTCACTCCTCCTTTTATGCTTCCGAAGCTCCTCCGTGAGATACGAGTCTAGTGAGGCGCATTATCAATCACGCCACTGGTCTTGCTCCGTTCTCACGGCTCTCGGCCTCGTCCTGCTTGCCACAATATCATATTTCTTATTTTCATTTGTTCCCTGAACATTTTTTATTGAAGAACCAGGTTTCACAAATTGTTAAAAAAAACTGCTAAGAGATGGACTTTTAAAGTGTGATTTGTAGACCTGGAAAGGCTATGCAAATTAGTAAAATCTTTAAAAAAAAAAAAAAAATCATGGACATTTTTTATTATTACGATTTTTCTGGTTTTTTCAAGCTCTAAAATATTACATCAGGTAGAATATGATCATAAATTGCAATTTGTGATAAAAAAAAACCATGAAAAAAAACTACTCACGAATGATTGGAAAAGTCATTGATCACTAAGAGTGTAAACCCTGAAGAACATTGTTATTTTAATATATTTTATTATAATTATTTTAGTAAATTGCCTCCAAGTTTATGTAAATAAAACACAACAAAAGCAGATTGTTATTACAGAGGAGGTACCAGAAATCTCTTGGCTGACATAAGGGACCTTAAAATATAGTCTCGGACAATTTAGGGGCCTTGTAGCCAAAAGGTTGAGAAGTACTTCCTTAAATCACGTGGATTCTAAAGGAGAGGCTCTTTTAATTTGGGCAAGTGGGCAAACAGTTAGCAACATACTAAAAAACACTACCTAGCAATATACTATATTGTGGCACCGACTTTTGCATCACTCGCACGTTCTTCAGAAAATAGAAAACCTAGTTTGCAGTTGTTTGGTTGTGTAAAATGATAACGTTCATAATACATGAAAATAACAATTATGCAGAGTTTTATTATGTTTCCTTTATTCAGTCCAGCTCCCGTTCATTATTAAATGTGCAATAGCATCAACCGAAAAATCATTTTAAATGACAAAGCAGGCAAAAAATCTGACTAAAATCAATTTATACACTTATATACAATGATTTCATTTTCAATTTTATTGATTACAAATATTTACTGTATGTACACAACTAAAATGAGCTTGGATAAAAGGCAAACATACTTGGAGGCAAGGTAAACTCATAGATGAATATGCTGTACATGAATAAATAATATATAGAATAAAGCTGAATAAACCCAATGTAACCACTGGAACCCGAGAAACAAACATCAAATCTGAATGAATATTTCCTTTTGGTCTTCCTTCTGTTTTATGAATGGTGTGTATAATCAAACTGATGGAAGACAGGAAGCATTTAAACCTATAATATGGATCGTGTGATATTCCACATTGTATAAAAATAGTCTTGTGTAGTTCATGAAGGTGCAGAAACAGAGCGTGAACTACAGGAGTTTATTCATCACCGTGAAGTTGATCTAGGAAAGGTCATCTAATAACACACTGGGGTTCTATGTATAAACAAAAAGTGACTAAAACTGTTCTGAAGCAGCATTGATCACAAGCAGATATGATCAAATGCATCACATAAACAAACATGTTTCAGTACCAAAGGGCTTTGAAACATTCCACAGTCCCTCAGTGAGAAAATACATTCCCTTACATTTCTCAAAGGCCACCATGAAACACACACTTAGTCTGGCTCAGACAACTAGGTCAAAAATGGTAGACAGTGATTGTTCCTGACTTTATGGTAAACTGAACTATCACTTACAGCTTAAGGATTTATTCAAAATGAGTTTCTGCTTCACTATAAATAAGGAAGAACTTACAGTTAACGGTACAGAAAAAAAGTGAAATATACTAAATGAGTTGAATTCTCACAAGATCAATTTCTTTGGAAATAAAAAGTCCATGGAGGTGTTTGTGTTACACCTTCCTTATTAGCATGTAAAATTGAGACTAATTTCAATTCAGCGATCTGGCTCAAAAAAAAAAACCAATACAATTTTAGCAATGGGGAGAGTAGGCCTACCAAGCTCTTGGTTGCATATGTACATTTATGTCTTTTAGGGTTCCATTGTCCGTTTCTTGGTCCTGGTGACCTTCATCTGCCTTGAGGGTCTAATGCCTTTCCCTCCAAGACCAACTGGATCTCTTTGGCATCCAACGTCTCATACCGCAGTAAAGCCTCGGCCAGATTTTTGTGCTCTTTAGCTCGGGACTTTAAAAGCACTTTAGCACGCTCGTAGGAATCCTAGAAGCAAGCAAACAAATATGAGAGTCAAAAACTGCGGTAGTCAGTGTGAATCAAATGTTTCATTACTGATGTGTTAGTAGAGAGGACAGAGCTCGATCAGAAGAGAGTTTACCCTCAGAAGTATCCTGACTTCCTGTTCAATGGCCGCTTGCGTTTCTGGGCTCTGCTTGGTGAGGTCAGCGTATGTCATGACGCCCAACTATTATACAAGAGAAGATAGACAGACAGATAGATAGATTGTTTAATTGAATGCCATGTAACCATCTAAGGCTATTTTCATGGCAAAAATGTAATTACAAAAATACAAATATCATATAAATACAATAAAACCAAGCAAACAAACACAAGTCATATCTTACTAAAGTCCATAAGTGAAATAACTTCATAAAAGAGCATTCTACTTGTACTAAACCCAGGACAGTCCAATAATATATGTTTAACAGAGAGGGGAATCTTACAAAACATGCATAAAGTTGGGTCTTCACCTTTAAGCAAAAAAGCATGGGTCAAACTTGTATGACCTATACGACATCTGGTGAATACATACAAGAGAAGTCCAACAAGTAGTAAGGTAACATGTTTCTAAGCTATTAATGAAATACACAAGTTTTAAGACTAGGGTTCCACCAGAAAGACCTAGGGGTGGGATGGTTGGTTGCTAGGGTATCCGTGGACATTTGTATTATTTAACAATTTTTACTATTTCACTTTGTTTTACTAAGACTGGTGGGAATTCGTGAGATTAATCACAACTATTTTATTCTATTTTAGGCAATTGCAGATGCTATTTTAACTAGTTTTAGTACAGTGCCAATATAAAAGCTAATTATACAACTTAATTATAAAGCACCCAGCAAAATACACAAAAATGGGTCAAATTTGATGGCGCTTTCAACCGTTACAGTATTATATAGAAATACTACAGTTTACAATGAACTGCACGATTCTGGACAAATTGAGGATTTTGGGGGTTTAAAATAGAGATCACGATTCTGAACGGATAATTAAACAATATAACTTAATTTACTAGAGGTTCTGACAAAATATTAATTGCTACAGTCGATTTAAAATAATATATTTTTTTTTACTATATTATTATATATTAATTTGAATTAATTATAAAAAAAAATCAGTTCACTCATAAATTGAATGAATGATTTAATGACAAATACTAACAGTCATTATGGTCGCCACCTACTGGTTTTAAGATGTAACTGATACAATCTTTATTTGAAGCATCTTTCTTTTATTTTGATAGATTCCGTAGACATCAGTGTTTATATCCGACCTATAAACATTTATCCCAGTACTTCTGTGATAATATGAATTATTGTAAGAGAAATAATGATATTATTTGTGAAGCTGTTTCATACCTATACATGACAACTGCTCTCTCTGGGCCAATCATTGTCATTTGGGAATAAGATCGCGTGGGTGTTTGAATCCAGATCACAATCTTTTAACCATTAATCATGCAGCTCTAATATACAGTAAACAGTTTTTTTGATTTTCCTTTTGATGGATTCTGGAAATTGAAACTGGCTTATCCGTGAAGGCTACATGTGATTCTGCCTTGGAATATATGTCAAATCTTTAAAGGCAGCATCATTATCACTAACAATAAACTACCTTATAGAAGATTTTGAAACGGGTATTAAAAAGAAGAACTCTGGACTGTACGACTAGTTTTACAAAATTTCTGCACCTTTTATCATTTATTACTATACATGCAAAGTCTGGCTTGAGGCCTGAAACCATATTTCAGCACCCAGAGATGATCAGATAAATATGACAAACCTTTTCACTCATTCCAAATCTGGTCACCATCATTTTTGCTATTTTTGTAGCGCTGTCAAAATCACTTGATGCTCCTATATGAAAACAACAAAACATTACACGGATACAACTCGGTGCCCTCTTACGTATTTGCATAATATGAAGTACAATAAACATTCCATGTACTTACAGCCGGGTCGCTCAAATGTAATTAATGATTGAAATACACCGCAATACCAGAGCAAACAGTCCTGCAACCTACCAGTAGTGATATTTTCACTGCCAAAAATGAGCTCCTCCGCCACTCGGCCGCCCATGCTGACGTCCATCTGAGCCAGAAGCTGAGCACGAGTTTCACTCCAGCGGTCACTCTCTGGAAGCATGGACACCTACAGAGAAGAGGAAAGACTGGATCTAAATCAAGGAAGACTTGTAACTTAAATAAAACTCAGAGCACATATCTCTAAGAAGTTCAACCCAGAGGTGAACACACAAGGCCTCTCAAGCTTTAGATTCTGATGACGAATTAGCATGTACTCACGTGACCCAAAGTGGGGCCTCTCGGCATAATGGTGGCTTTATTTATGGGCATGGCGCCTTTGGTGTAGTATGCAATAATAGCATGGCCTGACTCGTGGTACGCTGTAATTTCTTTATTCCTCTGATCAATCTCTGCACTCTTGCGTTCTGGGCCTGAGGAGGGAGAAAGTGAATGGAAAACTCAAGGTATTCATTCATCTTGAGCAAAGTTTATCATGCAAAATGAGTTAAAGGGATACTTTAACTCCACATAGGGATACTCCACATTTGACAACTCCCCCA
This sequence comes from Rutilus rutilus, assembly GCF_951802725.1. NCBI lineage: Eukaryota > Metazoa > Chordata > Actinopteri > Cypriniformes > Leuciscidae > Rutilus > Rutilus rutilus. The sequence goes on along the minus strand of NC_140214.1, from coordinate 31,755,458 downwards.
GAGTTAAACAGTTGAGTTTTACCGTTTTCGAATCCATTCAGCCTAACTCCGGGTCTGGCGGTACCACTTGTAGCATAGCTTAGCATAGATCATTGAATCGGACAGGACCATTAGCATCTCTCTCAAAAAAATGACCAAAGAGTTTCGATATATTTCCTATTTAAAACTGCTGCATCATATCATTACGCCTGCTGGACTCATGGTACGGCAGCAAAGTTTCTTGATTATTACGCAGGAATGAGAGTAGTTCCTAGCCATATCAGCCTAGAAAATCGCAACTTTACATTTTCCGTCGGTCTTAGTACACGATGTAACTACTAGGGCTGTGACGGTGGCAGTTTTTTACCACCGCGGTAGTAATGGACCCAAATACCGGCGGTGTTGCGGTGGTTCGGTGGTTGGGGGGTTGGGGGGGGGTGTTAAAAAAAAAAAAAAAAGAAACAACACACTAAAGCCTGAAAAGCATTGAAATAAATATCAGTAAATACTGGTAACTTACATAATATAATAAATTTGAATCTATTAAGAAAAAAAAAAAAAACTTTCCACACAAAGGCGCGTGATAAAGCCTACCGCTCTGCGCTTTGAGAGGGATGTGGACACGAGCAGGAAAGAGACCATCGATCTCGTTTCTGATATCCTCATGTTTTCTACTTGTAAAAGTAGGGATGCACGATGATATCGGCACAACATCGGTATCGGCCGATAAAAGCTTTAAATGACCATCATCGGCATCGGCCGATATGAATATTTCTGCCGATGAGCCTTGCCGATAGGGTGGCGTGTTTCCTATGTGCACGTGACGACCGTGAACATAGCATGAGTGCCAGCAACTTAAACTTCCAACATGTGGAGGCATTTCTAGCATGAGCATCAGTTTGGTTTGAGATGTGCTGGGGACAGAGACGCATTCGCAAGTGCATTTTCAGAAGTGCTGGGTAGAATGCAGCTCAGTATTTTTTTTTTTCTTTCGTGCAGGTCATGTTTCGAAAGACGATGTCCTGTAGCTTACTTATGTAAACTCTCCAAGCTACTATGCTCTCCACAGAGCATAAAATATTCATTTTATTTTATTTTTCGTGTTCGCATTTATGAGGAAAAACAGTGACAGTTCTCGGTTACAGACGTGAACGCTCTGAAAGCGGCACTGATAGAGACTGCTTTAAAACTTCCACAGAGACCTCAAACAGAAAGCGCAAAGCCTTTCTAAGTGAATTTCGTTTTGTATTAATTGTATCTTAATTTTAAAAAATGTTTCATCAACCAATTGCCTGGATTTAGCCTAATAAATAATAAGTAAACCAGATAATAGATATCACGACACAGAGGCGCGCGCGTGAACTGGAGTTCGTCTCATAAATGAAACGAAACTCAGCATATAGCTTACTTGCCTCACAGACCTGATAAATATATCTATTATCTACAGAACGTTTGAAATCATATTTTTTAAACACAACAATTCAAAACGAAAGAAAACTATGTAATCCGAAATGTGCATTTCTCCCTGGCGCGTTCACTGTGTCGGCTGCAAAGATGAAGTTGACTGACTCGCGAGCCTACTCCGAAGATCGCGAGTCAGTCAACTTCATCTTTGCAGCCGACACAGAAAACACTTGTTTATTAATAAACAATTAAAATGTCTCCTTGCTATATTTGACATATTCATAATCATTACTTTTGCGCTTCTCTGTGACAGTTACAGTTGCTTTATTGCAGTGTTGTGCCTGAACGCGTTCATTGAACGATAGTTCATGAACTCGTTCATATTTTGGGCGAACGTGAACTGAACGTACCGCATTACTGCCTGATGAACGTTACTGTGAACTCGTTCATTCTGGTGTCTGTGAACGCCACGCTCTCTCAGTTTAACTTCGTTCAGTAGGATGCCAGATTTCTATAAAGCCTTCCAGGCGAAAACCCACCTAAAACCCACCGTAAACCGCCCTTAATATGTAGCAGAAAAAACACCCAATCTGGCAACACCAGCCACCCGTGTTCGACCTCTTGTTCGATCTCGTTCATCAAAATGAACAAATCTTTTTTCGAGTCATTTCGTTCATTTAAGGGGCTTTAAATGTTACTATTAACTGGCAAATTCCCCGAACACATCCACCTACGCAATCTTGATCATATTCTGAATTAAGAAATCATTATAATGCAGTCAAAAATCGTTTACAGGGAACATAAATAATTACTTCACCTCGAGTCTTTCATGAACGACTCATCACTTACGTTACAAATCAAAACAAAAAGCAGCAAGGAGGCGTCGTATGATCATTTAAACGAGTTTTATGATAAGGTCGGTGAAGATGGGAAAAAATCTGACGCATATCTTCAGTGTTAAAACTGATAAAATAATTGTCTGTGGGGGCTGTGGTAATCATTTTGAAAAATAATATCTCGCAACAACATGGAAAAAAAGAACTATAAACTAGTTCATTTTTGGAACTGTGAACTTAGTTCAAAATTTTGAGTAGGCCTATATGAACTAAAAACTGAACTAGTTCATTTTAAAATTTGTGAACTGAACTTTGAACTAGTTCATGTAGAAAGTGAACTTTCCCAACACTGCTTTATTGGCAGCGCCACCCTTACATGTTACAGTACATGAACGGGTCACCACCGCATCAGCACCGAAAACAGGGGAGCATTTGGTAGACCTGTTCAAGTAGGAGAAGATGTAAAAAAATTTATTTGAATTTTTTTTTCTATTTATTTTACTTCTAAGAACTGAAGTTTAATGTCTGAACTTAAAAATAAACTGTGGCAATGGCATAAATAATTTACCTATTTTTCAGGGGTGAATGTCTGTCTACATTTGTAAAATTATACATTTATGGTAGAATCAAATGTTGTTTTGTTTGTCTTGTAAATTGCCTTATCTACAACACATGAGTGTAATACAGTAAAGGTAGTACAGGAGAGAGACTTGGATTTCTCTTCAGTAAAATTAAAGTGTAAATATATCAGGGGGAAAATGTGTATATATCGGTATCGGTATCGGCATCGGACAAAATTAGTTTGAAAATATCGGCATATCGAATATCGGCCAAAATGCATTATCGTGCATCCCTATGTAAAAGGTATGAAGAGCGAATTTTATCTTCCACAAGGGCAAGGCATTTAAGCTGTTTGCGCGCTGCCAGAGAAAGCAAAACTAAAATCACCCGCGCGTGTGAAACGCGCTTTACAAAATGAACTTGACGCGCCTTACCAATATGTCTAACAAGCACGAACTGTGTTAAAAATAATTTGACTTACAAGTAAAAATGTTGGCTATCTGTATACAGCGTTTTTCTACTTTAACACAGTAAAGAATACGAAAATAATCGACCTAAAAGCGAACAAAGGAAGAAACGTTTAACGCGTCTTTGGGTGAGACGCGAGTGAAGATTTGGGAAAAGAAAAAAGAGATTCCATGCAGGGATGAGTCACGATTTTTGAATATTCGATTAGTTGATTTAATTATAGAATATCTAATGTTCTAATGTCTGTTGTGCGATCATTCTCTAAAATAAAATCTCCATGTTCTGGTGCTGATGCAGTGGTGACGCGTTCATGTAACCGGAGGGTGACGCAGTGCTGCAAATAACGCACATAACAGCTGTCACAAAGAACCGGCAAAAGTAATGATTATGAACGTGTCAAATATAGCAAGAAGACATTTGAATTGTTTATTAATAAAGTGTTTTGTGTGTGTGTGTGTGTGTCAGTGTCGAGCTGCAAAGATGAAGTTGACGATGCTCACTCTTGCAGTGAACGCGCCTGAGAAATGCACACTTCATACGGAAAACATAATATGCTAGTCGGTTTATTTTCGTTTTGAATTGTTTTGTTTAAAAGTAGATAATTCAAGCTTTCTATAAGGAATAACTAATGGAATATTTTTAAATTCGCTAATAATCGGGTGACCAGATCGCAAACCAGAATTCAAAGCCGACAAAGCTTAAGTTTATGGGCTCATAGGCTACAACTCTCTCATTCGTCATGAATTCAAACTTTTCCATGGCTGCGATATAACATTTAATTGCTAACCTATTATTTCTTTTGTAAACAAAGCTTTGTGTGTCATAATATTAATGTAAAACAGCATTCATATACAAAATTTTTTTTAGGCAAAACACCGCCGGTACTACTCAGCCACCGCGGTGGCGCTTTACAACCGCGGTGGTGCGGTTGTCAAGTTTACCGGCACAGCCCTAGTAACTACAGAAGAGTCAAGTTTTAAATAGGAAAAATATCGAAACTCTTTGGTCATTTTTTTGAGAGAGATGCTAATGGTCTTGTCCGATTCAATGATCTATGCTAAGCTATGCTAAAAGTGGTACTGCCAGACCCGTAGATCGGCTGAATGGATTCGAAAACGGTAAAACTCAACTGTTTAACTCTGGGGGAGTTGTAAAATGAGCCTATTTCCAAAAAAAGTGGAGTATCCCTTTAAAGGCACTTACCCATCAGTATTTTGTCCTTAGCAAACTCCAGCTCCTTCATGGTCACCATGTCTTTCCCATCCACAGCAGCCCGAAGAGCAGCCTGATTCACAAGATTCTCCAGCTCGGCACCGGAGAACCCCACCGTTCCTCTAGCAATGACCTCTGCCTCCACAGCTAATGTCCAGAAAAGACAACAATCCTACTTTACTTGCTGTATTATTACCTCTTTTTTTTTACCGTACGACATTAACAGTTTAGAATCTTGTAAGTTTAAGAAATGAGTATTTAACATGCCACTCACCAGTGTCTACTTTAATTTTTTTAAGGTACCACTTGAGGATTTCAGTGCGACCCTTCACATCCGGTCTGGGGACGGTGACCTGCATATCAAATCGGCCTGGCCGGATCAGAGCGCTGGGGAACAAGACAGCATTCAGATTCAATTCAATTCACATTCATTTGTATAGCGCTTTTCACAATACACATCGTTTCAAAACAGCTTTACAGAAAATGCATTTCTACATTACAATTTAGAGTGATCTGTCATCAAAGGTGACTGTGTCAAGTTATGAATTTCAGAAATGTGCATATACAAATCACACAGTTAGCTAATAATGTATCAAACAGATCTTCTGACCAATCAGCAACATTATATGAGAAGTAACCCCAACAAACTCAAACATATATATCTTACTATGTATCGTAAACCAACCCTTTAGTATTTAGATGTTTGAGAAGAAATCTACATACGTATCCAAAGCTTCCGGGAAGTTTGTTGCTCCGATTATGATGACGCCTTCATTTGGCTTAAACCTGCAGATGTTAAACACCAAAGGTTAGTGATCACAAACTTTCCACTGGAACGCAGTCATCAGTTCGTTAGGTTGCATGGCTCACCCATCCATCTCTGCTAGAAGCTGATTGATTGTCTGTCTAGAATAGGGGTGCATGGGAGACTCAATCCTCTTTCCTCCAACACTATCCAGCTCATCAATGAAGATAACACAAGGAGCGTTAGCTTTAGCTTCCCCTAGAGGACAAATGCAGGAGAACTGCTTTAACATTTGTAGCGGTCGTACAATCATTAATTTACCAATTAGGCATAAGGGAGTGCTTTTGGCTACTTTCACATTCACAGAACTCAGAATCAGGCACATAGTATGGCCTACTACATGATCTATAAACAATCATGCTGGAATTGTGATTTAGAGTGGCACTGTGTACTCACTGAAAAGGTTTCTGATACGACTGGCACCAACCCCAACAAACATCTCATCAAACTCGGAGCCAGATGCGTAGTAGAATGGCACATCTGCCTCGCCCGCCACGGCACGGGCCAACAGGGTCTTTCCTGTACCCGGAGGCCCAACCAACAAGATTCCTGGAAAAAAACACACAAGTTAATGTGGTAGGAGAAACCTAAAGCTGCCAAAAAGAATCAGAATTAAGAATTAAACTTTTGATTTTACTTGTGGAGAACTGTGTAAAAATTAGTCAAAAATGTATTCCACAGAATAAAGTCATACAGGTTCGGTGAGTAAACAATAGTACAATTTAAATATAACTATTTATTTAAATGGTTCTGGCTTGAAGCCTTTTGTCAAACGCGAGTTCTTGCCTTTAGGCAGCTTTCCTCCCAAAACGGTGAACTTCTGAGGGTTCCGGAGAAACTCCACCACCTCCTGCAGCTCGTTCTTGGCCTCCTCCGCACCCTTCACATGCTCGAAGGTGACGTTCTTCATCTGGACAGGGTCCACCGCCGAGTCCAGGCCTGATGTGGTTCGGAATCGCACTGTCCGGAATGGTTACATTATAGTTCACACTCCAAACACACACACATCAAGCACTAGTGGCAAGCCAGCTAAGTAAGCATTACTATCGGTTTTCAATCCAAGCCACAACCTTAAACTAGAGCAGCACGATTCTGGATAAATTGAGAATCATGATTTTCTTGTTTCAAACAGAGATCACGATTCTCACACGATTCTGAATAGACGACTAAACAAAATAATGTTCTGACAAAATGTCAATTGCTGCAGTCTATTTAAAAATGTAAAAAAATCGGTTCAAATGAATGATTCAATGACTCACTCATAATGACATAAATTGTTTAATTACTGGATGAATCGTGTTTTTAACAAATCCCTTGAATGAATGATTCAATGACTCGCTCAAAAAGACTTCACTTGTTTCACTGCTGGATAAATCAGCGTTTTTGAACGAATCTCTTGAATGAATGATTCAATGACAAAAATGTTTTAACAGTCACTTGTCGCCACCTACTGGTGTAACGATGTAATTAATTCGATACAGGTTTAATAGACACAGGCGTATTTTTGTTGTTTAGGAATGAGATCGCGTGGGTGTTTGAATAAATAATCGCAATCTTTTAGCGATTAATCGTGCGGCTCTACTTGAAACCTCCAATGATTCAGATTTTACATTCAAACAATTGGCAAACTTGGCACACAGGACATAAACTATCTGCTTGCTAAGTCACAACATATCAAATGCATTTTCCGGGTCCAAGCCTCCACTCCATTTCAATAGAGAGCACTATCTCAAGAGTCGTTAATGAGCACTATTTATTTATTTATTTATTTAAAGGAACATTTAAGCTAAGCTTGTACTCTACAGTCTCCGGGCTCATGATGTCCTGGACACCACTATTTTAACGATTCATAAAAGATGAATCACTGTCTGGCCATCTGAGATTTTGATATGGAGATAAAGGTTAGGATCATGATTTTTTCTTTTTTGGTAGTATTACAGCACATCACACTTGAGTGTATATTGGCAGCATTTGCTGTTTATGTTGGCATCTGATTTAGCATTTGGACCCAGAATTGATGTAAGCAGATACTCAACTTTAGGGCTGGAATACACAACATGACTTAAAATCTGAACACTGTGTCATACACTTGTCGACTTTGCAAAATGGTTACAGAGAAAAACTGGGCATCATGTACTAAATGACTCAAGATCCAACAATAGCAGACTTTCAATCCATTCCCAAAACAACAAACTCAGTTTACCTATCATACACTATTCAATTGTCTGTGAAATCTGTCAAATTTGTCAAAACACAAATCTGTTGTGTAGTGCATTTCAGCCTTTAGTTAGAGAGGCAAATCAGACATGCAGAAGTTTCTTTGGAACATTTACCTGATAAGAAAGGTGTTTTTGAGAGTCCATACAAGCCCAACAGCAAAACCACCAATAGTATCAGTCGCATCCTCCTTAGTGACTCTATTGAAGATGATGACATATGTTTTTTATACAATAAATAATGAGAAAGGAAACACCCATATCAAGTTGAAAACCAAAATCATTCATTCAAAATTCATCATTTGTTATTTATCTAAGACGACGTGCCTTGTGTTCTCTGTGTTAGGGCCTGAGCTTTAAGGAAGCCCTCAGCAAAGCCAGTCTTAAAAGCATCATGTTGCCCATCAGGAATATTTTTGTTTTTAAGGAGCTTGTCCAGAGTTTCAACATCTGGCCCTTTGTCTCGTGTGAGGAAACCCTAATGGACAAAAATAAAAATAACATTGTAACACCAACATAAACTTTAGCAAATATACATTTACAATGTAGTGAAAACCTACTAAAGCATTATATTTGGAATCAAGCAATACAACCAAAATTGTCATAATTTACTCGTCCTCATGCCGTTCCAAAACCTGTAGCCTACGTCTTAATTTCTTCTGTGAAAATCAAAAGGAGGGCTTTTAAATATGGTTACATGCAATTAAGAAAATGGCTTATTCCAGGGATTGTGCAAAAAGCAGTTCTGAAACATCATGTAAATGTGAAGGTTGTTTTTCTTTACGCTGTTTAAAGGGTTAGTTCACCCAAAAATGAAAATTCTGTCATTAATTACTAGGGGTGACCCCGAATAGTCGAAGATTCGATGCTTCGATAGGAGGAGCCTGATTCGACTACCGATCTCATGGTCGAATCTTCGCAGAGGTGTTTTGAGACGAGGATCATGCCCCTTTGGCTATATGAGGGCGCTCAATTTCACATAGAACTAGCTTTTATGTCAAGACGTTAATATTCAGCCTATTATGATAATGCTGTATATAAAAATGTGCAAAGAAAGAAGCTTTTAATAAATATTTTTTAATGTGCGTGAATAAATCCAAACACCCTGTGACAGATTTAAGTTTCACTTTCGATCCGTGACCGACAGAGGAGCGTCTTCGCGGCAAGGATTTAAATCTTTAACAATGTCTGGGATAAGAAAATCAAAAGTGTGGATGTACACCATCAGAAAGGATATTCTCCAAGGCTGGATTTAGCATCAGGAAAACCATTATCGCACTTCTGCCGGCCAACGTTAACACGTTTCACGCATAGACTGGGTTTCACGTTAGAATGTATTTTATCCGCGCGCACAATTTGAAAAGACTCCAACGGACACAGACAGAGTGAAAGACTGGATTTGTTCTCTCGATCAGGTAGGGTACAAGTGATTTCAAAACTTTTCAGCCGGTTCTAATTTAATTTTGGATGCTGTGAACATTTTTAGCTAAAAAGACTGCCTCCAGTTTAGCATTTATTGTTGTTTCTGCAGTTAAAAAGACAAAGTTGAAAATTCTGGCTACTATCGTTATTTTAATCATTTCTTTATTTTTATTTTATTTATTAATCTGTCAGGGTTATCTAATCTAACTATTTGTGGCTTATGTTTTGAATATATGTTCCCCTGCACTTTAGGCATTTTGCACACATTTGCTCCTCATCTTGTGACTTGATTCTAATTTATTTCGTTTTGTATTTTTTATTTATTAGAAAGGTATAGGCCTATTCTGTTCTAATTTAATTTTAGTAAATTAATTGTTTATTTTTTCGGTGCATCGATGTTGTGCAGGCTGGCCTGCTCGCACAGGTAATTTAGCCGATTTAATTTGATTTGCATGTGGAATGCAAATCCTGTCTGCAGTGTGGCCTTTCTGGAGTTATGTTATTTCTTAGTTTTATTGATCCAAAATGTTTTTTATACATTTTCTTCTATATCTTTGTGTGATTTTCTGTAAATTTGCGCTTTGAAACGTTAAAGCCCCGCCCCCATACACATGATTCGACTATTAGTCGACTATAGGCAAGACATGACGATTCTGATTCGACTATGAAAATCCATAGTCGGGGACAGCCCTATTAATTACTCACCCTCATGTCGTTCCAAACCCTTAAGGTTTGCACACAAAAGGTTTTCTCGTTGCTTCATAACATTACATTTGAACCACTGTAGTCACATGGACTATTTTAGGTAGTCTTTACTACCTTTCTGGGCCTTGAAAGTTGCAGTCTATGGGTGGTCATTATTTTTGATTTCATCAAAAATATCTTCATTTGTGTTTGTGTCTTACGGGTTTGGAACGACAGTAATTAATGAGTGAACTGTCCCTTTAAGGGAATAACGACATCTAGGTTTCTGCCAGGAATGATTCTCATGTGGTCATGTAGTTGAAATATTTTGAAGAATTGTTACCCACAGAAGAAAAAGTCATACATTTTTGGAAGGATATGAGGGAGAGAACATCATGAAAATGTACATTTTTGGGTGCATCTCTTCATGGAAATAAACACATCAGGCTAATAATATCATTCCAAAGGAAGCACTGTGTGGGTGACCTTCATAAACGATGGTGTAAATCCCTCAGGCTCGGCTGAACTGTCTAAGCCTCCCTGCAGACGCCGTGTTTTGGACTTCAGAGTTTTAAAGCCTCGATTTTGGACCAACACTGAAAAACACAATTACAATTTGATGAACATGAGCGGCCAACACAGATTCTAATTTTAAAATGATGCTGCCTGTTGTGACGACTGAATAATAAACTGTACACATTACATGGCAAATATTGGAGATCTGTACATAGTGTTTGGAGAGGTGACTTGTTTTGCCTGGAGAAGACAGGAGTAACACCACCCATTCTGGAAAATCCTGAATAAGAGAGAAGAAATTAAATTTGTTAATTCATCAGACGAATATGGAAGCTTGTTTCCGCCGCGGAATAAAACATTAAAAAGGTCATTTTTATCTCACAATTCTGACTTTTTCATGTAAAGTCAGAATTGTGTGATATAAAGTCACAATTGTGTTATAAAGTCAGAATTGCGTGATATAAAGTCACAATTGTGTGTTATAAAGTCAGAATTGCGTGATATAACGTCGCAATTGTGTTATAAAGTCAGAATTGCGTGATATAAAGTCACAATTGTGTGTTATAAAGTCAGAATTGCGTGATATAACGTCGCAATTGTGTTATAAAGTCAGAATTGCGTGATATAAACTCAAATATAATTGTGTGTTATAAAGTATATGAATTTTTTTTTTATTTAGAGAAATAAACTCGCAATTTGGAGTTTATTGAATGCAATTTTTTTCTCAGAATTGCATGTTTACATCTCGCAATTCCAACTTTATAACACTCAATTGGGAGATATAAAGTCAGAATTGCATGATATAAAGTCGCAATTGCGTGTTATAAAGTATTTTTCCCTTAATTTGACTTTTTATCTCGCAATTGCGACGTTATATCACACAACTCTGACTTCATATCTCGCAATTCTAAGAAATAAAGTTGCAATTATCTTTTAAAATGTTTTATTCTGTGACGGAAACAAGCTTCCATAGACAAGAGATTCATCATGAGAAAGCTGAACAATAAGATAAATAAGTATTCAAAGGTTTACAATTACAGCTCCAACAATGAACTATTGTGAATCCTGTTATGAAAATAGAAAACTGGCACCAGAAAATGCTGGAAAAGCACTGAAGAAACAGCAACCTCCGCAAGGAACTTCAACGAATTATAATGTGATGGAATCAAAATACAAAAGAAATGCACAGTAAGTACATTTCTACTATGTGAAATTGATAATAAAAAACCAAGATCACAAAATAAAAGAAGCTTCTGATTTACGTCTTTGGTTCAGGTTTCAAGAAAGCGAAGTGTCTCACCATGTTTGTTGTGAAAGAAAGAATCTGAGGAGAGATGGGAAGTCCTCCAGATGTTTGTCTCGGCCCTCGGTTGTGACGGCGAGTCCTGCTGAGAAACACGGGGCAGAAGCTTCTCCACCAGCTCATCTAGCTGACCGACTCCTAGATCCGTCAGACCCAAATCCCTGAGCGTCAGTGACGGCTTCCCAGCGCAACACCACACATGCAGGATTTGAAGAGGAAAAACAGTTAAGCTTCAGAACAGCACATTTAAAAGCTGATAACATTCAACTGATCCGTTTTAGGAGCACATTTCCA